>NC_060121.1:260147850-260485975 GCF_021461395.2 Schistocerca americana | reverse complement strand
GTTTGTTAGAACGAGGAAAGAGAAGAAACGGGGACTTCAGACAAATTATAGTGAAGAATATGACGATTCCAGATTTATATAAAAAATTCGTTCTACTACTTTTCGATCTCATGCTTGAGAAACTGGGGCATATGAATGAAATGAGAAACTGTTTCCTAACATAAGACTTTCTGCTTTTAGAAGGCCTAAGAGGCATTTGATATTGGTACTTCGTGAATCATATTCTGTCATGTTATTTATGTAAATGAGGTAGATAAAATGACCATTTGTATCAAAATAGCCTCGTTTGTTCGGCGTGTGTAACAACTGCTGCAGTATTAGAAAGGCCTATTTCGTTTTGTCTAGCAGTGGTAAAAGAGACTTAATCAAATCCAGAAACCACACCAGTCTTTGGTACTATTCGCATTAACAGCTTTTTCAGTATTAGACAACGACATTTTGATTTTTCAAGTAGCAATACGTTTGACGAACTTCGATGAGTTAATTAGCTTCTTTCGCGGAAAGGACGCTGTGTAAAGCTGTTGTGAGATCAGCGAAAAACAAACTGCTGGGATCTAAGGACTGAAGAAATGTGTACTGTCTTGCTTTTCTCTCGTCTTTACTGCTTTTAAATTTCCTCCGTCCCACAAAAGAGAACGTTATTAGCTAATAGGCAATAAAGAGTGAAATTTTTTTGCAGAATTCTTACTATCCCGGTTACAAGTAATCCAACCCGGTATTAACTGTGAGGTTTTCTGAGGCGGTAGGATGTCAAACCGGCCGATTGGCTGAATGAGAGGCACCACAGGAAATTATTTTCTCTGTCGTGAGTTTAGGTTTGATGGCTTCCATTACAAAATATACACGTTTGAATACCACAGAGCGAAATACAGTAGCGTACAATAGAAGAATGCTGTGTGAAGATGCGTGACATTGCACTTTGGAAAGACCAAATAACGTGGCTTACGTTTCCTCGGATATATATGTTTTATGCATCAAACTTTTCAGAAAGATGTGCGTAACAAAATGAACATATTTGAATTGATTTCTTAAAAATTTTTGACTTCCTATTTCAAACGCTGGGGGGGAGGGAGGGGGTGGCACCAGTAGCAACTTTGTGCCCTGGTTCGGAACTATCGTGGGTCTGGGGCTGTAATAATTACAGTGGTTTTGATGCTCATGCCGTGTTCTTCATAATTTAGAAGACAAACATGCTGTTCACTGATTCATAAGCGTTTTTAAATCTACAATGGTACAAATACATCTTTGTTGTAAATTTTTTGATACCTGAGGATTAGTGTCAGAACCAAAATTTTGATCTGGGCGAGATTTGTTTAGACTGAAATCTGTTTGATACTCGCCGGTTTTGCGTTCAAGTTCTGTATGAGACAGGAAGGACAGAAGTCCATGCAATTTGTAACATTAGTTCTGTCTCCATTTTATGTCGTGGATGGATCAATGTGATTTTCTAGGCATCGGAAATTTTCTAGTATGCCAAATGTGTTTCATGATCAGTTTAATTTCTTTTAATGTTTCCTTTTCAGCTGATTTCAGGAGCTCTGCAAGAATTCCATCTTCAGCAGATTCCATGTGTTTCTTCAACACCTAAAGTTATCTACCAATCCGTCTTCCTTTTGTATTTTTGTATATGAGTTGGATTTCGGGAGAATTTATGATCCAAATTTCTCTAGGAATCAGGGCAATTTCAAGGTTTTTAAAAATATTTGTAAAGGTCCTTGCAGTTTTCTTGGTTGTTAAGTGACGAGTGTTCATTTTCCTCCTTGAAGCAGGGATTTTGGAGGTGGTACTCACTTAGCTTTATTTTCTAGAAAATCATCTTGCACGGCTTGCAAACTCCTTTTGACGTTTTATCCGTGTTTGGGAATTTAATTTGGGATTTTAAACTCCACCTTATCCAAAACATAATGAATTTTCTTTTCTTGTTAGCCAGACCTGTTTCGGCGCCTATGTGCCGTTCCCGTAACGTATCATACAAATATAGTGGTTCCTCTTTTTCCGTTTTAGGCCTAGAAACTGTCACACATACATTTTGCTTAATTTGTTTCGACTGCTCATCTGAAACTACATTACTTGTAGAAATGGAATTTTTCAGGTCGGCTTTTTTATGCCTTTTTGTCGTTTAAACAGCATCTCATCTGCCAAGTAGTTGTAACGAAATTTGCATCGGTTTGAAATTCATTTTCGTGATTATTGATCGTATATGTCACATTACTTTCGCTTTCCGTTCTATTGTGCACTTTTGGTGGGTTTTCTTTTTCAATTTCCATGAAACAGACATCCGGATAAAACAGCTACAGTGACATAAGAAACAGCACACTCTCAAATAAAATTCACCATTCGGACGAAAACATATACGCCATACAGCTGTGTCGGAAGTATACATGAAACTATATTTTCAAGACATCGCCATATCCCGAATCAACTATTTTTGGAATATTCTTGAAATATACAGTCACAAACATAACCATTCACAAGCAATCCAATCAGATACTGTCACACGAACGTTCAAGTCTCAGATAGTTGCATCACAAGCTTGACGCAACTCCACTGTACAAAGACAGGTATCCACAGGGACAAAGCACAATACACCAAATAGCCAGAGAGGGCGGGTACAGCAGACAAATAGTAAACAAATTAAACAACGAAGCAGAAAAACTATATTAGGAAAGAACAAAACATGGGTAAATTACCAGCGTCAACAAATGGGCAGGAACACCAACACAGAGAAACAGAGATAACACTTGGAACCACGAATACGATGGCACAGAATAACATAAAGTAACAAAAACGTCCACATAGTGTGAAAAATTCTGATGGAACAAGGACTAGAAACATCACTCCGCATAAATAACACAGTACAGAAAAATTTGAACACATCCGAGGGCAAATTTTTCCAAATATAGAATCTATCAGTGAACCTGTAATTCATGCTAGTGTGTTTACATAGGCCAAACACACGGAAGCTTTAAAGCTAGACATTCTGAGCACCTGAGAGCCATAAAAAATGATAGTACACACATCACGTTTGCAGATCATCTCATACAAGGAAATCACGTCTCAAACAACTTTGAGATTGGTCTCATGATCCTCAGAGAAAGCAATAGTTTCTCTCAGAGCCATAGGATAGAACGGATAGAGATACCACATGCGAAAGGCCGTGATACAAAAAAAGCAAGTCTTGAACGAATATACAACGCTGTGCGATTTAATAACATTTACAACGCTTAATGAATTATAAAAAAGATACCTCCCAGATAAAACATACCTGCAGTATTCAACCATCCTCGAATATACCAAAATATCTGCTTCTCAGTCACTTTCACTCTTTTTTCCAAATCTCTCTCCCGCCTCCCTCTCTTTCCCTCTCTCTGTCTCATTCTCCGCACGCATGCATGCACGTACGTAAGCACGCACACACACACACACACACACACACACACACACACACACATACATACACAGACACACGCACACGCACGCACAGACGCACGCATTAGATAAGTTCCCCCACAGGAGACACACCACAACAGTTTTCACCGAACATCAAAATTAGCACCACATTCACCACAAACAAACAATAAACAAGTGACCGGCGGCGATAGTATACCGCCTCTCTATGAATGTGGCTAGTATGGGCGTAAACCCGTCTTGCGTAAAAAAAAAAGCATATGAAAACAGAAGACAGTGAAATACAAGAAAGGTGTAGCAAAAAGTGTACATAACCGCAAAAGAAAAGGACAACCCACAAAAGATACATAAGTGGACGAAAAACGTAACTACAGTGTTATACACAACCACTACACATTTCAAAAATACCTAAACAACCTTATGACTGTTTTGCAGATTACATATTGATACATCAATAAAGAGGCGTAAAAACAAACCGACCTGTAGAGTTCCATTTTCACAAGTAATGTAGTTACAAGTCAGCAGTCGAAATAAATTAAACAAAAGGCACATGCTATAATTTTTAGGCCTAAAATAGAAAAAGAAGAACCATGAACTTTGTACAATATTTTATAAAAATAAATCGAGACTCACAGAAGATTACACACAGATGTCGAAACATGTCTTGGTAAACAGAAAAAAAAGTACATTATCTTTTACATAAGGCAGAGTTTAAAAACCCGTATTTGTTTTAAAGGTTTTATAAAGAGTCCTGGTGTTGTTTTCTGAGAGTCAGATTCAATTTCACTGTGTTGACTGTTGTCATACTGACTTTTTATTAGTATAGTTAATTTTGCCCCCCATGAACCATGGACCTTGCCGTTGGTGGGGAGGCTTGCGTGCCTCAGCGATACAGATGGCCGTACCGTAGGTGCAACCACAACGGAGGGGTATCTGTTGAGAGGCCAGACAAACATGTGGTTCCTGAAGAGGGGCAGCAGCCTTTTCAGTAGTTGCAGGGGCAACAGTCTGGATGATTGACTGATCTGGCCTTGTAACATTAACCAAAACGGCCTTGCTGTGCTGGTACTGCGAACGGCTGAAAGCAAGGGGAAACTACAGCCGTAATTTTTCCCGAGGACATGCAGCTTTACTGTATGATTAAATGATGATGGCGTCCTCTTGGGTAAAATATTCCGGAGGTAAAATAGTCCCCCATTCGGATCTCCGGGCGGGGACTACTCAAGAGAACATCATTATCAGCAGAAAGAAAACTGGCATTCTACGGATCGGAGCGTGGATTGTCAGATCCCTTAATCGGGCAGGTAGGTTAGAAACTTTAAAAAGGGAAATGGATAGGTTAAAGTTAGATATAGTGGGAATTAGTGAAGTTCGATGGCAGGAGGAACAAGACTTTTGGTCAGGTGATTACAGGGTTATAAATACAAAATCAAATAGGGGTAATGCAGGAGTAGGTTTAATAATGAATAAAAAAATAGGAGTGCGGGTTAGCTACTACAAACAGCATAGTGGACGCATTATTGCGGCCAAGACAGACACAAAGCCCATGCCTACTACAGTAGTACAAGTTTATATGCCAACTAGCTCTGCAGATGATGAAGAAATAGATGGAATGTAAGAAATTATTCAGGTAGTGAAGGGAGACGAAAATTAATTAGTCATGGGTGACTGGAATTCGTCAGCATGAAAAGGGAGAGAAGGAAACATAGTAGGTGAATATGGATTGGGGGGAAGGAATGAGAGAGGCAGTCGCCTTGTAGAATTTTGCACAGAGCATAACTTAATCATAGCTAACACTTGGTTCAAGGATCATAAAAGAAGGTTGTATACCTGGAAGAATCCTGGAGATACTAAAAGATATCAGATAGATTATATAATGGTAAGAGAGAGATTTAGGAACCAGGTTTTAAATTGTAAGACATTTCCAGGGGCAGATGTGGATTCTGACCACAATCTATTGGTTATGAACTGCAGATTGAAACTGAAGAAACTGCAAAAAGGTGGGAATTTAAGGAGATGGGACCTGGATAAACTGAAAGAACCAGAGGTTGTAGAGAGTTTCAGGGAGAGCATAAGGGAACAATTGACAGGAATGGGGGAAAGAAATACAGTAGAAGAAGAATGGGTAGCTCTGAGGGATGAAGTAGTGAAGGCAGCAGACGATCAAGTAGGTAAAAAGACAAGGGCTAATAGAAATCCTTGGGTAACAGAAGAAATATTGAATTTAATTGATGAAAGGAGAAAACATAAAAATGCAGTAAATGAAGCAGGCAAAAAGGAATACAAACGTCTCAAAAATGATATCGACAGGAAGTGCAAAATGGCTAAGCAGGGATGGCTAGAGGACAAATGTAAGGATGTAGAGGCTTGTCTCACTAGGGGTAAGATAGATACTGCCTATAGGAAAATTAAAGAGACCTTTGGAGAGAAGAGAACCACTTGTATGAATATCAAGAGCTCAGATGGCAACCCAGTTCTAAGCAACGAAGGGAAGGCAGAAAGGTGGAAGGAGTATGTAGAGGGTTTATACAAGGGTGATGTACTTGAGGACAATATTATGGAAATGGAAGAGGATGTAGATGAAGACGAAATGGGAGATAAGATACTGCGTGAAGAGTTTGACAGAGCACTGAAAGACCTGAGTCGAAACAAGGCCCCGGGAGTAGACAACATTCCATTAGAACTACTGATGGCCTCGGGAGAGCCAGTCATGACAAAACTCTACCATCTGGTGAGCACAATGTATGAGACAGGCGAAATACCCTCAGACTTCAAGAAGAATATAATAATTCCAATCCCAAAGAAAGCAGGTGTTGACAGATGTGAAAATTACCGAACTATCAGTTTAATAAGTCACAGCTGCAAAATACTAACGCGAACTCTTTACAGACGAATGGAAAAACTGGTAGAAGCGGACCTCGGGGAAGATCAGTTTGGATTCCGTAGAAATGTTGGAACACGTGAGGCAATAGTGACCTTACGGCTTATCTTAGAAGAAAGATTAAGAAAAGGCAAACCTACGTTTCTAGCATTTGTAGACTTAGAGAAAGCTTTTGACAATGTTAACTGGAATACTCTCTTTCAAATTCTGAAGGTGACAGGGAGCGAAAGGCTATTTACAACTTGTACAGAAACCAGATGGCAGTTATAAGAGTCGAGGGGCATGAAAAGGAAGCAGTGGTTGGGAAAGGAGTGAGACAGGGTTGTAGCCTTTCCCTGATGTTATTCAATCTGTATATTGAGCAAGCAGTAAAGGAAACAAAAGAAAAATTCGGAGTAAGTATTAAAATTCATGGAGAAGATGTAAAAACTTTGAGGTTCGCCGATGACATTGTAATTCTGTCAGAGACAGCAAAGGACTTGGAAGAGCAGTTGAACGGAATGGACAGTGTCTTGAAAGGAGGATTTAAGATGAACATCAACAAAAGCAAAACGAGGATAATGGAATGTAGTCAAATTAAGTCGGGTGATGCTGAGGGAATTAGATTAGTAAATGAGACACTTAGAGTAGTAAAGGAGTTTTGCTATTTAGGGAGTAAAATAACCGATGATGGTCGAAGCAGAGAGGATATAAAATGTAGACTGGCAATGGCAAGGAAGGCGTTTCTCAAGAAGAGAAACTTGTTAACATCGAGTATAGATTTAAGTGTCAGGAAGTCGTTTCTGAAAGTATTTGTATGGAGTGTAGCTATGTATGGAAGTGAAACATGGACGACAACTAGTTTGGAGAAGAAGAGAATAGAAGCTTTCGAAATGTGGTGCTACAGAAGAATGCTGAAGATAAGGTGGGTAGATCACGTACCTAATGAGGAGGTATTGATTAGAATAGGGGAGGAGTTTGTGGCACAACTTGACAAGAAGAAGGGACCGGTTGGTAAGGCATGTTCTGAGGCATCAAGGGATCACATATTTAGCATTGGAGGGCACCGTGGAGGGTAAAAATCGTAGAGGGAGACCAAGAGATGAATATACTAAGTAGATTCAGAAGGATGTAGGTTCCAGTAGGTACTGGGAGATGAAGAAGCTTGCACAGGATAGAGTAGCATGGAGAGCTGCATCAAACCAGTCTCAGGACTGAAGACCACAACAACAACAACAACAGTTAATTTTGAATTTTCTTTTGTCGTTGTAGAACACGACATGTGCAGTTTCTGATTTGTTCCTACTCAACGTTTTGAATGCTAAGTGTCAAGATATTGCGGCTTGTTCACAATATACATTCCATCAAGGATTATTTTTCTCCTCCTTTGCACAGTTATTTCGTTTTGTGAAGTTTTGATAAGCTCGTGGCCGGCCGGGATGGCCGAGCGGTTCTAGGCACTACAGTCTGGAACCGCGCGCCCGCTACGGTCGCAGGTTCGAATCCTGCCTCGGTCACGGATGTGTGTGTTGACCTTAGGTTAGTTAGGTTTAAGTAGTTCTAAGTTCTAGGGTTTGGGACTGATGACCTCCGCTGTTAAGTCCCATAGTGCTCAGAGCCATTTGAAGCATTTTTGATAAGCTCGTGTTTGAGCTGTTTCCGATTTTTTTGCTAATGGTTGTGTCTGGAATCTCCTAGTATCAAATTTAGGAATTACTTTCATCGTTTTGCTGAATATTTGGGGCTTTAAATACAGTTGCCCACGGTTTAATCCTTGGTCAGTGTCTACAATCGTTATTATGCGTAACTGAACATTTAAAATGTCTTTGTGAGATGGGTAGGAGTTTACGATGTGATCACTATGGCATACACCTATACCCTACTTGGGTGATCGGCAGGCTTTCCGTTCTGAGACTTATTTGTTGGAATGAGCTGACATAGTTCTGGAGTTGGAATTTCTACTTAGTTCTACCACTCTATTTCCATTTTGATTGGTCTATTTGTGCGTGGGAAAATAACTGATCGTTTTTCAAAACTTTGTCTCTGTCTCTGACTGCGCGGATGCACTCATTAGAATTTTCACTTGATTTTGCGGGAATTTAGAGATTTTGTTTTCTGCCACCTTACATGAGTTATTTACATTTTCTGGACTTGCTTTATTTTGCTGGTTGATGGGCATATGTTCATTAATCTTTTGTACATTTTATCTGCACACTTTAACCCTCGCATGATGTCTGGGGTCTTTTTACATCCCAAGGCTCGTTTAACTACAAATAAACAGTTTCAATGCGGGTGTAGACTACTCATCCTCCAGATATGCTATTCACAGACTTTTTATTATAACTGGGTAAAATATTTATGATTATATTACAGTCTGTAGTACAAAAGTTTGAAATTTTTGCTATGGGGTCAGAAAATACCCCAGGTATACAATATGTGATTTTCAGTATTATACTGCATAAGTTTTGTTACGTCTCGAGCAGGCTTTGGTAGATATAAGAAGAGTGATACTGATAATGAATCAATTTTTGGAAACGAGGATGACAGTGATCCTGATGGAGATATAATAGAGGATGGTATACAGATCGGAGATGAAGTGGATGTGAGTGACTGTGAGAAGATGATAATGGTATTCAGATAACGAGTGCATCTACTTTTGTGTACAGAAGTGAACAGATAACATATAATACTGTACCACCTGATGTTCGTAAGCAGGTTTGAAGGAATGTAATACGTGAAACTGCGTATACTCCACGTCACCTTAGATCACAGTAGCAGACAAGGGCAGACTGGTATTTGTTGTAACGTCTTATAGGACCAACCTGCTGAGGTCATCGGTCCCTAAGCTGACACACTACGTAATCTAACTTAAACTAACTTACGCTAAGGACAAAACACACACCCATGCCCGAGGGAGGACTCGAACCTCCGCTGGGGGAACCGCGTGGATCGTGACAAGTGCATCAGAGCGCTCGGCTACCCCGCCCGGCAGGGCAGATTGATTCAGACCTTTTGTCACCAATCACATGCAGAGTGTAATAGTAATGCTTACCAATGATCATGCAAACGATCATAAAATTCTGTGCCCAACTCTTGAGTGCTGGATTGAACTTGATTCTACAGAGCTGCAGGCATTCTTTGGTCTACTAATAATAGCTTGCTTGCATAAGGCACGTGGGAAGCCTGTGAGTGAATTTTGGTCAGAAGAGTATGGCGTACCTATTTTTCGAGCCACGATGAGCTTTTCAAGAGTTTATATTTTGATGTTCCTCTGGTTCGATGATAAACTTCAATATGAACGAAAAGCTGCTTCTGGATCAAAAGCTGTACTTACAAGGGCTGTGTTTGAAATGTTTGTTGATGCATGCATTTCGTCTTATGTCCCTGGATCTTATAGTACTGTTGATAACCATCTGTGTACTTTCAGGGAACGGTGTCCTTTCAAGGTGTACAGTCCTTCGAAACCTGGAAACTATGAGATGAAAGTATGGGCTTCTGTAGGTTGTGAGACCTATTATGTCATAAATACACAAGTGTATACGGGGAAATCTGCTGAAGGAAGGGAAATAAATCAAGGGAAACGAGTGGTACATGATTTAGTTGATCACCTGAAGGGAAGTGGTAGGAACATTACCACTGAAAGCTTTTTTACAAGTTTTAATTTGGAACAAGAAATTATTCCCAATAAACTGAAACTTGTGGGAACTCTTTGTCATAACCAAAAATAGATAGCAAAAGAAGTGTTGCCATCAAAACTGAGGCGTCCATTATCGACCACTTTTGTGTAAGTACAGAATACTGTTTTAGACTCGTATGTTCCTACACAAAATAAATCAGAAATTTTATTGTCTACTCTACACCAGACATTTGATGCGCGTGAGCATGAGCACGAAAAACATGAAATAATAATATTCTACAACTCAACAGTCAGGAGTTGATACAGTTGATAAGATGTCTAGAAATTATTTGTCAAACGCTGTATTTTTTAATTATTAGATTTAGCTTGTCTCAATGCTTACGTAAATTTTTACATTATATGAGAAGTAAAAATGCAAGAAGAGAATTCCTCTCAGAACTAGGGAAAGAATCAAACCTCACATTGAATGACGAATCCTGTCGCCCTGTGCAGAACACAACGCATTCGTTCAGCAATAATATCACCAGGCTTTAAGGATCTTCTAAAGGAAAAACAACATGATAAGCCGGAAGCCGATGTTCAAAATCAGAAAAGAAAATGGTGTGATTCCTGCCCAGGATCAAACGACAAGAAAGTGAATCAACAATAAGATGAGTGTCACAAATCAGTCTATAAAGAACATGCTAGGATAAGTGTGTTCTGCAATGATTGTTGATCATATGACACGGATAGCGAGTACAAATGTTTTTCTAATAAAATTCCATCTAATTGATATTAATAAATTACAAAACAAATGTAGCAAAGAATTACAATTTGTATGTAACTTAATTATATTAAGACACTATGGAGTTGTAATACCAAAATCATGCATATGTTTCTCAATAAATAACTTTTGTGGACATATTTCAAATTTTATCGACATAATGTTGCTTGAATCACTTTGCGGTAAAAAAAAAAGACATACAATATGTTTTTCCAGAGCTGATACCATGCAAATGTTAAGGAAATTGTCATCAGTCTGTTTTTCATAGCTTTTAATTCGTTTACAGATTTAAGAATGACTTGTGGAACTTCGAATGCCGCTCCCAGACGGTGTGTACTTTGAAGGGTTACTTTTCTTTTTCAGCCTTTACAAAGCGTGTAATTTCCAAAATCCATGGTGTCCTCATATGTGTCCTCATATGGCAGTCTTGTTTTTCGTATGCCTAAAATTTTAATTTTTTGTTCTTCAAGAGTTTTTTCCAATTTGTAGAGCTTTCTCAGGTTTAGGAGAGACTTAATGTTGATTGTGCCAAAGAAAGTTTTGATTTTGTTCTTTAGTTGCCTCGAGGACTCTGATTTCTTGTGATTTGTAGTATAACGTTTCAGTTTAGTATGCCGAAAATCCGAGAGACTAGTTGCGCTATGGGTGGTGGAGTATTTGTTACCTCCAGGTATAATTTTGTTATTACTAAAAAGCTCTATTTGTTACTTGGAATTACAGTGCAAAAGTAGTAAACAAAAAAGCTTGTTGATTAAGACTGGAGGGGCTAGTTTCAGATTTTTAAAAGCCAGCCGTACCTCTGCCGAACATACGCCAAGCACACTGCCGCTTGATCCACGTCAGACGCAAAATGGATTTTGTGAAATGAGAAGCCTCTCCTGCTAGTTCCGCCTTATTGAGATCCATCCTCGCCATATTCATTAACATTGAGGTCTTCGCTGTCACGCAGCAAGGGCCACTCTGTTTGTTCTATCACCCGTGGCTGGAGGACCATCGATTTTTAACAAGGTTGCTACTCCTCCCTCGGATCCATCCTCATCACTTGCACGTTGAGGACACGGCCTTAGGAACGGTAACGTAAGTGTTATATATAATACCCCACAATTTTTTTCCTGGAATATATTTATTCTTAAGAGTTAGAAATTGGTGACACTATCCACCAAAACAACGTTCAAATGTGTGTGAAATCTTACGGGACTTAACTGCTAAGGCCATCAGTCCCTACGTTTACGCACTACTTTATCCTAAGGACAAACACACACACACCCATGCCCGACGGAGGACTCGAACCTCCGCCGGGACCAGCCGCACAGTCCATAACTGCAGCGCCGTAGACCGCTCGGCTAATACCGCGCCACACCATCCACCATCATTTATTTTACGTACGGTATTATTCAACTTAGGTTTCACACGCCTCACGTAAGCGTTGCATAAGAGAATTTATTCCCTGCCGGCAAAAGCTCCGAGTAACGCACCCCAGTTTCCTCATCTATAATGACCCGTGACTAAAAGGCCTCTGTTTGCCTGAAAGTGTTCCAACAATTCTGATGAAATGGCTTTATTTTGAATCTTGTGGTATGTTGTGAGCGTTAGTGGAACGCACCTTGGGCACACTTTTGAATATCCAAGGTCATTGCACACCCACTTCCTATGCTCACCGTCAGCTGCAGTGCCCATTGTCGACTTGTGACGCGCCGATCTGCAAGAGTAATGAGATCCGCGCGATTCACCATGTCAGGAACAGTAGGTGTGACAGGACATCCCGAATGTGGCCGTTAAAGGAGCTTAGTTTCAGAAGTGTGTGTGAAATTTTATGGGACTTAACTGCTAAGGTCATCAGTCCCTAAGCTTACACACTACTTAACCTATATTATCCTAAGGACAAACACACACAACCATGCCCGAAGGAGGACTCGAACCTCCGCCGGGATCAGCCGCACAGTCCATGACTGCAGCGCCCTAGACCTCTCCGCTAATCCCGCGCGGCGTTTCAGAAGTTTTTGACGAGTTAATTCTCTTTATGCATTTCCCAATAGTACTCATACCAGCTGCATCTTTAGCGTACACACTGATCAGTGAGATCATTACGACTAACAACCTACTGTCGTCCGTCCAGGTGATAGGAGCGTCACCTGGGAAAAAATTACTGCTAGTCAGGCACACGCACGGTGCATGTAGTATGTGAGCGAGCTGTCCGTGTGTAGAATGGCAAAGGCGAGCGATGTATTTGAGTTTCAACGAGGATTTCGGAAACAGCATGATTTGTCAGGTGTCCGAGGAATGCTGTGGTGAGTGTCTTCAAAATATGTAGAAAAAAAAGTGAAACCACGTGCAGAGGTCGTGGGGTTGTTTGGCCACCCCTCATTACTTCAGACGTTGTATGCTGGCAAAATTTTAAAACGTTTGAGATGGCGAACTGTGGCGGAACTAACATCAGACTGTAATGATAGGCGGAGTGCAAGTGTGTCTGAATACACAGTGCAGCGATGGGCATCCACAACCGACGACACATGCCTGTACCAATGTTAACACCACCACATCGGCAACTACGAATGAAATGGACACGTGACTATCGGCACCGGAATTTGGTGCAGTGGCAGCGCGTTTGATGGTCTGATGAATCCCTTCCTCATCATGCCGATGGAAGGGTGCGAGTCTGTCGTGTTCCAGGAGAACAGCTCTTTGACACAGGACGGAGACAAGCTGGCGACGCTTCCATTATGCTCAAGGTAACATTCACGTGGGCATGCATGGGTCCAGTGGAGCTCTCGCATGGCACCACAACGGCCGAGGAGTGCTGTACACTGGTTTCAGACCAAGTACACCTCTTTATTTCTCGACAAGGTGGCCGAGCGGCTCTAGACGCTTCAGTCCGGAACCGCGCTGTTGCTACGGTCGCAGGTTCGAATCCTGCCTCGCGCATGGATATGTGTGATGTCCTTAGGTTAGTTAGGTTTAAGTAGTTCTAAGTTTAGGGGACTGATGACCTCAGATGTTAAGTCCCATAGTGCTCAGAGCCATTTGAACCATTTTAACCTTGGTGGGAGAGACCACCGCCCTGACCACTCAGATATCCGGGCGGACATAGCATAGAAAGTTGGTGAACATCTGGACGACATTTACTACCAGCATGTGTAGTCCTGACAGTGAAGCATATAGGAGATTATTTTACGGTATGTGAGTGTTTTTTGTGGTTAGACTGTGGTCTCCTTGCTGCGCATAAGAAAAAGCTAAATGTGGAAGAATATGAACATGTTTCAGAACATTGTGTGTAGAGGAACAGTACGGAAACAATGGGTGTTTCTACGAACGTGACAGTGCGCCCTGACACAAAGCAGCATCTGTAAGCCAATGGTTCAAATGGCTCTGAGCGCTATGCGACCTAACTTCTGAGGTCATCAGTCGCCTATAACTTAGCACTAATTAAACCTAACTAACCAAAGGACATCACACACATCCATGCCCGAGGCAGGATTCGAACCTGCGACCGTAGCGGTCACCCGGGTCCAGACTGCAGCGCCCAGGACCGTATGGCCACTCCGGCCGTCTGTAAGGCAATGGTTTGTGGAAAATAACATTTCTGAAATAGTCTTCTCAGTAGCCTGACCTGAACCCAATTAAACACCCTTTTAGGATATCTTAGAACGTCAAATTCGCACCAGTTCCCAGCACTGAGTATCACTACCTCTTTTAATTTCGGCTCTTGAGGAAAAATGTTCAGGCATTCCTCCATATTCATTCTCATACCTCACAAATAGTATCCCCAACAGATTTCAGGTCATCATGACGCGGAAGGGTAGACAGACCTCATTCTAATGTTCTCCACTTTGTGACTGGATAATTCTGATGTGGTAGAGCACACACCATACAAACGTTTATGTACACTGAGGTGAGAAAAGTCAAGGCATACCTCCTAATATCGTGTCAGATCTCCTTTTGCCTGGCATATCGCAGAAGCTCCACTCAAGAAGTCGCTGGAAGTCCCCTCCAGAAATACTGAGCCGCGCTGCCTCTACAGCCGTCCATAATTGCGAAATGGCTGCCACTGCAGGATTTTATGCGCGAACTGAACTCTCGATTATGTCCCACAAATATTCGCTGGTATTCATGTCGTACGAAAAGGCTGTCCAAATCATTCACTCGAACTGTCCAGAACGTTCTGACTCTGTACGTTGTCATCCATAAAAATTACATCGTTGTTCGGAAACACGAGGTGTATGAGTGGCTGAAATTAGTCTCCAGGTAGCCATATATAATCCTTGTTAGTCAATGATCGGTTCAATTGGACCACAGGACCCAATTCATTCCACGTAAACACTGCCCACAGCATTATGGCGCCACCACTAGCTTGAATGGTGCCTTAGGTCCATGGCTTCGCGAGCCCTACCATCAACTCTTGCCAACTGAAATCGGGACTTATCCAACCAGACCACGGTTTTAAGGTTGTGCATGGTTCAACCGATAAGGTCACGAACCCAGGAGAGGCACTGCAGGCGATGTAGCGTTGTTAGCAAAGGCACTCGCGTCGGTCGTTTGCTATTATAGCCCATTAACACAAATTTCGGCTCATTGTCCTAAGAGATACGTTCGTCTTACGTCTCACCTTGATTTATGAGGTTATTTCACATAGTGTTGCTCGTCTATCAGAACTGACAATTCTATGCAAACGCCTCTGGTCTCGGTCGTTAAGTGAAGGCCCTCGGCTACTGCGTTGTCCGTGGTGAGAGGTAATGCCTGAAATTTGACATTATCGGCGTACTCTTGACACTGTTGATCTTGGAATATTGAATTCCCCAACGATTTTGGAAATGTGTTTAGCTCCAACTAGCAGTTCGCGTTCAGTGTCTATTAATTCTCAACGTGCGGCCACAATCACGTTGGAAATTTCTTCACATTTATCACATGAGTACCAATGAGTGCTCCGCCAATGCACTGCCCTTTTATACCTCATGTACGTGATATTGCCGTCATCTGTATAAGTGCATGTCGCTATCCCACGGCTTTTGTCACCTCAGTGTACACTGCCTTCCATAAGTTCGGAAACACCATGCTGCGTATTGCAACGGAGCAAGATGTAAGTGATCTACGTGAGTTATTGGTTAGAATACGGAATAGCAAGCTCAAATAACGGTTAATCATTACACCTACAGTATTGTACACTTAATTATTGTACATATACATACATATTGGAATATACCAGTATTGCTCCGTTTTATGTAAACCGACGTTACCTGTCCGAGCAGTTCCACTAAACACGCCAGGTGGCGCGAGCAGACTGCATGGCTATGAAGAGGTACGTTGTTTACATTTCTGGTAAAAAAAAATAAATTTCATATGTGTGTGAAATCTTATGGGACTTAACTGCTATGGTCATCAGACCCTAAGCTTACACACTACTTACTCTAAATTATCCTAAGGATGCCAAGAAGGCAACAGTGTCCGACAAATAGCAAAGAAACTGATGATTTCCGTCAGTGGAGTTGTCAAAACCATACACCAGCATCGAGAAACAGGCTCTTACGCAGATAGTCCTCGCTCAGGAGCACCCAGGAAAATATCAGAACGCCAGGAAATGTATTTGGTAGTGGCCAGTAAACGTCACACATTAAAAACTGTCCATGAATTGACTGCTGAACTAAACGCAACGAGGGATACACCGGTGAGCCACTCAACAGTGAGACGACGCCTGGCAGACAACAACCTCCGAGGTTATGTAGCAACAAAGAAACCACTGTTTCGCCCTGTTAACAAGAAGAAAAGGCTTCAGTGGGCTAAGGAACACCAACGTTGGACAGCGGGGAATTGGGAAAGAGTCTTATTCACTGATGACTCCAAGTTCAAAATATTTGGAAATAAACGCCGCCATTTTGTACGCCGTTTACCCCATGAACGCTTGAATACTCAGTGCGTAATACCAATTGTAAAGCATGGAGGGGGTTCTGTGATGGTATGGGGATCCTTTGGAGGAAATAAAGTCGGAGATTTGGTGCAGATAGATGAAAAAATGAACCAAAAGGACTATCATGCCATTCTCCAGCGACATGCTAAGACAACTGGTTTGCGTCTGATTGGGAAAGGATTTGTCTCGCAGCAAGACAACGAACCGAAACTTACGTCTCGCTTGTGTCAGAACTATGTGAAGTCTCTAGAGGTTCGCAAAATATTGAAAAACATGGAATGGCCGCCCCAATCCACTGACTGTAGCCCAAACGAGCTGCTATAGGATATATTGGACAGGAGGATTCGAAAACGGGAAATCATAAGTGGGTCACAATAGTGGGAGGTCCTGCAGCGAGAATGGAGATTAATCCCAACTGAAACCTTGGCAAAACTGACGCAGCGCATGCCGAGAGTGTGCAAGGCAGTAATGAAAGCAAAGGGGGCTATTTTGAGAAATCGAAAATTTAATTGTGGCATCTTAGTGTGTATTATTTGAGCCTAATAAACATTTGGAAAACAACTAAATGCATTTTATACTGTATTTCCTTTCCATTGTCTATAATTATGGAAGGTAGTGTATGTTTACCAACGTTTGTCATTCCACAAGCAAGTTACTGAGCGCTGCTTGTAACTGGTGGCTTGCCTATTCAGTTTTATGGTTCACTGCGGGTATGTCTCCTGTCGGAAAATTTCGAAACTTCACACTCATGCAGAAGAGGCATAGAATTTTAAGCACCTAAACGACATTGTCCTGTATGTATTAAGCGTTATAGAAAGTGTTGATGTATTGTTTATTAAACGACCCTTGTTAATATACCGGGTGACCAGAGAGTCAGTACAAAATTTGAAAACTGAATAAATCACGGAATAATGTAGATAGAGAGGTACAAATTGACACACATGCCTGGAATGATATGGGGTTTTATTAGAACCAAAAAAATACAAAAGTTCAACAAATGTCCGACAGATGACGCTTCATCTGATCAGAATAGCAATAATTAGCATAAGAAAGTAAGACAAAGCAAAGATGATGTTCTTTACAGGAGATACTCAATATGTCCACCATCATTCCTCAACAATAGCTGTAGTCGAAGGATAATGTTGAGAACAGCACTGTAAAGCATGTCCGGAGTTATTGTGAGGCATTGGCGTCGGGTATCGTCTTTCAGCATCCCTAGAGATGTCGGTCGATCAAGATACACTTGTGACTTCAGGAAACCCCAAAGCCAATAATGGCACGAACTGAGGTCTGGGGACCAGGGAGGCCAAGCATGACGGAAGTGGCGGCTGAGCACACGACCATCACCAAACGACGCGCGCAAGAGATCTTTCACGCGTCTAGCAATATGGGGTGGAGCGCCATCCTGCATAAACATCGTACGTTCCAGCAGGTGTTTTTTAGCCAAGCATGTGTGTCAATTTTTACCTCTCTATCCACTTTATTTCGTGGTTCACTAAGTTTTCCAATTTATACTGACTTTTTAATCACCCGGTATTTAAAGATATAGTGGGATAGCTTTACCCTTACTATGTACAGCACATTTGTCAGGCGTAGATAAAAAGTGCCTATAGCATATCGCAACCATGACTGAAATAAGTAAGCAACAATACACGGAGAACCTTCACCTGCAACTTTCCAAGGTGAATGTTGTACGTTTGGAACATTCAGTAAACATGTAATTATTCGTAGCTTCAGGTGTTCAAATTTCCGTGTTTCCTATTGATGCGCTGCGTCGTTACACTGAGGAGACACACTACACCCATTTGTCCTGTGGTTGTGTGTGGGGAAGAGTGCGGCCGCAGCAGTGGCTCGGTAACGAGACGTACCTGGCGGCCCAATCAGGTTGCAGCGGGCCGCCGCGATCGAACGATGACAGCGCCACGGCGCGACAGCTCGGCTAATCAGGCGCAGCACGGCGCCGCCTCCCCGGGCGCCAATCACGCCGGGTTGACGGCTCCGACACCCTACACCCCCTCCCCTCCCCCACACCCCACGCCATCCACAAACCCCTGCCCCACACCTCAGTCCTGGCCCCGAACAAGCCGGCTACCGCGCTACGCTTTCACCTGTGCACCAGCTCAGCGCTGCATAACCGCTTCCTTCTGTCAGCTTATAAAATTAACACGTGGCACCACTTCTAGTTGTACGAACTGTCAGGTGATCGTGGCATTGTAATTAAGTGCATCAGTACTGAAATGCAATGCTCTTTACGTGTGTCATAACCAATCAAATGCTTAGTTAGCTCAGTACATTTTATGGTAACCGAAAATTGCGAAGTACAATTACGCCAGAGACATCTCGCTGTATGCTCACGAAAGTATCATCAGTTTCTGCAGAATTAATCGTTGGAAACATCCTGTAACAATTATGCATAATTAATTTCTATTCACACTATGTGGATGTTTGTAAAGTACGCTACGCTCTCATAAAGAAGATCGCCACTATCGAAAAGTTTCAACGCATCTATTTGTCAGACAATGAGTCCATCTAGCATGTACAATGTGTTAGGTATGCTGTTAAATTTATTTGTACTCTGAAGATCACCGAAGGTCGAAAGTGGCTGTTTCCAAAATCTGTCGTATATGTTACCGGCCAAACCCGATTTTAGGACGAACTAGTTTCGCCTAGGTCAAACTCGTTCATCCTGTTACCGATAGGATAAAACAGTTTTGCCTAGGTCGAATCGCTTTATCGTAGTTACAATTTACATGCTTTAGGATAAACTGGTACGTCGTAGTTTGAACTAATATCACCTAGTTTGTATCTTCTATAAGCTTTTCAAAGTAAACTGAATAAAGGAATGGAAATAAAATAGTCAATGTGATTCATTAAAATTATTTATTAACTAATCAGTAATTTCACATCTATCGCTAGATCTACTTATATACATCCATCTACAGAAATCACCTCATCTGCTTATTTACTTATTTTTGCAAGGTTTACTTTGGTGGCACTTAGAACTGCTGAGTACTTTCTTTTTCTTACAATTGCATTTGTTTGTTGTTCAGTTTTTCATGCAACTGCGTTTCACGAAGCCTTGTCCTGATATAACAGAATATTTTATGGCGGCAGTCCTTAAAGATATTTTAGTATCCTGGTTAATATCTCCCACATCTAAAAACTTCTGAATGCAGACGTCGAAATCAGTTCTAAAAAATTAAAAAATAAGTTAAAAAATATTTCTTTATATTTTATTACACAAAACTATGGAAATTAATAATAAAATTATTCCTGCAATAATGTTTTTGAAGTACGCCATGTTTGGTGCCAACTTTGTAGAGGCCTTCATCAGTCTTTTAAAATATTACTACAGTTATCTTTCGAAGGTCACTTCTGTCTTTATCTACATCTGGAATAGATATGGTTACGTTTATCAAATGTCAGCTGGTGGATGGGATTTGTCAGAGGAAGCTTTCATTCTTTCAGCTAGTTTTTTAAATTTACTGTCGCAATTTTTCTAGGATTTTCAATGTCGCTTTTGTCAATTTTCACAATGTTATCATCATCACTGTCTTCGTACTGTTCAGTATTGCTGTCATCTTCGATTGCCTTCTTTAGGTCACCTTCATCCTGAATATCATTTATGATTTCTTGAGGCAACGAGGAAGTGGAAAGTCCTACTCTAGGTTCCATTCCGAATAATGCTTTGTAAGGTGATTGTTTTATGTCAGAGTGGTAAGTTCGATTTTTTATGAATTTGACATACTTTAATCCTTCATACCTCTTCGTCGAATTGTTGTCCTTTAACCAAGAAGTTATATTTTCAATGTCTCGGTTGGCACGTTCAACAGAACCCTGACTTTGGCTGTGTCTTGGTTTTCTATGCACAATTGTCAGTTCTGGCCAAAGCTTTGCGAGTTCACTTATAACATTATTGACAAATTCTCTGCCATTATCAGATGGAGGAATGTACGACACCCCTACAGTTAGGAATATGTCATTCAAATGATAAGCCACTTCTTCAGACCTCTTTGGTGTTAACGGACGGAGACAAATTTTGTGAGATGGTCTTGGTAAACTGGAATGAATTTTATGTTCCTGTCTGGTTGTGTTTGGAAATAAACCAAATCGACTTGGCGTCTGCTATTCATTTTCGAATGAAGAACTGGCTTTGAAACTAGCCCTCTTTTCTTTTTTATCTTCTTTTGTTGACAAACATCACACATTGATAAATAGAGGCATATCATTTCCTTTGTGGTATTGGCATATTTTTTTGATATCTCGGCTAACATCTTAACACGACCTCCGTGACCCACAGCTACATGAGCTGCGTCAATCACATCATAAAGCTTATCGGCTGGAACAAAGAATTTTATATTCCCTTCACACCATGCAATGAATTTTTTCACATCACCAATTTTCAAAACAGCAAATCGTTTCTGTCTTCTTTTTTGTAATGATGTTCTTTTTTCCAGCTTTCTGCTTGTTTAACCAAATCCGCATATTCGTCTACTGCTAACACATTATAATGAGAAGACTTTTTGTTTTCACTCTGCAAAATTTCGTCCAGAAACTTTTCTGTCCACAGATTTTGATTGGCTTGTCTACTACACGAAGGCTCATCCATGATGAAACGCCTCACAATGATTATACTAGGATTATAATAAAATCTTTTAAACGCAACTAGCAACTTAAAATGCCCACTCGTCCACGCAAAATACCGTGCAAAACAATGAACAGTTCGATCGAAGAGCGGTTGAGAGGCGCGAGGGGCGAGCCAGAGATGATTTGGGGATTCCCCATTCATACAGGCAGCGACATGCGTTCAGTCTAGGCAACATTAGTTCAGACTAGGACGTACCAATTTATCCTAAAGCATGTAAATTGTAGCTAGGATAAACCGATTCGACCTAGGCTAAACTGTTTTATGCTATCGACAACAGGATGAACGACTTTGACCTAGCGGAACTAGTTCATCCTAAAATCGGGTTTGGCCGGTAACATATACATCCGTTGTATACATCTCTTGTATACATATACGAGGGCTTTCAATAAGTAATGCAACACATTTTCCCCTTGGCCGATTTCTGTTGAAAAACTACATTTTTTTTTTTAGGACATCTTGGAATATTCCCACGTCAGCACCTGTAGTTTCATGGAGCATGGAGTTCCCATGGGTATTGGCTTTGTACATAGTCTTCAAAATGACATTTGTAACAGAGGTGCGTTCCAAGCAGAGAGCCGTCATTGAGTTCATATTGACGGGAAGCGAAAGATTTGCTGGTGTTCATAGGCACTTGCGGAACGTCTACAGGGCCCTGGCAGTGAAGAAAAGCACGGTTAGTCGTTGGGCGATGCGTCTGCCGTCATTGAAATAAGATTGCATAAACCTATTCTTTCCCCCGTGTGCCAGCCGGCCACACACACCTTTGATACCTGCAACGTTGGAACGTGCGGACACTCTCAATCGAGGTGATCGACAAATGACAATCAAAAATCTCGCTGCCCAACTGGACGTCTCTGTTGGCAGCGCTGGCACACTCGTCCACCTATTGGAGTACTCAAAGGTGTGTGCCCACTGAGTTTTTCGCCGTCCAACACAAAGTCGCAAAGAGCAACAAAGGACTATTTATGTGGAATTGCTTGCGTGTTACAAGGCTAATCGTGAGATTCGTTTGTCGAACATCCGTTCAGGCGACGAAACACGGGATCATCACACGAATCGGAGACATAACGGCTTTGCGTGCAGTGATACCTCACCATCTCTCCTGCGAAGAAAAGGTTCAAAACCAAACCATCAGCAAGAAGTGACAAAGCAACGATCTTATGGGACTGTGAACGGATTAATTTGTTTGATATACCCCCTCATGGTGCAACGATCAACTCGTAAGTGTATCGTGCTACCCTCAGGAAACTGAACAAACGATTTCAGCGTCTTTGTCGTCATAGAAATGCAAACGAACTACTCCTTCTCCATGACAATGCAATCCCTCACACAAGTCTGCTTACCCAAGAGGAGTTCACAAAACTTCTGGACTGTTCTTCCTAAACCACTCTATAGCCCAGATCAGGCTCTTTCCGACTTCCATTTGCTTGGCCCAATGAAGAATGCATTCCATGGGAAGCAGTACATTGATGATGGAGAGGTTATAGATGCAGTTAGATGTTGGCTCGGATGTCGACCATTAGAGTGGTACAATGTGAGCACACAGTCTTTCTTGTAAAGTGGCGTAAGTCCATCACATTGAACGGACATTAAGTTGAAAAACCTTGTAGCCGAAAGAGAGAGGGATAATATAATATAACAATTATGGGAATCCTGAATATGATCAACCTGCATTACTTATTGAATGCCTATCATATGTATGCGTATACACAACATTAGGGGTGTAAATATAGATATTTTTGTGGATGACTGAGGACATTGCACTAAACATTACATCCGTAGTAACTTCGTTTGTGCAATAATAATTACAGCTATTATGAGCAGTAAACTTTTAAACTGGTTAGTACCTACAGGTACGCATGGCACTAGCAAGCCATTAACGTTTATTTTTCCATGGGGAACAGGTCAGATAATGAAGTGGGATGTGTGGACACAAAGCGAATATTCTGTACTGACAAGCATAGTCCGCTCCACGGTGTAGTTACGACCATGGAGAAAACACCAGGTAGTAAATTACGTGATGTGTTTGCGGAAAGACTGTTAGATGAAGAGAAACATCAACTAAATTACTGAAGTGGGTACATGTCAAGCTACCAATTATCACATGTCTGTAATTACACCCTGTATGGTCCTCAGCCTATTGAACAATGCGTAGTATATGAATATTATTGACTGCATTTCCAATTCCATTAACATACTGAGGAAAAGTTACTGTCGATATGCCTCTGTATGTGCACTATAATATTTTGCTTATTCTCAAGAGACAGATGATGGTGACAGCATAATGGTCCGACACCGTTCTTCAAATAAATGTTCTCTAGAATGAGATTTTCACTCTGCAGCGGAGTGTGCGCTGATATGAAACTTCCTGGCAGATTAAAACTGTGTGCCCGACCGAGACTCGAACTCGGGACCTTTGCCTTTCGCGGGCAAGTGCTCTACCAACTGAGCTACCGAAGCACGACTCACGCCCAGTACTCACAGCTTTACTTCTGCCAGTATCTCGTCTCCTACCTTCCAAACTTTACAGAAGCTCTCCTGCGAGCCATGCAGAACTAGCACTCCCGAAAGAAAGGATATAGCGGAGACATGGCTTAGCCACAGCCTGGGGGATGTTTCCAGAATGAGATTTTCACTCTGCAGCGGAGTGTGCGCTGATATGAAACTTCCTGGCAGATTAAAACTGTGTGCCCGACCGAGACTCGAACTCGGGACCTTTGCCTTTCGCGGGCAAGTGCTCTACCAACTGAGCTACCGAAGCACGACTCACGCCCAGTACTCAGAGCTTTACTTCTGCCAGTATCTCGTCTCCTACCTTCCAAACTTTACAGAAGCTCTCCTGCGAGCCATGCAGAACTAGCACTCCCGAAAGAAAGGATATAGCGGAGACATGGCTAGCCACAGCCTGGGGGATGTTTCCAGAATGAGATTTTCACTCTGCAGCGGAGTGCGCGCTGATATGAAACTTCCTGGCAGATTAAAACTGTGTGCCCGACCGAGACTCGAACTCGGGACCTTTGCCTTTCGCGGGCAAGTGCTCTACCAACTTTTTTTTTTTTTTTTTTTTTTTTTTTTTGACGGGTCTCCTTCCTCCCCTTCAACCCGTCCTTTACGCTCGCCAAGTGTTGCCTTCTCGGCCTGGCTTCTCCGCCTTTAAAAAATGAATGTAACTTGATGATGCGGAAACACGCTTCTTCTGAACGACAAACGAAGTATGCCCCTTCTGTTGCCTTTGTTTGCAACATGGCTTGAATAAAAATAAATGTAATTTCCATTGAGAAGGCAGTCACCTAATTGTTATGGAAATGTAACTGCATTTGTAAATTTCGTTCTCCGGGCGTGGAAAAACAGAAAGAAGCAAACTCATTATTGCTGATAAGTAAAATTCTCTTCTTCAGAAAGGTAATGAATTAAAGTAGGCTACTGCTGCTTTATTTTACACATAAATAACATAAATATGTCTTCCTGTGAAAGTAGGAGTGAAAGAAAGAAACTAAATAAAGGGTAGATACCAGTTTCATCACTGTGTCGTATGCTTCCCTCAAAACAAAGTAATATATACATAGAGGCCTAACTGATTTATATTTATGATCTTCTCTGATTACTTGCTGTTAGATATCCTCCTCTTGCTACGTGAAGTACAACCTTGTACCACAAAGTATTAGTCTAATATACGAAATTCATCGGTGGATAATGTAAATTACGCACTTCTATTGGTTACAGTATTGTTTTAGTTAAAAAATTTGCGTATTTTTCCTTGTATTTTTTGGTACACATCAACTTTTGGTGCTCAGTTGTAAGATATACCCAGAAGTCCTCCCTATCGCTTGACTCTTTTGTTAGGATGTAATGTACCGTTTGGCCTTTCAACCAGTTGATTGCGTTTCGTTTTGTTTTAGGGTAAGGTATACTGTCAGGGTTTAAAAATGCAGCAGGCGTAACGGCGTTGGGCGTAGTTCTGCTGACGCTCGCTATCTTTTGTCTTATGTAGAGCCATATGTCTTTTACCTTGTCACACAACAATCTATGCTCTTCGGTATCTGGTATATTACATAATGTACACAGCGGTGACTCGGCCAATCGAATAGAGTGCAGTTTAGAGTTCGTCGGAATTTTCCTGTTTACAGCATAGTACCAGGTCGATCTAACATACGTTGGCAGGTTCCGGCAGTGAATATTTTGCCATATTGTTTCCCAGTTACAACAAGGATACTTTTGTTCTACGTCGTTTCTGGGTTTGTCTTTCATCAAGTTATTGTAAAGTTCTTTCACTTTCATGGTGTCTTTTTCAGGGATCCTTGCCTGTATGTGGCTGTATTCCACTAAAAAGTATTTCAAGTGGTATAGTCCATTGGGTATGTGTTGGACATTTATAGGTGCACTGATGTCAGCAGGCGCTATTTCATTTAACAAATGTGCAGCAAGGGTGCCACGTGGTTCCTTCCATTGTTTGTATGTGGTTGAAAGGTATAAGGCTTGCGCTTTTTTGCTGATATCGGTGAGATTTAACTCACCGCATTTCGTAGGGAGCATCAGAACGTCATATTTGACTTTGAAAATATGACCGCGGCTGACAAAATGTCCTAGTGCAGATGCGATACTTTTCGACAAAGGCGCAGGTGGTGGCAGAACTTGTGCTACGTAATTAACTTTGGATGTGATATATACATTTGCCACTATTACTTTTTGAAGTTCATCGAGTTTCCTAATACTATGTGCTTGTACAGAGGCGCGTATGCTGTTAAGTAATTTTCGATAATTCGCAGCAATAGTGTGCTTGATATTTCTTTTAAAATTTATGCCGAGGCATTTCATGGTTTCAAGCTCGCGTAACAGACCCTGCGTTTGCGTCCCAATTCCACGGCTGATGTTGAAGATCCCCGACTTTGTTCTATTTAGTTTTGCACCAGATGCCTGTTCATATTTTGTTACTATTTGCAGTGCGCTCTCTACTTCAGTGCCATTCACGACTAGGAAGCCAACATCATCAGCGTACGCCTTGCACACGATCTTTTCTCCATGTATTTGTAGCCCTTGTAGATGTTTCATAAGGGAGGCAAGCAGGGGCTCGATGGCGATGGCGAAGAGTGCCATTGACATTGGACACCCTTGCCTAATGGAGCTGGTGACGTCAATCGGGCGGCTAATGTGCCCATTGATGACAAATCTGGCTGAGTTGTTGGTTAATGTATTTCGTACTACTGCTATGAATCTAGGAGGGAAGCCCATTGCGCCCATGGTCCGAAGGAGAAAACGATGATTTACCCTGTCGAATGCTTTATCAAAGTCGAGTGAGATGAGTGCACATTTTACTTTGCAGACGTCGGCCGTTGAGATTAGGTCCCTGTAATCACAAAGGGTCTGGAGAATTCTTCTATCTTTGCCCACACTTGTTTGATAGGGGCCAGTAACGCTGGTCATTGTGGTTTCCAGCCTGCGAGCGAGGATGCGGCCAAAGATTTTGTAATCACTGTTTAAAAGCGTGATTGGCCTCAGAGCGCTTACAGTTTTCATGTTGGTGGTTTTTGGCACTAACACTACGAGTCCCTCACGAAATTCTTTCGGGATGTAATTTTCAGGGTTTAGTAGTTCGTTGCAGATGAGAGTTAACTTAGCTTTTACGAGGTCACTAAATTTGCGATAAAATTCTGCCGGAATTCCGTCTGCCCCTGGAGCCTTATTTTTCATGCATCCATATATAGCTTCTTCGACATCTTCTTCAGTCACTTCCGAGATGAGAGTTTGTGCTTCCGCGTGGCATACTTTGCCCTGGAGGTTGATCGTTAACTCGTCTTGAAGCTGTTCGTCAACTGGTTGACTAGACATTAAGGATTCAAAATGCTGTACGATTGCCTCTTTAATCCCTCTTTGCTTCGTCAGCTTCCTTCCATCATCAGTTGTTATTTCAGAGAATATCTTGCGAGACGCCCTTTTTCTTTCACGAATGACATGATAAATGGAAGTGACCTCGTGCTGTGCTATATTCTGGGCACGCGACCGTATTTGGTAGCCTTCCAGTTGTTTACGCCGAAGAGCCAAAATTTTTGCTTTAATTTTGTTAATTCTTTCGTAGTTATCCACAACTGTTGCATCGGACTTGTACAAATCCCTTAGACACTGAAAGTAGAAGTCTATAGTTGATTTGTACCAAAAGTTTTTGTCTTTTGAGTAATTTATGAAAAACCTCCGTATTTTAGGTTTGGCATGTTTCAGCCACCAGTCAGTGCCAGAGTTGTACGAGCTAAATTTGCTTTCGCACTCTCTCCATAACGTGTAAAATGCCTCCTGACAAGCTTGGTCTTCCAGATGTGACACGTTAAGCTTCCATGTGCCTGTACCTCGATAGGTCCCTTGTTTTGTCAGATTGATTGTGCATATGTACGCAGCGTGATCCGAGAAAACGGTAGGCCATATTTCGGACTGCAAAATGTGGTGTTTCAAATTATGAGTTACATATATCCTGTCTAGACGGCTCGCCGAGTGACTTGTGGTGTGGGTGAAGCCAGGGGCTGCACCGTGCATATGCTCCCATGAGTCTATTAGTCTTAGGTCATTAACTATACGTTCCAGTTCAGTACACTTGTTAAAATTGGGAGTTTGGTCTTTGGCATGCAAAACACAATTAAAATCTCCTCCCAGGATAAGGTGTTCATATCGAGTTCCAAATAGTGGGACAACTTCTTCTTTAAAGAACTCCGCTCTGCGGTGCCTGTTGCTGGATCCTGAAGGGGCATATACGTTAATGACTCGTATTTTGTTTATTGTGGCCGCTATGCCTTTACTGTTTGATAGTTTTACCACATCTTGGACTACTATGCCCTCCTTTGCGAGCAGAGCTGTGCCCATTTCCGTTCCATGCCCTGGGTTTATAATGGCGTTGAAGCCAGGTACGTTACCGAGCTCAATGTCTGTCACTTCTTGTAAAAGGATAATGTCACTGTCAGAAGCATATATAAAATCTTTTAAGTTCTGTAATTTAAAGGAACTACGAATCTTATTAAGGTTTACTGTAGCGATCTTGTACGCTTGTATGTCAGACATTGGCCGTTCTACTTGATCAAACTTTAAACAACATTCTTCCGGTTTGTCTCGCAAGCGTCAGCTTTAAAACTCATTTTAATAATATTCACCGGTAGCAAATGGTTCAGTGGTGTGTCCTTGGTCTTTAGAAAGTTCGTTCGCGGAGAGGTCTTCGTTGAAGAAATCAGCCACCTTCGTGGCTGGAGTACAGTCTGTTTTAGTTTTGGAAACTTCTGTCATTTCTTCATCCACATTGTTATGATCGCTTTCGTCTGCCCAGCTGGTTGACGTTGTCATCGTGGGTTGGACGAGTGAATCTTCAGGAGAGTGACTCGCTTCTTGAGGTTGGGTGGGTGCTTTCTTTGTTAGCTTTCCTTGGACGTCCCGTTTTCCCAGTGCAGAAGGGGAACGCTCCTCAGAAACTGGTGTCGCTTTCGTGTTGCCAGCCATCTGTTGGCTTAAGCTACTACCTATTTCCTTTGCTTTTTGTCGGAGTGTAGGAGCC
Organism: Schistocerca americana; assembly: GCF_021461395.2. Lineage (NCBI taxonomy): Eukaryota > Metazoa > Arthropoda > Insecta > Orthoptera > Acrididae > Schistocerca > Schistocerca americana. The sequence continues at coordinate 260,457,235 of NC_060121.1, read as the reverse complement.
GTCTCCTCTGCACCTTTGCGCGCCAGCCGGCGTTTCTTATTTTTTTTTTTTTTTTTGGGAGAATTGCCTCTCGACGGACTTTCTTCAGTATCCAAGTTAGTTTCGCTTTCCTGCAAGGTGTGTCGGTCTTCAACTTCCGGTGGATCTGCTGCCTTAACAGTTGCAGGTGCCTGTTTTGGTGGAACTTCAACTGTTTTCGTAGGTTGGTGGGACTCTTGTAGGTCGTCAGCTATGACGGCACTGACATCCATCGGAATTTCAGTGTCTGGAGAATTTCTATTTGCACGCGGTTCAGGGGCTGAGGAAGCAGTTGGCCGTTCGCGTGCCACGGCGGCGTAAGTTCCAGGCAGTTTTGTCATTGCCGGTGGCCTGGCGGCCTCGCCGGCCGGCAGCTGTGCAACGCGCCGCTGTATACATTCTGCGCGAACGTGCCCAGGCTTGTTACAGGCGGCACAGGTTCGCGGTTGATCGTCATAAATTACAATCCCTCTATATCCGCAAACATGTATGTACGACGGGATGTGCTTTTGTAACTCTACTCGAAGCTGCCGTACTCCATTTAGTACTGGGAATTTATGCGCGCTTGACCATTTCTCGGCAAAGTTGCTGAGCACTTTGCCGGAGGGTGAAATTACGGCATTAATTTGGTCAGCTGAAATCTCAAAAGGCAACTCGAATATTCGAACTGTGCGAATGCCAAAACCAGCATGTGCAACGGTGACTTCACCAACGTTTCCATCTGAGTGCTTAAATTTCATGACACCTCCGGAAGACTCAACTATTTTCTCGCACAACTCGGAACTACGCATTTTAACAAACACGACACAAGCTACAATCGACAGATGGATCCCGATTATATCATTAAAGGAGAGCTTCACATCTTCTTCTAACCAATTCTCTACTTCAAAAGACTTAGGTCTGGCATATCGAGAATCAAAGGTAAGTTTCAACGTATCTTTTCGACTTGGTTGAGCCATCACTGTATACTACTCATTACTTCTCGAAGTTTTCGATAAACAGAGCTTCAAGCTGCAGCAAGCGCAAGACTTACCACGCGGAAGCACAGACGGCGCAGCGCACACCACACTACGTCCTACCTCCACGCCGTCCGCCGGCGAACTACCAACTGAGCTACCGAAGCACGACTCACGCCCAGTACTCACAGCTTTACTTCTGCCAGTATCTCGTCTCCTACCTTCCAAACTTTACAGAAGCTCTCCTGCGAGCCATGCAGAACTAGCACTTCCGAAAGAAAGGATATAGCGGAGACATGGCTTAGCCACAGCCTGGGGGATGTTTCCAGAATGAGATTTTCACTCTGCAGCGGAGTGTGCGCTGATATGAAACTTCCTGGCAGATTAAAACTGTGTGCCCGACCGAGACTCGAACTCGGGACCTTTGCCTTTCGCGGGCAAGTGCTCTACCAACTGAGCTACCGAAGCACGACTTCGGTAGCTCAGTTGGTAGAGCACTTGCCCGCGAAAGGCAAAGGTCCCGAGTTCGAGTCTCGGTCGGGCACACAGTTTTAATCTGCCAGGAAGTTTCATATCAGCGCACACTCCGCTGCAGAGTGAAAATCTCATTCTGGAAACATCCCCCAGGCTGTGGCTAGCCATGTCTCCGCTATATCCTTTCTTTCAGGAGTGCTAGTTCTGCATGGCTCGCAGGAGAGCTTCTGTAAAGTTTGGAAGGTAGGAGACGAGATACTGGCAGAAGTAAAGCTGTGAGTACTGGGCGTGAGTCGTGCTTCGGTAGCTCAGTTGGTAGAGCACTTGCCCGCGAAAGGCAAAGGTCCCGAGTTCGAGTCTCGGTCGGGCACACAGTTTTAATCTGCCAGGAAGTTTCATATCAGCGCACACTCCGCTGCAGAGTGAAAATCTCATTCTGGAAACATCCCCCAGGCTGTGGCTAAGCCATGTCTCCGCTATATCCTTTCTTTCGGGAGTGCTAGTTCTGCATGGCTCGCAGGAGAGCTTCTGTAAAGTTTGGAAGGTAGGAGACGAGATACTGGCAGAAGTAAAGCTGTGAGTACTGGGCGTGAGTCGTGCTTCGGTAGCTCAGTTGGTAGAGCACTTGCCTGCGAAAGGCAAAGGTCCCGAGTTCGAGTCTCGGTCGGGCACACAGTTTTAATCTGCCAGGAAGTTTCAAATGTTCTCTAAATCTACCCAATGGGATTTCGAGAAAAATACATTATCTTCCTTCCAAAGATTTCTATTTAATTTCCCAGAGTATTTCTGTTAGTATCGTATGGGCTTGTATTTTGTCACTGGTATTTGATGAAGTCACTGAACATTGTAACGATGTTCTAGAATCAACTGATCACACTAACGTCTTTTACGTGGTTTCATTTACAGAAGGCATACACTTTGCCGGAACTCTTACAACAAAATTAAGTCTTCAATTCACTTTTCCTGATTCTGATTTTATGTGATAGCCTCAGTTCACACTGCTACTTAATCACCACTAATCATGTTATCAGGTACAATACAGTTCATTGTCTATGCGCTAGACCTCGTCTTACATTCATCCACATTTAAATAGAGCTCGTCTAATAACGATGTTTTCATGTGCAAAACAACGTCATTAGTGAACCATCATTAAGTTTTTAATCTGAAGATAATTCACTTGGCTTGCAGATTTGGGAAGAACTACACTGACGATTTTTTTCTGTCACTCTGTGTTCGCACTAGAATGTTTCAGTTATTATATTTGTATTATATTTACCATCAAGCACACTTTACACATTGAGTGTGGTGGTGATTTCCCATTCTACAAGTATACTCGCACAACTTTTAACAAAGATAGACGTTTCAATTTTGGTTTGTTCCATTGCAGGACTTGTATTTCGGAGTTTCATATCCCAATCTGCGCATAATGATAGAGCTGTCCAGCGATCTTCCTAAATAAGTATGCTTAAATGTTGAGACAACTGGTTCTGAAAAGTCAAGGTTGAATTCTCCCTCCACTCATCATTATCCATGATAGCTGCAGTTGATAAAAGGTGACAGAGAAGACAAACAGTAGAATGGACAACCAAACGCACTTTGTGTTTACGTTGAAACAGTTTTATGAATATAATGACCATAATACCAGTTTACTTTCATATGTGTCTAATAGTTACTTTAGTATTACCGAAAAATGAAACGAAGTCCAATGATGATGATGTAATATCACTTAAACACGTACCAGCAAACAGAGGAAAAGAACGACTTATGTTTTTCACAAAGTAGATTTCTCAAACTGTATTTATTTCCATTGCACCCTTAAATAGTTGAAATGGCTATCATTCAGTTCCTTTAGTGGTAAGAATGAGGTAATCAAGACTTTATAAAATGGTGTAACTGAAGGTCATTGTTCATAGAACAAATGATTTAAAAGAACTTTCTCATTTGCTGGTGATATCAAACAGCTGAAGAATGTATTTTACTAAGGTGAGCTGCCCCTAATTATTGTTACCTCAAAAGACAAGTGATTCTTTGACTTTAAATGAAGTAGTTCTGCATGCAGGTAATGCAATGTGAGATATAGTTAAATGCATGTTTCTTTCCAGATGTGTAGCTTTGCAGAAAACTTTTCTCGTCGAACGTACAGTACACCTTCTAAACATCACAATCATAATTTCTGCTTGATTAGTATTTCACACAGAGTTTAATTTTTCTCAGCTGAGTTATGTTTAGATAAACAGTTAAATGAATAAAAACAGAGCTAAAGGACAAGTAATTCGTTCAGTAATTATTCCATCAGGTACCACAAAACTTCATTAGTTATAAGCATAAAATTATGTATTTTGCCAGATATAAAGCTCATTTTGAAAATAAGACAATTAATAAATGAAAATCATTAATGTTCGTTAGTCATTCACTATTTTTTTCTTCACTCGTCATATTTTAACTCTCAAGGTCTTGTGGAATTACTACAGTTGCCAAAAACATAACCAAATAAAGTGGGAGAATGAATGTGGCGAAATGATGAAAGTGAGATAATAATTTGTAACAGATCAGAGAAATATACACAGTGATTCGTATCACCATTTAAAAACTCTCGAAGCGACGCAGATGACGCTAAGTAATTTCATACAACAGACATGGGGTCGCAAATGTTGGGAAATACCCCAAAAATGAATCAGAAATGTTGAAGATGTGATGTCACCAGATGACATACCTCACTGCACGTGTAACTGTTGGTCTATGGCCTGAAGGGACGATTGAGTGATGTAATACCTGCATTCAAGGAAACGAAGCAAATTTCAAACACCTTTTGTAGATGTGATCTGTTGTAAACGTAGGAGCTACAAAATTATTGTCGTCACTAAACCAAGAAAAGCTGTTCTTATTTTACGTTTCTTTTGTTTTAATGTGACATTATTTAGCAACTCGGAAGCTTATGCTCATTTACATGTGACGCAGTACGGTAGGTTTTTCTTGTACTGTACTTTGCAATAAACCGGCAGAAACTGCGAGACTGGCAAGTAAAGTAGCAAAGTGTGAACACAGCAATAAAAAAAGAATACTTTTTGCCAGACACAAGTCTTGTGCCCTGAGTCCCTCACGCTAATGTCTCACACATGAGCCCAGAGTAAAACTGACATGAATACTTGAATTGGGTTGGTATTATTAGGTGCGACAGGCTCAACTCCTGCACGTGCAGTGAGGTACATCATCTGGTGATGTCACGTGTTCAACATTTGTCATCAATTTTTGAAGTCTTTCCCTACATTTGCTCTCCCTTAACTTACATTAATTGTCTCAGCATCATCTACTTCAGAAATTTTATAAGTTGGTAAGACTCACCCTGTCTAATGACTTAAGTATTGAGGGATTAATAATACATCGACGATCAAGTTATTTCTTTGTTCAGAAAATAATTACTTACACCGCTCAAAGAAACTGGACTGGAATAGAAATAAAATATATGTAACAACGTTAGTACAGGTGCTAATTACTTTGAGAAACGTTTATTCTGGTTAAACGACCAGAAAAATGAAGAGAAAACAAACCTGAACGTAACAGATATAAATAATTGAGGAAAAACAGAATATTATACAAGAAAGCAATATTTGTTTAGGAACAAGTATTGAATTCCTGTATTTTTATGACCATTTTTGCATGGAGAATGGTTACTGATAAATAAAAAATACTTTTTTACTTCTTAAATTTTGATTCGCTAAAACTAAAACGCTCCCTCTCTCCCCATAGGGTGCGGTTTGAAAGAGAGGAATTGATGTTGTACAAATGTTGACCCACACATTAATTTTTTCGCAGTTTCGGATAAGCTTTGTTTGTCAACATTTGCAAAACTCTAATTCCTGTCTCTCAAACCCCACCCTACGGGGAGAGAGGGAGCGTTTTAACAAATCAAAATTTAAGAAGTAAATAAGTATTTTTTATTTATCCGTAACCATTTTCCACGCAAAAATGAGAACATGGATTTTCTTGAATTACAGCGCCAGCTACCATGAATCAAAACAAATGTTTAAGACAAAATGTACGTGGTTTTTTATGTAGAATCTGATTCTGCAGTAAAAAATGGGGGTTCCCATTTGAAATTTTAAAGTTGCCTTCCGCCTCACCCTTAGAGGGCTGGGGTGGATGGCTAGTTTTAGCACCAGCAGATGCCACCCTCCAAAATAATCAACTTTGGATTCTACACGTTTTTTCGTGTGAAGCTTATTTTTCGAGTTATTCTGGTCTGTCAACTTAAAATTTACACCCTGAATACGAAACTACCGCAGGTGGACAATAATACCTATCTGCCAAACCACTTCCTCAAATTTAAACCTCAAGATCACACGTGAATTACATAGCTGTCATGGATGGGAGGGAATGCGAGTAATTACTCCAATATAATACAGACCTGAACCGAATGCACGCACCCAGACTTCAACATTTAATGCCTGAGAAATGCGTCATTCATCTTTCGCAGAATGCAGTGATAATCTCGGTGGCGGTCGGCTGTTGCGTGCGTTGCCTCTCAAACCTGTTGACCTGACAAAACTATGTTGGCCTCTGACTGAATCTAACCGTCTAAAACTTCCCTATGTTTCTATGATTCTAAGACAAATTGCTTTGTATACTCATCAAGGCTGGACGACATATACAATGTTGTCCTCAAAAAATCTCACAAGAATGATAACTGTAACAGCTCTTCTCCTGTCCTCCAGTATGGAGATACGCGAGAAATCCAGCAGAAATGCAGTTGGCATAGAGCTTCGTGAATCCACAAAGTGCTCACAAAAAAATTTCTCTCCCGGCGTCACCACAGAGCATTAAGTGCTCCGTGCAACACACTACCCCTCCAGAGACACAGTGCGGTCAGAATTATCCCTACGTAATTAAGTATATTGCAGCTAACTTCCCTCACTGCACCACCGCATTGCTTCTTTCCAAGACTGCTATCGGCCAATGGGTGTGAATGACTCGTCGCTTACTCGACCAATGGTAATACGCCTAACAAACTCCTACATATGCTGGCTTCTTTCTGACCAACCAGCATTCGAGATTCCCCACTTGCGTTAAAAACTCCATGAGGACAGGTGCTCAACACGTGAAGCACACGCACTGTCCACGGCAGTATCACGTAATTTTACGGTCTACCGAAGGCCAATGACGCGGCAGCTGCATTTTATGCTTTCATCTCGCGCAAATCGAGGGTCACGTCAATTGGCCAGTAATTGGCCTCCCTGCTGCGAGGGTGGCTCCGTTATAAGATCTCTAATTATATTACCCTGTCGCGCTTCTGCGTTGTCAACTGGCAGACCTCTTTCACTTCAGTTCGACTTTACTACCAAAATATTACGTATTTATCTGCATGCTAAGGAGATAGGAATTGTTCAAATGTGTGTGAATTCCTAAGGGACCAAACTGTTTAAGTCGTCGGTCCCTAGAATTACACACTACTTCAACTAACTTAAACTAACTTATGCTGAGAACAACACACACACCCATGCCCGAGGGAGGACTCGAACCTCTGGCGGGAGTGGCCGCGCAGTTCGTGACAGGATGCCTGTAACCGCGCGGTCACTCTGCAGTGGCAAGTAGGAATTGTTAGTACCTTGCACATGTAAGGCATGTATGTTCTAATTACACTTTGTACTATGCGAAGTACCTAATTGCGTTCAATGTATGGCTTGTTACATATCAAACGAATCGACTTAACGAGTAGAGTCGACCTAGTGAGGAAATTAACATGTTAGGTGATAAAAATTATCCTGCTGCCTTACATATTATACTAACAGAATATCAAATGAAAATTGTTAGGGATTTACTTAGACATATGTATTACATATTTAATAAAAAGGGAGACATAAGGTTGGTTGTCTCTTAAAATCTGACTGCAATTGTTAATAAACACCAGAGGAGTATAGTTCATTGGGGATTGTAAATCAAGAGATAAAAACAAATACAGACATATCAAAAGAAATATTGTACAAAACGAGGAGCCTTTTCAGCGGTCAATTAAACAAACTATTCTCGATAAGTTGAAGTGTTTTAAACGGAGTGTTGGTCTTTTACAGTTCCAAGACATTGGCATTCTGGCAGAGAAACGAGAAATACTGAGAAGCTTTTGAACTTCAGATCTTGAGAAGTGTGGCAGGTGTGAAACCAACGGATATAATATGCAGTGAGATGGCGTTACACAGGATGAATAAGAAAAGATAAACAATGCAACAATTAACAAGAGGAAAAAATTGTTGAGGACACTGGATGAGAAGAGACTGCGTAATAAAAGATGCATCACATCGACTGTAGACTGGAAACATCTAGTCATATACACGGTTCTAGGCGCTTTAGTCTGGAACCGCGTGACCGCTATGGTCGAACGTTCGAATCCTGCCTCTGGCATGGATATGTGTGATGTCCTTAGGTTAGTTAGGTTTAAGTAGTTCTAAGTTCTAGGGGACTGATGACCTCAGATGTTAAGTCCCATAGTGATCAGAGCCATTTGAACCATTTTTGTGTCATTTACATCAGTGAAAAGGAGGATCGGAAACTGCGGGGACAAGGAAATGCTGAACCTGGAGTGATGGATCTGCCTAATGGACAGAAAATATCATCACCATCAACGTCATCAAGGAATTAGGACGAATGGTTTTTGTTTTACGCTGGAAAACCAGCAAGTTATTTCGGTAAAGACTGCAGGTTTTTTTCTAAGCGTAGATCTCAGTGTGGAGTTGATCCGAATCTTTGCCATTTTCTTGACGATTTTTAGAACAGCCTCCTGGAAGGTACAGCAAAACAGTTTTCAAAAGTATGTCTTTTGACCACACTAATGCTATGGCTAGTCTGAGACAGAGCGACTGTGGTGAGAGGTTTTTGCGAAAGGCAGTCGTGGCTGCGATATGCAGGGTGAGTCGAATAAAAGTGATCTGAACGACTGGATACGATCGAATGTGAATGTATGTATATAACCACACACCGTGATGGGCACATCACGTGTAAGTCCATCACGTGATCCACACTGGCTCAGAGTGTAGTGTGGGCTGTGTCTGTAAATGGAGCAGTTCAATGGGTACATTGGTATTCATATTGATGCCGCGAGTATGCGATGTTCAAAGTGACAATGAATTCGTGGAAAGAGTGGTCAGTTGTTTGCTGAGAAGTATAATGGTGGCAAAGAGTGCCATGCAACACTTGGCCCCAAAATCGCGTCGGACAGGATCTGTTTTGAACAAGCCAAGAAACGTTCCGATACGCCCCCACATACCAGAAAATGTGGCTGCAGTTCGCCAGAAAATGAACCAGAATCCTACCAAATTAGCCTGACGCCTGTCGCAAGAAACAGATATCTCACGTTCATCATGGGGACAAATACTCCAACTGGACCTGCACATGCATTCCTACCGAGTGTCTGTTGTTCATGCATTAAAACCAGCAGATGCTCCTCAGATCCTTTAGTTTTGTGAGGGGCTGTTCACGGAAGTAATAATGAATGCTTGGACGTTTCTTTGTGTCTTATGAGCCTAATTTCACCCACAGAATCACAGGTTCTGGACAGGGGAGAATCCGGATAACTTCCACGAAACACCAATTGATGATCACAAGGTTGGGGTTTGGTGTGCAGAGTCTACACGCTGCATTCTTTCATCAGGCGCTGACTTCAAGTTACACTGCCAACATTTCGCAACCGTTTCTGGCAGCATCAGCGGGGGAGGAAAAGGCCTACAGTTAGTTCCAACAGGGTGGAGCGATAGCCCGTATATCCGGCCGAAACTGGGAGTACATTTACGCAGTCTCCATGCCTGACAGAGTTAGCAGACGTCAGACTGGTCGTGGCCCTAGCTGGCCACGCAGGTCACCTTATCTGCCAATGTGCGATTACTTTGTGTGGGCGCCCTCAAGTCTATGCTATATCGCAACAGCTCTCACAGTCTTCGAAAACTAAAGCAGAATATTTCGGATGAGATTACAGCAATTCCAGCAGTCCAGCTTCGATCCACCTCCAGCAACTTGCTGACCATAGCCAAAAATTGCCAAGAGATGAATGGCGGTCACTTTCAACATACGCTATGGTCAGGTTAGTACGGTATTTCCTTTCCTCTGCTGTGTTTCTTTGTATTCTGGAACTCTGTTCTCCAGGTTACTTTTATTTGCTCCACTCTGGATAAACTTGCCCCTTTATCAGGACAAATTATTGTGTCACTTTTAGCCATGTCGGATGCGCCTGTCCTCTTTTTGTATTTTCAGAGGAGTGATTATTCATTTTGCTACCAACCATGACCACGGAAATAGTCTATACGGAAAGAAAGATCGCTACCAGTTAACGTGGACTTCAGCAGCGCGTCTGCCACAACGAATCACGTAGCGCGATTGTTTTTACATTTCTATGGCAACGTCTTAGTGCTGCCCAGTGTCAGGAAGCTACAGCTTTCGGTCTGTGCTATGGCAGACCTTTGCAATTCACGGCTGAAAACTGGAAAAATGGCTGCCAACTGTGTAGAACCTTCTTTAGCCTCATGGAGAGACCTACACGGATCCAGATATCCGCAGATATATCCGCGTATATCGGTAAGTATTAGCTCCACCACTTTCACTCGCATAGACTGTATGGCCTGCAGAGTATTTTATTGTTTTTCTTTTTATCCAATCGAATTTTTATGTTGTTCACTAACTGCAACACTTTCTAAACTTTTCACGCTAGTGAAGTTCGTACAAGCATGGTCTTTTCCGAATGTACTTCTGACCAAAAAGCGATTCTGGTATCTCGAGTCCTAATTTTCGCTAATCATGCCTTTTGCGTTTTTGTGGAGAACTTTCATCCCCTAACAAATATTTCTATAATCTGACCGAGAAGTGAAATACCAACTTTCATAAATTTAGCTTTAAAAGTTTATTAGTGTAAGGAAAAATTTTTTTAAAAATTGTTATCCCCTATTGCACTCCCTAGGGATTGAATTTCCAAAGACATTGAAACACGAATTTTTTTTATTTCCAACCGAGAAGTCAAATATCCGTTGTCATAGATGTAGCCTTAAAATCCTTTGGAAGTTCTTTAGAAATTATTTATTTTCAAAAAAACTTTCACCCATTGTCTTATCACATTAGCGGTTGAATTTTCAAAAGTGCTAAAAGATGCTTTCTTTTATTTTCTGACTAAGAAATCAAATACCAGTTTTCATAGTTTTAACTTCAAAATTGTTTGAACAGTGCAATAGTCTCGTAAAGCCTTTCATCCCCTATTTCTCTCCCTTAGCAGATTAATTTCCAAAAACAGTGAAACACGTAATTTTTCATCTGTAACGAAAAAACCAAACACCACTCCTCAAAAATTTAGCCTTGAACATACTATTGCAATGAAATACTTTCATAAAACTTAGGGGACTTCACCCCCCACATGGGTTAAATTTCCAAAAATAATGAAACTCATATTTTCTATTTCTGTCTGAGTAGCCAAATTTAAATTTCCATAGATTTAGCTATAAAAATGCTTTCTTGATAAACTATTTTCGTAAAAACTTTCATCACCTATTTTACCCCCTTTCAGTTTCGAAAAACATTGAAACACGTATTTTTAAATTTGTGACCGACAAGTTCAATACCAATGTTCACAAATGGAGCTTCAAAAAATATATTAATAGTTCTTCATTAATGATATATTTTCAAAAAGCTTTCGCCCCCTATTTCACCCCCATATGGTTAAATTTCCAAAAATGTTAAACATAAATTTCTTTACTTCTGACCCACAAACCAAATACCAATTTTCATAGGTCTAACTTCAAAATTGCTTTAATAGCGACGTTTTCCAGGAAAAAAAAATCGCTATTTCAATCCCTTGGGATTGGAATTTCTGAAAATCTCTTCTTAGACGATGCCTACAGCATACGACCCACACGTTCTCCACATTTCAAGTTTCTATCCTTAGTGCTCTGGACTGGGCGATGCTGGGTCGGTCAGACCGTCAGTCAGTCTGAACACTGCCTTTTATATACAAAGATAGTACTTACCTTGCAGCTAAATCAGATGATATCCCCATAATACTTTCAGATTAGAACTTAAACGAGAGGATCGGTACTACTATTTCCGTCTCTTCGATCAATGATACCCATTTTTGTTTTTAAGTCACAGTTTTTAGTTATTTTGAGAGTAGAGTCACTGTATTGGCTTCAGTGCGCAGTGTTCTGGAAAGGGCAGATGCGTTGTTGATAGGGATAAATACGGCGGTATGCTCTTCTTCGTTTTTCTGCAGCTCCTGCTTCCATCGCAGCAGCGGCTGTCTTACTTCCGACGTCATTCTTGTTTTCTTTGCAGGCAAATATCTCACTCACAAAATTATTGAAAGTTGCCTGAAAGCCGCCTGTATGCTGTTGTAGGGTATTGCATCGACTGGAATTTTTGCTCTATGATCGGAGTCCTAGTTCTATATACCACACGTCACAAATAACACCTAAAATCATTTACTTCATCACCGTCACTCTGAGACATAAAGGTTGAGAGTGATGTCTTTCTCTGATTAAAAAAAAAGTCTTTGTAAGTAATTATATGGTAGACAGGGCTACGTGGTTTGTTAAAAATGGTCGTTTGATTCACGAAGATTTTTTTGTAGATACACTATCATATTTGTTCCGCCTCTTTCCTGTAGAACGTTAAGGGCTATTCAATTTCTCTCCATGTCATTGTCAAATTTTTTCCGGCATCACCTCTACAATACCCCGCATTCGTCCCAAAGAATTTGTGCTTCAGGAACTGGTGAACTGAACACATTATCCTTAACGTGACACCGCAAAAAAAGAGAAGCCGAAAAGGCTATGTCTGGGGAACATTATGAGCTTGATGGTCCCATCTGTACTGACTTTTCTGTCCGGAAAGATGTTATCCAAGAATTACTTAACGAAAAGTCACCAGTGTGGCGGGGCGTCATCTTGTTGAAACACTACCCATGGGTGAAACTCCATTAATTGAGGTGCAGTGTAAAGTTCCAGCGTGTCCAGGTAAACTGTTACAGTAACAAAGAGCTCAATGAAAAAACGGTCCAATAATTATGCTGTGCGTTAGCCACACCACATGAATACTTCCTGGCTGTCCCTTATACTGATCAGCCAGAACATAATGACCATCGACCTACTATCGATATGAACCCGTCCAGACGATAGCAGCGTCACCTGGCGAGGAATGACTGATGGTCAGACACAAGCACGGTCCATGTAGTATCAGTGAGCGAGTTGTCTGTGTGTTGAATGGCGAACGCATGCGATCTATGTGAGTTTGAGCGAGGGCAGATTTGATAGCTCGGACACTCGACTTCGGAAACTGCACGTCCTGTCGGGTGTTCGAGGAGGGTGAGGCAAAACCAAGGTGAAACTTAAGTCCAGACGTCGTGGGGCTGGGCAGCCACCCCTCATTACAGATGCCGGACCTTGTGTGCTGGGCAGAATGGTAAATCAGGACAGGCGGCGGACTGTTGTGGAACTAAGATCAAAGTTTAATGCTGAGCAAAGTACAAATATGTCTGAACACACAGTGCACCGAACACTCCTAACGATGGTCCTCAGCAGCCAACGAGCCTTGCATGTGCCAATATTAACACCATGACATCGGCAATTACTACTGAAATGGGTACGTGGCTATGGACACTGGACGCTGGCGGAGTGGCAGAGCGTCAGTTAGCCTGATAAGTCCTGATACCCTTCTTCATCATACCGATGGCAGGGCGCGAATCTGTCGTCTTCCAGGGGAACAGCTCCTTGGTACCTGTACTGCAGGACGGAGACAGCTTGGCGGGCGCTACATTATGCTGACAGGAACATTAACGTGGGCATCCATGGCTGCACTGGAGCTGGTGCAAGACACCATAATAGCTAATGTGTATTGTACACTGTTTGCAGACCACGTGCACCAGTTCATGTATCCGTCGGCAGTGGCACTTTTCAGCAGCATAATGCACCATGTGCCAAGGTCAGGAGAGTGATAGAGAAGTTCGAGGAAAACAGTGGGTTCCAATTCATGTGCTGGCGCCCCACATCCCGTCAGATCTAAAACCGATCTACCACACGTGGGATGTGGCTCAATGTGGCGTCAGAGCTCATCTTCCCGCTCGCCGGAATTTACGGGAGATAGGTGACCTGTGAGTGTAGATGTGGAACCAACTTCGACATAACAAGGCCTGATTGCTTCCATACCAAGACGCGTCGCCGCTGTTATCCACGAAAAAGATGGACATACCGGCTATTTGGTATGTGGTCATAAAGTTTTGGCTAATTAGTGGGTATGCTGTACCACAATACGTAGTTTTTCCGACCCCATATCGGGACATTATGCCTGTTTATCATCACGAAAATGTGAAAAGCCGCTTCATCGAAAAAAAAAAACTCTATTAAGTTAGTCACTGTGAACATTAAATCGTTCTAGCACGTTCCTAACAACCTCAGCACGTCTCTACCTAGTCATCTGGCTGCAACCCTCGCAGCACTTGTAACTTCCGAGGATTCCACGGCCAGTATCATTTTGAATAAAATAATTTTGGTCATCAGGCCGCACCATTATGAATCACTAAAGGAACTAATTGATTTATTATTTATACTGGAGTTAGTTTTGCATGCATGGACACGCAGCCGCCGCGCGGGATTAGCCGAGCGGTCTTGGGCGCTGTAGTCATGGACTGTGCGGCTGGTCCCGGCGGAGGTTCCAGTCCTCCCTCGGGCATGGAGGTGTGTGTTAGGATAATTTAGGTTAAGTAGTGTGTAAGCTTAGGGACTGATGACCTTAGCAGTTAAGTTCCATAAGGTTTGACACAATTTTTTTTTGACATGCAGCCGTATATGTAAAATCGTCGCTACACTGGTCTGAGGTGGGCCTGTTTTCTCTGGAGATAACGACGCTTGGACTTCTGCGGACTGCGTTGAAATGCGGTATCAACAGCGTCGTCATGCACTGCAGGTCTACAGCTTTTCACCTTGTCAACAACACTACCAATCTCTTTAAATTATTTATACCGTGGTTTGATGTCCTTCACATTTGGTGGATCCAGATGAGAGGCACTTGGGTGCTACCACTGACTTGTAATAGACTACGGTGTTTCATGACACCACAAAACACTTTGCTCTTCCTCCTGCATGGACATCATTGTGACAGCAGAATTCCTGAATTATGCGACCTGTAACAAGAAGAGAGAGAAAAGAAATCAGATGTTGTAAGTGCACATGTAGATGTGTATCCATAATAACTTTGTGAGATAATCTACGGTATGCAATCAACCACGCACATTCTTAAAAATAAATTTCTGTAATCGGGGAAAGACTTCATCCTCATCCTGTATTTAAATACACTACTGGCCATTAAGATGAGGTGCTACAGACGCGAAATGTAACCGACAGAAAGAAGATGCTGTGATTTGTAACTGGTTAGCTTTTCAGAGCATTCACACAAGGTTGGCGCCGGAGGCGACACCTACAACGTGTTGACATGAGGAAAGTTTCCAATCGATTTCTCATACACAAACAGCAGTTGACCGGCGTTGCCTGGTGAAATGTTGTTGTGATGCCTCGTGTAAGGAGGAGAAATGCGTACCATCACGTTTCCGACTTTGATAAAGGTCGGATTGTAGCCTACCGCGATTGCTGTTTATCGTATCGCGACATTGCTGCTCGCGTTGGTCGAGATCCAATGACTCTTAGTTGCAAGACAACAACTATCTGCACGAACAGTTCGACGACGTTTACAGCAGCATGGACTATCAGCTCGGAGACCATGGCTGCGGTTACCCTTGACGCTGCAACACAGACAGGAGCGTCTGCGTTGGTGTACTCTACGACGAACCTGGGTGCACGAATGGCAAAACGTCATTTTTTCGGATGAATCCACGTTCTGTTTACAGCATCATGATGGTCGCATCAGTCTTTGGCGACATCGCGGTAAAGGCAAAATGGAAGTGTGTATTCGTCATCGCCATACTGGCGTATCACCCGGCGTGATTGTATAGGGTGCCATTGGTTACACGTCTCGGTCACCTCTTGTTCGCATTAACGGCGCGTTGAACAGTGGACGTTACATTTCAGATGTGTTACGACCCGTGGCCCTACCCTTCATTCGATCCCTGTGAAACCCTACAATTCATCAGGATAATGCACGACCGCATGTTGCAGGTCCTGTACGGGCCTTTCTGGATACAGAAAATGTTCGACTGCTATCCTGGGCAGCGCATTCTCCTGATCTCTTACGAATTGAAAACGTCAGGTCAGTGGTGGCCGAGCAACTGGCTCGTCACAAAACGCCAGTCACTAGTCTTGATGAACTGTGGTATCGTATTGAAGCCAGAGGTGGTTGTTCTGGGTACTGATTTCTCCGGATCTAGGCACCCAAATTGCATGAAAATGTAATCACATGTCAGTTCTAGTATAATATATTTGTCCAATGAATCCTCGTTTATCATCTACATACCTTCTTGGAGTAGCAATTTTAATGGCCAGTAGTGTATATACAATGCAAGGCTTACTTCGTTGAGAAGTACACTGATAAGCCAAACTTTGTGACCAATGCCCACCCCGAGGTTGCATATCATCTGATGGAGTTGCAGGAATGTAAAGGGGTACGAAAAGTACGAGGCCTGTCCAGAAAGTAAGTTACGATTGATCGCGAAATGGAAACCCCAACGAATATCAGTTAGCGACACCTTCCAGCTACCTCTGTACGTAGTCGCACTCAGAAATTTGTCGTAGCGTTGTACCAACGTTTCAATACCCTCATCATAGAAGGCAGCCGCCAGTGCTTTCCGCCAATTCTCCAAGCTGGCCTACAACTCGTTGTCTGTGCCAAAATGTTGTCATCATAGACAGCGGTTTATGTGACCACAGATAAAACTCAGAGGGAGACAATTACGGGCTGTATTGTGGGTAATCAAACAGTTCCAATTGAAAACGATGCAGGAGCATCTTCATTGCCCCTGCAAAATGCGGCTGAGAATTATCTTGAAGAAGAAACAGCACGACAGTTATGTGATGTTGGCTGCATAGCTTCAGGCGAAATTTCTCACCAGGCCCTCGCACTTGGCGGAAGACACTATTTTCTAGACATCTTTACGCGCTCACTGTGAGCTCAGAAATGACAAGAGCGACGTGATGCTATCTAGAGTCATACTAGAGACACTGCCCAACAGATCTGTGCAAAGCTTTATCGGATTTTCATAGACGTTTCCACTTCGCGACCGATCGGAACTTACTTTCTGGACGCCCCTTGTATATAAGCGGAGCAGAGATGGATGGTGTAATAATTCTAGCGACTGTACGGGCCGAAAATTGAGATATCTACTGACATAAGCGTCTTTGACAAACTCCAAATTATTATTCCCGGAGCCTGTAAGCGAGTATCTCGGAAACCGTGAATCTGATTGAATGTTCACGCGTTGCTGTGGTGCTTATTTACGGTAGAAGGGCAGTGGAACCACTACTAGGCATTAAATGGTTGGACGTTCACTACTCTACACAAAACGTGAAGTTCGGAGGTTTGTCTGCTGCGTAACGTAGGATAGGCGGGGATATATGCCATCTCTAGCCAAAAAGCACATTGCTGGGGCAAGCACAAGGGATTCGGTGCGCACCATTCAGCGCACATTGTTGAACACTGGGCTCCGTAGCAGTCGGCACCTACGTGTTCCCAACCAACGACGTGAACCAACGACATCGTCAATTACAATTGTAGTGGACACGGGATCAGGAGGACTGGGGCGCGTATTAATGGAAATCATCTGGGCAGATGAATCACGTTTTTTGTTACGCTAGGACAATGGCCATCTCCATAAACGCTGTCATCGACGTGAACGGCGGCTCGAAACATGATCCGCGCCATGGACGCAGGCTGATGGGAACTGTATAATGCTATGGGAGGAATTTTCCTGCGCTTGTATAGGGCCTGCTGACCACCTGCATCCCTTCATCCTTGATCTATTCCCCCATGGTGATGTCCGTGTCTCCATGTCAGAAACCTGCTACTGTGGTTTGAGGAGCATGATAGCGAACTCATATCGATGTCTTGGCCATCAAATTTGCCTGATGTGAATCATCTGGAAGCCATCGGCCTATTATTCACGTACCTCTACAAGTCCACCAAAGAACAGTATAAAAGATGATACGCAGAAACGATTACGTACTGCGTTCTACACGCAGCCCAACACGCTATTAAGCAGGTGGTCATTATGTTTTGGCTCGTCGGTGTAAAGTAAACGTAACTGAACGTTAAGCGAATTAACGCCCATTTGGTAAGTAAACCATGTGACTAACTTCAAATGGTGTACAGTACGTGATAAAAATTTTCAATACGACTTCATTTGACTTCGGACAGACAGTTGTAGCGTGGAGAGCGTATCAAGAATATGGCAGACTATTTTTTTTGGTAAATGTCAACAACCTCGGCCTCTAATTTCTTAGAGAATGAAAAATATTGTGTTCACCAAGTACACTTGGCGTCCAACTTACAAATGTGGCCGGAAGAGAACTTCTTATCGGTGAAACTAGCTGCTGCTACTGATGTGGCTTGTCTGCACTAGAACCTATATACACTCCTGGAAATGGAAAAAAGAACACATTCACACCGGTGTGTCAGACCCACCATACTTGCTCCGGACACTGCAAGAGGGATGTACAAGCAATTATCACACGCACGGCACAGCGGACACACCAGGAACCGCGGTGTTGGCCGTCGAATGGCGCTAGCTGCGCAGCATTTGTGCACCGCCGCCGTCAGTGTCAGCCAGTTTGCCGTGGCATACGGAGCTCCATCGCAGTCTTTAACACTGGTAGCATGCCGCGACAGCGTGGACGTGAACCGTATGTGCAGTTGACGGACTTTGAGCGAGGGCGTATAGTGGGCATGCGGGAGGCCGGGTGGACGTACCGCCGAATTGCTCAACACGTGGGGCGTGAGGTCTCCACAGTACATCGATTGTGTCGCCAGTGGTCGGCGGAAGGTGCACGTGCCCGTCGACCTGGGACCGGACCGCAGCGACGCACGGATGCACGCCAAGACCGTAGGATCCTACGCAGTGCCGTAGGGGACCGCACCGCCACTTCCCAGCAAATTAGGGACACTTTTGCTCCTGGGGTATCGGCGAGGACCATTCGCAACCGTCTCCATGAAGCTGGGCTACGGTCCCGCACACCGTTAGGCCGTCTTCCGCTCACGCCCCAACATCGTGCAGCCCGCCTCCAGTGGTGTCGCGACAGGCGTGAATGGAGGGACGAATGGAGACGTGTCGTCTTCAGCGATGAGAGTCGCTTCTGCCTTGGTGCCAATGATGGTCGTATGCGTGTTTGGCGCCGTGCAGGTGAGCGCCACAATCAGGACTGCATACGACCGAGGCACACAGGGCCAACACCCGGCATCATGGTGTGGGGAGCGATCTCCTACACTGGCCGTACACCACTGGTGATCGTCGAGGGGACACTGAATAGTGCACGGTACATCCAAACCGTCATCGAACCCATCGTTCTACCATTCCTAGACCGGCAAGGGAACTTGCTGTTCCAACAGGACAATGCACGTCCGCATGTATCCCGTGCCACCCAACGTGCTCTAGAAGGTGTAAGTCAACTACCCTGGCCAGCAAGGTCTCCGGATCTGTCCCCCATTGAGCATGTTTGGGACTGGATGAAGCGTCGTCTCACGCGGTCTGCACGTCCAGCACGAACGCTGATCCAACTGAGGCGCCGGGTGGAAATGGCATGGCAATCCGTTCCACAGGACTACATCCAGCATCTCTACGATCGTCTCCATGGGAGAATAGCAGCCTGCATTGCTGCGTAAGGTGGATATACACTGTACTAGTGCCGACATTGTGCATGCTCTGTTGCCTGTGTCTATGTACCTGTGGTTCTGTCAGTGTGATCATGTGATGTCTCTGACCCCAGGAATGTGTCAATAAAGTTTCCCCTTCCTGAGACAATGAATTCACGGTGTTCTTATTTCAATTTCCAGGAGTGTAGCTTCGTCACAGGGCCAGGAAAGCTATGGAAAATTTGAAGGCAACACAAATTAGCAGAAACTTGTTAAGAATTAGGTACGTTGAGTGTGAAGATAATGCATGGCAATGTTGTTAAAAGTTCACTTGCACTGATCTACCTATGAACTCTGGTCTGATCCTAACTCCAGTGAATGATGACTTTTATAACTAATAGATTGTCCAGATAATCTTTTGTGGGCAGCGACGGGAGACTAGTGCTGCTGCTGTCTTGAGACACGCTTCTGGCGCTGTAGGTGTAAATACTGTTAGAAAGGACAAGGAGAACGAGTGTCCGTGGCCGAGGTGATGCCGGCATCGTAGCTCACTGTGTACGGTCAGAGAGCTGACTGCTCTCTGTAATAAAGACACTGTGTGAAGGGATCAACAACAAACTTCAACGGATGTCATGTGACGTCCGCTACAACCAAACACAACGAATGATAACGAACAAAATGCAAAAACAAGGTTGCTAATGCCCGCTTGTGCAGTGATGGTCGACTCTGGGGTAAGATGGTTCGCATCATGGTGGTGGAAATAATTTTCACTACCAGTATTAGCTGGCAATGGAAGGAGAGGTGTTGGCGTAAAGATCCTGATCACCAGACTTTGCACCATTGCCCTAGCTTAAATACAAAACCTCCCTGCAGTTTCTCACGAAGTGGGAGCTTGTGACACTGTCGATGGCGACGTGTCCGTCGGATGGGGATGTTAAGCTTGGCGGCCCCCATGGTGCTATTAACGAGGATTAGGCTATGTGCGGGCACCGAGTTTCACCCTCTTCTTTCTCTCATCTTCATCATCAAAATATAATAAAAACATTACACTCCACAAACACACACACACACAAACACACACACACACACACACACACACACACACACAAACACACACACACAATGCATACATGTAGTACTATTAATATTGTAATGCAGCATATTATAAATGAATAAAAAACACAATGAACAGAGATACTATACAGGCAAAGAGATCATCGCTGGTATATATTCAGCAAAATCAATATAACTGAATTTACAAAACGTTGTGTTAAAACTTCAACGTTTTTTTAAGTATATGGAATATAAATATTTAGGTGTGAATTGATTTTATGGACACAATTTTTATAAGCACTTTTTATGTAGACAGAGATATCTATACTCACTGCATACGTAGCGTCCTGATGTATGAAGATAAAAGTTCACTTGGGAACTTTTTCGATGACTTAGGACGGAAGCATAACATAGCCTGTGTTGTCTGACCGTAAATGTTGCATCTCTCTGAACGGTGCCACTGCCGCGTGGCGCCCTCTCTGTTTGCGGTCGTGTCCTGCACCTTCTCGCAGACACAGCGGAGACTAAATTACGAGATTCGTCTTCAGAAGACGAAAACTTAGGCCATCAGCAATCCTACTGTAGGTGTTCGTGTGCACTAAATAAATTAAAGATGTAGTGCCCTGCGGTCGGCAGGAAAGAACTAACAGTCAATTTGAACACAATTTATTACAATATCTTCTCGGCATATGGTAAGTTTCAAACGCAAGAACAACAACAAAACCACACAACTCTTGTGGTGGCAAACCAGGTAGGGAAACAAGACAATGGAAGAAAACACGGACAAAAATCTACTTTACTAATTTACACAATACAACATGCTGCTACAGTGCTACGGCGAATGTATACAGTGCTAGGGCCAGCGCAAGTACTGGCGAGAGCTGTTACCAGTGGTAGGAGAACACTGCCAGTCTGACCGTCCGGACGTGCATATAAAGCCAGGTCAGCGCAGTGCTATGTGAGTCATATGAGTTATGACTGCTGGAGCACATGTTGTCTGGCGAAGTAGTTCCGTGTATATTTGGAAAGTCTGTTTGTTTGTATCCGCTGGTGATGTTTCTCTCCGCGCTCCTGCAAGGAGGTCGGCAACCCATCTTGCATGTCTGTTGTGCGGGCCCTCTAACTAATAAGGGGCCTTAAGACAAAAGTGCTTTACAGTATATCTCAAGGGCTATTCAGAAAGTAAGAATCGATAGGTCGCGAAATGGAAACCACAGTGAAAATCAAAACTGTTTTATTTGCTACATATCTCCATAGTGGACGAGCCAAGTTAGACCTTTGTCGTAGCATTCTACCAACTTTCCAATACCCTCGTTATAGAAGGCAGCCACCAGTGCTTTCCACCAATTCTCTATGCTGGCCTACAGCTCACTGTCTGTGTCAAAATGCTGCCTTCATAGCCAGCAGTTCATGTGAGCAGAGATGAAACTCAGAGGGGGACAATTACGGGCTGTATTGTGGGTATTCAAACATTTCCAATTGAAAACGATGCAGGAGTATCTCCATTGCCCCTGCAGAAGCGCGGCTGAAAATTGTCTTGAAGGGACCGATGGCCTTTGTAGTCTGGTCCCTTCAGGCCCTACAAAAATGGTTCAAATGGCTCTGAGCACTATGGGACTTAACTTCTGAGGTCAACAGTCCCCTAGAACTTAGAACTACTTAAACCTAACTAACCTAAGGACATCACACACATCCATGCCCGACGCAGGATTCGAACCTGCGACCGTAGCAGTTCCAGACTGTAGCGCCTAGAACCGCTCGGCCACTTCGGCCGGCTCAACCCCTACAAACCAACCATTTGTCTTGAAGAAGAAACCGCACAACAGTTACGTAACGTTGGCTGCAAAGCTTCAGGTGCAATTTCTCACCATGCCCTCGTACTTGGCGGGAGACGCTATTGTTCTAGGTATCTTCATGTGTTCCCTGTGTGCTCAGAACTAAAAAGAACGACGTAACGCGATCGACGGACATACTACAGACACTGTACAACACTCCTGTGCAGAATTTCACTGTGGTTTCCATTTCGCCACCGTTCATTCCTTACTTTCCGAATAACCCTCGTAGTATCCGTGGACGGAGACAAAAATCTTGAAGATAAGGATGCGGATTTCATTTCTCTTATCCTTGAAGACTTCTAATACGCGAGTGAATGCACTCATACATAGTAACCTCTTGCTCTGTCATGTGACGGTCCACGTAGTTTCCCGCCTTTCCAGCGGAGCTCGCATGCTCGCCACCATGAGCTGCGTATTTTCTTCATTTTCCCGCCGGCGTGGTGCGTGTCACGTGCGGGCAGGTTTGTGCGTGCGCCAGGGGAGGGCACGCGGCCGCATTGTGCGCGGGGGTGGCTATTGTGCCGGCTGCCTGCGCGAGCCGACACCCGCCCCCTTTCTGCCACTGTCCCCGTCCCCCACCCTGGCTAATCGTCTCTCTCTGACTCTCCCGCCCCTCCTATTTCGCTCTTTACGCATCCCCTCCCCCCCCCCCCCCCCCCCGCACCACCACCCACTCGCCTCCCTCCCACTACCCCACCCGCTGTCTGGCGACAGCGAGTGCGCGTATGTAGGGCTCTGTGTGCCAGATAACGGCAGCTCATCTCGACAGCTGCAGACAAGGCATTCAGTGCGCGAACAATGCGGCCGTGCAGCGTGCGCGCGCGTGCCGTGTGCGCCTACGAGGCTACACCAGTCTTTGCTGCCAGCCACTGCAGCGCGTCTGGTTGCATTCTCCAGGCGCCTCCTCCGTGCTGTCAAACGAGCTCGGACTCAAGTACTGGTACACGAGTCTAAGCGCTAGCCAACACGCAATATATTCATAACATTCTCATTCGTGCAGCAATGTCGGTTATATAAAGTAATCGTCGTTTGCAGTGCACATAGAAGCTCATAGACTTGGAACTGCATTAAGTGCCCAACAGTCGTAGGAAGCTCACGTTTTAGAATGCTACAGGCTATTATGCCGTCGTCGGATAAGTGTTTTATTGACACCCAACTTTTCGCCCCATCTGCGGAGGACATCTTCAAGGAAAGTTGTAGCGTGTTCGAAAGTCCAATGCATACCTTGGCTAGTATAAGACTTTCGATATGTAAGGACTGACAGAAATTAAACTTCAAAATACAGGGTGTCCTTTCACACCTTCGTAAGTTGGAAGATTACAGGGAAAATTAAAATGTGATGATGGGAACATAGGTTTGACGTGGGGCCGCAACTTTTGGAGTGAATGTCATTCATGGCCGCCATCTTTAAATCCACCATTTTGGATTCAAGTCATTTTTTCTAAATGGGAAGGGACGTGTAACACTCACTTGAGCTCTGTAATTGAGTGCTGTATTTTGTGTTTGTCTATTTTGTACAATTTAGAAGTTATTAATGTGGTTGCAGCGACTACAGCTGTGCATTGCACGAGATGGACAACACGTAGAACATGTGCTGTAGCAGTCGGTATGAAGGTAATTTCCCAACTTTGAATATTAATAACCTCCAAACTGTACAAGATAGACAAAAACAAATTACACCTCTAAATTACAGAGCTCAAACGAGTGATATTTGATGTGTCATACACCCCCCTTCCCTATAAACAAAAATTACTTTAATCAAAAATGACCGATTTCGAAATGGCGTCCATGATGACATTCACTGCAAAAGTTGCGGCCCCACATCAAACCTATGTTCCCATCATCACATTTCAATTTTCCCTTTAATCGTTCAACTTATGAAGGTGTCCAAGGACTTTTGACTCGCCCTGTATGATAGGGTGTCGAGTTTCTGAACAAACTGTGGGACATAGTTGTTCGGAAAATCGGTTTATTCATGTAATCGAACTGTATACTTTTATTTGCCGATTTACCACAGACACATACACAGACGAAAAAAATAGCCACACTAAAATATAATATTGTAGAGTAATTAAGTTTCATAAATACATTGGTTTAGCTAACATATTTAAGTGGTTATCATTGCAAGATCACAGTTCACCGTAAGTGCAAGATAAGTCATTGCACGCGTGAAATGCTGGTACATTAATAATCGATGTAACCACGAGAATGTTGAAGGCAAGCATGCAAACGTGCATGCATCGTGTTGCACGGGTCCTGGATGTCAGTCTGTGCGATGGAGTTCCGCGGCTGGTGCGCTTGGGCGGTTAATACAGAGATGGTTAATACTGTTTGGGGTTCCGCTGTACCCGTCGTCCGATGATGCCCCCATATGTGGTCGATTGGAGACAGATGTCGCGATCAGGCAGACCAAGACAGCATGTCGGCAACCTGTAGTGCATGTTGGGTTACAGTAGCGGTATGAAGGTGAGCGTTATCCTGTTGGAAAACGCTCCCTGGAATTCTGCTCATGAATGGCTGCACAACGGATCAAATCATCAGACTGATGTACGGATTTGCAGTCAGAGTGAGTTGGGAACCAGGAGAGTGCTCCTGCTATCATACGAAATCGAGTCACAGACCATAGCTCCAGTGTGTCTACCATGAAGACGGGTTGGTTACAGGCCCTCATTTGGCCTTCTAACGAACACAGGGCCATCACTGGCACCGAGGCAGAACCAGATTTCATCAGAAAACACAACAGACCTTAACCCTGCCCTACAATGAGCTCTCGCTTCATACTCTGAAGTCGCAAACGGTGGTGTTTTTTGGACCAGTCGAATGCACGCTACAAAGCGTCTGGCTAGGGGATGTCCTTGAAGTATCGATTTTTAAGAGTTCGTTCTGTGATGCCTACTGCTGCTAAAAATTGCTGCTACAGATGCAGTACTATGCGCAACAGCCATACGCTCAACACGATGGTCTTCCCTCTGGTACTGCCACGGGACTACCGGAACCCAGTGTTCATACGAGTGTACATTCTCGTTACCAACACTGTACAATGGCTATATTCCTGACAAGTCCTTCTCTAATATCACGGAGGTATGATCAAGCTTCTCATAACCCAATCACACGGTCTCGCTCAAACTCAGTGACGTGTTGATAATGGCGTCTTTGTCGCCTTAGAGCCATTCTTAACTAATATCATCTCAACACTTCCAATCTCAAAAGTAAGAAACGCTCACGATCTTTAAAGCTTGTATTTAAAGCAAACTTGATTTGCATCCTCATAGTGGCGCTACTAATGCCACTCTGAAACGTCTGACATGTGATACGAGTAGACATCATCTTTCAGATGTCGAAACACGCTTACCTACTTTCGTTTACGCGACACAACTCCTTCTTGGTACTGAGATCTTTTTTTGTCATTGTAACAACATCAATCTCTTTTATAAGTATAAAGACAAGTGCAACAGGAATGTACGTAGTAGAGCCTAGTAAACAAAAAATATATAACATATGCCTTTTATACATATAGTACGTATTATAGAATTAACGATTAAAAAATTCTTAATGAAGCCCACCCGCTTATGAGTAGCTAAGTCATGCATTTTTTTCAGGACATATATCTAACCCTGGTCTCTTTAATCGTGAGTTTCAAACTATCAGAAGGCAGTATCCAAACATATAAATGGTTCAGATGCAGCTGGCAAATTTTCATCTTCATTTTTTGGACCACTAGCTGATGAGATGCCGGTGGCGTCATCTTTATTGGTGAAGAGGTTTACAATCTCACTGACCTGTGTGATTTGGTGCCATGGATCTGCATCGTCAACACTCAGACATTCAAAAAATAGCTCTGAGCAGTATTGGACTTAACATCTGAGGTCATCAGTCCCCTAGAACTTAGAACTACTTAAACCTAACTAACCTAAGCACATCACACACTTTCATGCCCAAGGCAGGATTCGTACCTGCGACCGTAGCGGTCGCGAGGTTACAGACTGAAATGCCCAAGACCGCTAGCCATTATTGACTGTCTTCTACATCACATTATTCGACTGAATTGTATTAGTAGATTGAGTATCCCGCACATATAATTCAGTTCGTCATTTTTATTTAGATTTTGAGAACTTTTTTCCACAACCATAATTTTATTCCATGTTTTCTCTTTTTTTTTCAAACTTCTTTACAGTACCCACGTTTCTCCGGTCATGGAGGACGCATCTTTCACCCTCTCGCGGCTACGGCTGTTTATGTACGCCCGGCAGGTGGAAAGTCCAGACGGCTAATGGCATTCATATAAACCCGAGATCGAAAGCGGTTAACGTGGACAATAGAACTGTTATTTTCTGTTGTCCACATTTCTGACAACTGTGTCATTATCTGGTCTTCTATGTAATGGAGGAAAGCGCTTTAGTTTTCACCTCCCCTGGTTCCTTTCTGCTTACGAGTCTAACATTCGCCCACTTTCTCTTCTGGTGAGACGACAGTGTTCGCGTGTGTAGTCTTTGCCATGTCAGGACACAATTTATAAGATAAGGAAATCATAGATTTTCCTATGAACAGTAGCGACGATGATTGTAGAGATACTTTGGAGCTTTCTTCCGACGAAGAGTTGGATGCGTCTGGATGTACTGCTGAATCCTCGACATCACGAACAGAAGAACCTTCCTGTGAAGACGGAAAAGAAGATGAAGTAAATGTAACTTCGTCAGGAAAAAGAAAGTATGATCGGGCGGGTAGTAATCCAGTGATGAAACGACACCGTTTTGTGAATACATTTAGCGGGCTAAAAGCAGACTTCGCAAGCATGTCATTTAGATTTTCTTTATCTTTCCTTTTTTTTTTTTTTTTTTTTACTTCACGTCCATGGAATTCGTTTCCACCATCTGTACACAGATAAATAATTATTATAAATTTATTACTGAAAAAATGACGGCAGTATCAAGGAGAGTAGCACGCTGGAAGCGTCTAGAGCCAGCAGAATTTTATTGCTTCCTAGCGTGTTCTATGCTTATGCCCAGAAGTGAAAAGATCGGAGTGAATGAATATTGGTCGACAGATTCTTTGCTCAAACACCATTATTTTCTAACATAATAGATAGTGACCGGCACAAGATGATCCAGCGTTTATTGCACTTCAGCGACAATTCCACCGCATCTCAAGATGTACTTGTAAAAATACGTTTCATTGTAGATCACACAAAAAAGAAAGTCCGCGAGGCAGTAGTAACCTTTGAAAACCTAGTTATCGTCGAAAGTCTGCTACTTCTCAAAGGAAAGTTCCGAATTAAGGAGTACATACCAAATAAAAATAGTATTTTTGTCATTGAAATTTTCGTATTTGTGACATACAATCCAATTATATTTTGGATTATATTGTCTACACTGGTGCCGCCACGGAAATAGAATCTGTAAATGCTGATTGGGGAAAATCAGGCGATGTTTTGTGGGTTTGTTATTGCCATGCCTCACCAAAGGTTTACCATTTACTTAGACAATTGATGTTCGAGCCCCGAGTTATTCCTGTGGTTCCATGATAAATGTACGAACGCCGTCGGAACAGCACGCAAAATAGGAAACATTTACCACCGTTGCCAGACAAGCTGAAAAATGGGGAAATACAGTTCCACTCCTGTGGAACATTAATGGCAGTAAGATAGGTGGACAAAATAGAAGTGTGGATGCTTTCCACCGTAAATCGATCAGAGTCTGTGGAGACAGAGAAAAAAGAGCGTAGAACGGACCAAAACAAAGTGAAACCTATCTGTGTTGTCAGCTATAAGAAGTCAAAGGGTGCAGTTGATAAGACAGACATCCTATTATCTTCTGTAAAGTGCATCCGAAAGACAGTGAACTGTTACATGAAAGTATTCTTTCATTTGACTGACTTGTGTGTGCTTAATGCAAAAAATATTTTTGAAATACAAAAGCTACAGAAGATTCCACTAGCGAAATACCACTTGGAAATAATCCATCAGATTCTTGATAAATTTCATTGTCAAACGTGTGAAAGAGCGATCCCACGCACAAGCAAAGAAGAAAGCCCTTGCATAATAAAGTGGGAGCTTGTTCAGGGTTCCTCGTAGCAATGGAGAAAAAGGAGATTCGCCATAGTTGTATGTACTGCTCATTCACAACGAAAAACAACATGCATACGATGCAAAAAGTGTAATTTGGCTCTCTGCGTGATGTCATGTTTCGAAAAATATCACACACTAAAGAAATATTAGGATGTTTTAGGAACTGTGTATGTTTCAAGTAAAGGAAGCTAAAAGCAAAAATAAAAAAGTAAAAAAAGTGGTTTTTAAGGGCAGCGGCAGTCCGAAGCCTGTGTCAGAAATGAGGATGGGAAGACAATAAGGTAAACCGTACTGAACGTGACGAACTGAAAAAGAAAACAGTGAGCTAGAAGAAGGTAAACGTTTACCATCCGATTTCTTACTGTGGAGAATCGACTTAAGGCTTTAATTACAAACGGAGACATGAGCCTATCGAAAAATGAGTCTTCCAGATGTATTCTTTGTTTAACTCAGAGTCCGGATACCTGACACAATTTGGTTTTAAATTTCTGTAATTATTTTTTATTTAAGATAGTAGCAAGAACGGCAAGAGATTTGGGCGTTTTCGCTACGCACTACTCACTTTAAAACTTCATACCTTGAAAAATATTCTTTCGATGATAATGAACTTTTAATATGTTGTAGGCACATACATCAATGGTGTATGTCTCGAGTTACAGGAATTACTATTAATTTTCCCATCATTTTTCTAAAGCAACTTTTTCATTCCATTAGAAACATATAACTGAAAGTGTTGGTTAGTTTCGAAGTTCTCTTTCGTGGTTACTAGAAACTATAACTACTGTGGCCATACAGGGTGTACTGTTTTTAGAAGGAACATTAGTGAACAGTGGCTCTGTGCGCTCCGGAAGTGTGGGAAGCCTGCAGAGGCCGTAGCTCACAGCGACCACAGGGCTGAGTCCGCCACCCGCCGGCCAGGCGCACACTGCGTTTCCTCCCGTCAGCCTGCCGGGCAGCCAGGTCGATCGGCCCTTGCAGTCGCGAAAGGGTTAAAATCAGTACTTTTTTTATTTCTTCTCCCTTCTCGTTTCTTTCTAACAACAACTTACGTAACAATTCTTAACCCGTGGGCTATAATAAGGAGGTTATATCAGATTGAAGAAACGTCACTTTTATGAGCTCGCCATTCCCATATGAGATATCAGATGATGGATAAATATGAGATCTGTCAAAGAGCAGTAAGATTTTCTTCCTTTTGACACTCTTTAACTGCTGAGCTTTTACAGATAGTTCCAAAGATTCCAATCAACAATTCCGTGTGAATCGTGCTATTTATTAAGGCCTTCCTTCCTGGGGTGTAAACAAAAGTCATTACAGACGTATTACTGTGTTTGAAACAACATCTCTAACTTCATGATCAGGTGCTGCTAAGGCACGACGTGAAGCAAGAGCTTACCTTGGTAAACTTTCCCA
This sequence comes from Schistocerca americana, assembly GCF_021461395.2. NCBI lineage: Eukaryota > Metazoa > Arthropoda > Insecta > Orthoptera > Acrididae > Schistocerca > Schistocerca americana. The sequence continues at coordinate 260,427,674 of NC_060121.1, read as the reverse complement.
ATTGAGCCCAGTTTCGTTGCCACTGCAAACGTGTTCGAAAGCATAATCTTCCTCTCTCAATCCGTCCCTTTGTTTGATTTTGAAAGAATCAGCTGCTGAAGAATCAGCAGACAGATTTCTCCTAATGTTCTCCTTGATTTAAAGCGCTTTAACTAGTACGTGCTTGCTTTAAAAATCGGGGCGCTCCAAGATTTTCATTAAATTTAATTGCTTCGCACAGAAAATAGAACCACAGAAAGGTTCTCCTTGCGATCTTTTTTCGAACACACCGCTTGTAAACTGCGTCATCCAGATCCGGTGAATGTGATGTGCTATTCATAATTTTATGACTTATCCACCGATGAGTTCAATCAAGCTTGCATACAAAATTTGTGATGCTCGTCTTTTGTCTTTTTATACTCGTAATTGTCGACTTACCGTACTTGTACTAATTATATGGCATGGTTGCGGAGTCACCTTCCTCTAACCATTTATTAATCTCGTATTTACACTCAAGACCAAAAGAAACTAGTATCCCTGCCTAATATCTTGTAGGGCCCCCGCGAGCACGCAGAAGTGCCGCAACACAACATGACATGGACTGGACTAATGTCTGAAGTAGTGCTGGTGGGAATTTACACCATCGGTCCTGCAAGGCTGTTCATAAAACCGTAACAGTACGAAAGTGTGGAGATCTCTTCTGAACAGCACGTTGCAAGGCATTCCAGAGATGCTCAATACTGTTCATGTCTCTGTAGTTTGGTGGCTAGCTGAAGAGTTCAGGCTCAGAAGAGTGTTCCTGGAGCCACACTGTATCACTTCTGGACGTGTAGTGTGTCGTGCTGTCCTGCTGGAATTGCCCAAGTTCGTCAGAATCCACAATGGACATGAATGGATGCAGGTGATCAGACAGGATGCTTACGTACGTGTCATCTGTCACAGTCGTATCAAGACGTATCAGGAGTCATTCCTCACACCATAACAGAGCCCCCCCCCTCCCCCATCAGCTTCAATAGTCCCCATCTAACATGCAGCATCCATAGATTCATGAGATTGTACCCATACCCGTACACGTTCATCCGCTCGATACAATTTGAAATGAGATTCTTCCGACCAGAAAACATGTTTCCAGACATCAACAGTCCATTGCCGGTGTTGATGGGCCCAGAAGAGGAGTAAAGCTTTTTGCCGTGCAGTCATCAAGGGCACACGAGTATGGCTTCGGCTACGAAAGCCCATATCGATGAAGTTTCGTTGAATGGTTCGCACGCTGACACTTCCTGATGGCCCAGCATTGAAATCTGCAGCAACAATACGCGGAAAGGTTGCACTTCTGTGAAGCTGAATGATTCTCTTCAGTTGTCGTTAGTCCCGTCTTTGCAGAATCTTTTTCCGGTCGCAGCGATGCTAGAGATTTGATGTTTTACCGAATTACTGATACTCACGGTACACTCGTGAAACGATCGTACCGGAAAATCCCCACTTCATCGATACATCGGTGATGCTATGTCCCATCACTCGTGCGCCGACTATAACACCACGTTCAAACTCACTTAAATCTTGATAACGAGCTATTGAAGCAGCAGTAAGCGATCTAACAAATGCGCCAGGCACTTCTTGTCATGTACAGACGTTGATGACCGCAGGGCCGTATTCTGTCTGTTTACATAGCTCTGTATTTGAATACGAATGCCTATACCAGTTTCTTTGGCTCTTCAGTGTACCTCTCATGGAAAAGGGAACACTTACGTTTAGGTATATTGTATCACAAGTTTACTTTAACGGCAAAGTTGACACAAACTATCGTAACACAGCGCGAATGGTTGCTATTGCCGGCAACTCGGCATTGATGTGGTGGTGGTGGGGGGGGGGGGGGGTCGGGTGGTGAGGGGAGACGAGGGGGAGGGGGAGGGGCAAAGGATAGCGGATGCAGCATGCGTTACCAACAGTTCGGTAAAGCAGTCCTTAGTTTGTGGGACGTTCGGGTAATTGACGCTCTACTGTAACAAAAGCCCATCCTCACCGACAGCTACAAAGGCACGACACGCCCTCACAGCTTCCTTCCCGCCAGTACCTGAGCCTTGGTTTGTAGCTCCACAAAAGCTCTGCTGTATAACTTGCATGGTGATGGGCTTGAGAGCTGATGCATAATATAATTTTCATCACTCAGGATGGTTGGTTGGTTGGTTTGGGGAAGGAGACCAGACAGCGTGGTCATCGGTCTCATCGGATTAGGGAAGGATGGGGAAGGAAGTCGGCAGTGCCCTTTCAGAGGAACCATCCCGGCATTTGCCTGGAGCGATTTAGGGAAATCACGGAAAACCTAAATCAGGATGGCCGGACGCGGGATTGAACCGTCGTCCTTCCGAATGCGAGTCCAGTGTGTAACCACTGCGCCACCTCGCTCGGATGTTTCAAATTGGTGCACACGATGTAGCTTAGTCATATATTCGCCATTCACTTTCTTCAAGCGGTGCTAGTCCATCAAGGTACGCAACAGAACTTCTGGGAAGTCTAGAGATTAGGAAAAATATAATGACAGAACTGAAGCTATGATGACGTGTCGTTATTCGCTCCAGCCTATCTCTGTCCAACGTTAGAGTCCCTAACCAGCACGTAATTTTTAACTCTCAGGAAGTTTCACAACAGTATGAATTTCACTACAGCGTATGAAATTTATTATGGCATGCCATACGAGGACCACTGGTTCAACCTATCTGAGCAAATGTCCCATTCTCACAGTGAAAGAGCATTATTATGTACAAGTAAGAGTGATGTACGAGTACGGATTTGCAACCAAATCGGGCAAGAGAGAGTATCACTTTGTATAACAGCGATATATAATGACACGAAAACAATGTCCAGAAGCTGTCCTTGCAGGACATCCACCGAATAACAGTAAAAAATGTTCTTATTTCGAGCAATATTTGAAAATACTCTATTAAAAATGCAATCAGATCTATGAAGTTAATGTAAGATGTGTAGCAAAAACAAACAAACATAATCTGAACTAATGTTTTAAACTCAGTCAGAGTCGATAGTGACCTGTAATGAGCTAATGAATACCATTCGTTTACGACAACATTATACTTTTCAGTGGTTGTTGCCAGGTAATACTAAAAGGGCATCTTGCATGTATATATACACACATCAAAAAAAGTTTTGCATCTCCTCAGTTCCGAGAGTTCAGGAACCCGTACAGAAAACTGGAATAGAGATCAACATAAACATCAATTCCGCCCTTTTTATTGCTCATGAAAACCATACATTAAATGTTGCACCACCATACAGCGAGACCTTCAGAGGTGTTGGACCAGATTATTGTACACACCGATACCTCTAATACCCAGTAGCACGTTCTCCTGCACTGATACATGCCTGTATTCGTCGTGGCATACTATCCACAAGTTAATCAAGACACTGTCGTCCAGATTGTCCCACTGCTCAACGGCGATTCGGCGTGGGTCCCTTAGAGTTGTTGGTGGGTCACGTCGTCCATAAACACCCCTTTTCAGTCTATCCCAGGCATGTTCGATAGGGTTCATGTCTGGAGAACATGCTGACCACTCTAGTCGAGCAATGTCGTTATCCTGAAGCAAGTCATTCATAAGATGTGCACGATGGAGGCACGAATTGTCATCCATGAAGACGAATGCCTCGCCAGTATGCTGCCGATATGGTTGCACTATCAGTCGAAGGATGGCAAGCACGTATCGTGCAGCCGTTATGGCGCATTCCTTGACCCTCAGTAACATACGTCGACCCCACATAATGCCACCCCAAAACAGTAGGGAACCTCCACCTTGCTGCACTCGCTGAACAGTGTGTCTAAGCAGTTCAGCGTGACCGGTTTGCCTCCTAACAAGTCTCCGACGATTGTCTGGTTCAAGGCGCATGCGCCACTCATCGGTGAAGAGAACGTGATGCCAATCCTGAGTGGTCCATTCGGCATGTCGTTGGGTCCATCTGTACCGCGCTGCATGGTGTCGTGGTTGCAAGGACGGACCTCGCCATGGACGTCGGGAGTGAAGTGGCGCATCATGCAGGCTACTGCGCACAGTTTCAGTCATAACACAACGTCCTGTGGCTGCACAAAAAGCATTATTCAACATGGTGGCGTTGCTGTCAAGGTTCTTCCGAGCCATAATCCGTAGGTAGCGATCATCCACTGCAGTAGTACCCATTGGGTGGCCTGAGCGAGGCATGTCGTCGACAGTTGCTGTCCCTCTGTATCTCCTCCATGTCCGAACAACATCGCTTTGGTTAACTCCGAGACGCCTGGACACTTCCTTTGTTGAGAGCCCTTCCTGGCACAAAGTAACATTGCGGACGCGATCGAACCGCGATATTGATCGTCTAGAAATGGTTAAACTACAGACAACACGAGCCATGTACCGCCTTCCCGGTGGAATGACTGGAACTGATCGGCTGTCGGAACCCCTCCGTCTAATAGGCGCTACTCATGCATAGTTGTTTACATCTTTGGGTAAGTTTAGTGACATCTCTGAACAGTGCCAGGGACCATGTCTGTGATATATCCACAGTCAACATCTATCTGCAGGAGTTCTGGGAAACGCGGTGATCCAAAACTTTTTTTGGTGTATGTATATTTATTTAATACCCCTGTGAACCTAGACGCACTGCTGTTATGTGGCCCAGTAGCTAGTTATTTGGACATTGGCGTATTCTGAAATACGAACCATGTTTGAAGTTACGTGACAGGCTGATTAGCGCAAGCTAATTCAAACCTGCTACAGTGCATGAACGCCTTGAAAAAGAGACGATAGGAATATAATTACAAAAAGCGAGAAAATGAAACTCAGCATTGGTAAGTACATATGAATGGTCTCAGGAACTCCGTCGCAATACTGGATAAAATAAGTTGTTGCCAGAATAATGCCTCTTGGGACTAACGTGCTACGATGAATGGACGTTGGTCCCATGCTCATACGGATACCCACGTTTCGTAACTCCTCGGAGAAGGGTCTCAACACACCACTGTTCCTTGTCTCTTATGCAAAAACATAGCGGATTACTGCCGTCAGCTGTGCGTTGTTGTGACGACATTTGCTTATCAGTGGTTGAAAGTCAGATGAGATTCAAATACTGACTGAAAAATACATCTTGCAAGGGAAAAAATTAAATCGTGGAAGAGGCAAATGTGCTTAGAACAGCATTATACTCAGGCTCATTCTCTCCATCCTTACAACGTAGGCTTCGGCCTTGTAAACCAGTCTATAAGGTAGCGTGACCGAATGTACAGTATACGTCAGATATCGGAGATCATTGTGAAGTGATGCCAAAGCGACAAGTTTCTCTTCAAGAAATGCAGATATCATATGTTTTTGATTTCAAAATTGTCTGCTAAATATCTATAAAAAGACTTCCCTGTCTGGAGAAACTGCTTAAGAGAAGTGTTCGTCGAGACCATAAACTGCCGTTTAACATCAGAAACTTCCAGCGTCTCATCTATGATGCCCAGTTGCCTAGTTGCATTATTGCCAGCTACTTCACTGATGGTACAGTGAAAGATATTTTTCGAGTGGTTCAAACAGGGCTATCAGTGTCCAGACTACCCATCAACCTAGCATACCTAAAAAGACGTCCGCAATAGAGTCTTTTGAGTTGATTAATGTGGGAGAACTGTTTCATTAAACATCTGAAGCGTATAAACAATTCTCTGATAAATTTTCTGTATGGTGAGTGGGTGACAATGAAACGATTAGTGTTTTTCCACAAATACTCAAAATTATCGCAGTACACAGACTCGACATTCAGAAATTCTATTGACAATATAAACCGACAAACTGTTGGACTGTTGGGACGGTTTCCCGACTGGAAATGGACGAAAAAATCGTCTGTAAGCAGCAGAATGGTCCGGTATTCGTGTCGGGAACAAGCCGCGATGGTATTTGTGTACTGCCAAACAGATAGGAAAGGTCGAGAGGCAGCACAGCTACACCAAAACAAGTACTCTCACAGACACAAACCACATCACACAACATTTCAAGCCAGTTTTGGGCGTTTTTACAATCACACAAACACCAAAAACGGGCTTGAAATATTGTGCGATGTGGTTGGCATCTGTGAGGGCACTTGTTTTGGTATAGCTGTGCTGCCTCTCGGCCATTTCCATCTGCTTCGCCGTAAAGATACCATCTCAGTTTGTTCCCGACATGAATACCGGACCATTCTGCTGTTTGCAGTGCGCTGCGACAATCAACAGCCTGCAACACAAGGAACACACGGCACGTGGTCAGAGAAACTGCCATTCGTCAACGCCATCTACCAGGGCAACGATCAATTTCCTGCCACATGTTCATAGCACCTTCTTCCCTCCAGGAATCCGATCAGCAGTTTGTCGGTTTTATTAGTGTTCTCTCTCTCTCTCTCTCTCTCTCTCTGTCACACACACACACACACACACACACACACACACACACACACACACACATTTATATATATACGGAGGATATTCGGAAAGTAAATTCCGATCGGTCAAGAAATGGAAACTACTATGAAAATCTAATAAAGCTTTGGACACATGTGTTCGAAAGTGTCTCTAGTAACACTGCCGGTTGCATCACTTCGCTCTTTTCAGTTCTTAGCGCATGGCGAGCGCATAAAGATGCGTAGAAAATAGTGTCTCCCTCCAAGTATGAGGTCCTGGTGAGTGATTTCGCCTGATATTATGCAGCCCACATTACAGAACTGTCATACGGTTCCTACTTCATGACAATTCTCGGTCGGGCAATAAAAATGCTCCTGCAGCGTTTTCGATAGGAAGTGTTTGATCACCCGCACTACAGCCGGTAATTGGCTCCCTCTGTGTTTCATCTATGCTCACATTAACTACTGGCTATGAAGACAACATTTTTCGCACAGACAACGAGCTATAGATGAGCGTAGAGAATTGGCGGGAAGCACGGGCGGCTGCCTTCTATGACGAGAGTATTGGAAAGTTGGTTTAACGGTGTGACAGATGTCCTAGCTGGAGCGGCGACTGTGTAGAGAAGTAGCTGGAAGGTGGAGCCAACTATCGCAAATAAAACATTTCTGAGTTTCAATGTAGTTTCCGTTTCGTGACTGACCGGAACTTACTTTCTGGACATGCCTTATATTACTTTAGATATGGCAAGGACCTAACTGACCACACGCCTTCTCTACTAGCCTCTTCCATTTCTTTCCCTCGAGTGGTAGAGTGCACTTTTTGTCCTTTCGGTTTGATTTTCATTCTTGCTTTGTCAACCTGGATCTTATCTAGCCACCTCTTTCTGGCTCTTCCTCTTCCTGCCGGTCGATGTACGGTTCTGCAGAATGCTGCACTCTGTAGTCTGTTCTCCATCAATCTTGCTGTATTGCCAGCACCGTTCGGTCTTCTCTTTAGCACTTCGGCGATATTATGGTGTTTGTACGGCCCTCTTAACTCTTCATTTTCTTCTTATCCTCCACTCCATGTTATTTTCATCACATACCGGTCCAACATTTTTCCTTGGTAGTTGTTTTTCGAATAAAAAGTGTATTTATTCATCTTTCTTTGTAAACATCAAGGTTTTGCTTCCGTATAATATTGCGGCACAACAATAGATTGCCGGCCGGAGTAGCCGAGCGGTTCTAGGCGCTACAGTCTGGAACCGCGCGACCGCTACGGTCGCAGATTCGAATCCTGCCTCGGGCGTGGATGTGTGTGATGTCCTTAGGTTAGTTAGGTTTAAGTAGTTCTGAGTTCTAGGGGACTGATGACCTCAGAAGTTAAGTCTCATAGTGCTCAGAGCCATTTTTTTGAAGAATAGATTGATGCAGGCGAACTGAAGTTAGTGCTAAGTGCTCTTTTCTTAATGAATTTACTAAAACTAAAAAGTGTTTTGTTTACTGTTGCTAGATGGCAGCCAATTTCGATATCAGTTCGATGTTAGTAAAATGATACCCTAATCAATTGAAGAGATCAGCTGTATTGCAAGAGAATCCATCTGACTTGGAAGCTGCATCACTTCGGATTTTCTTACATATAGCCAGTTATTCTCTATTTTCTTCATTACCACATAATCATGTTTTTTTCGGCGATTTTGTAATAATTTTGCATCAAAAATATTAATTCTGCTTTGGAGCTGATTTTTAATGCTACACCAACTGTGTAGGCAAGTCTAGTAATATTCACCTCCTGCATTCAGACCCCTGGTAGAATACGTTTAGTAAATTCTCTATCGTTCTTCTCTAAGAGGAGATTAAATGAAAATAGGTGTAGTGGCGTCGTTTTGTCTCAGTCCAGTGTATGCCTTAATTTCTCCTAAAGATGTCTCTATACGACTAACATTTTCGTCTGTATACATATTAACTAATCTGATTAACTTTGAGGAAAAAAAACAGTGTCCTACAAATGAATTATTCGACTGGGACGGAAATGGGTAGATGTGATGTTCATGTACATAAAAGCGAATGATTACTATTTCAGTAAAAAGTGGGACGATGTATTAAAGACAAAGAACATCACTAATTGAGCATCTCAGTAACGTGTCGGTCCACGTCTGGCCCTTGTGCAAGCAGTTATTCAGCCTGGCAATGATTGATGGTGTTGTTGGATGTCCTCCTGAGGGATATCGTGCCAAATTCTGTCCAATCGGAGCGTTACATCGTCAATATCCCGTGATGATTGGAGGGCCCTGCCCCTGATGCTCCAAATGATCTCAATTCTGGAGAGATCCGGCTACCTTGCCGGCCAAGGTAGAGTGTGGCAAGCACGAAGGCAAGCAGTAGGAACACTCGCCGTGTGCGGGCGAGCATTATCTTGCTGAAATGTAAGCCCACTATGGGGTGCCATGAAAGGAAACAAAACGGGGCGTAGAATATCGTCGACGTACCGCTGTGCTGACAACCAACGTGGTCCTATTCTGAAAATAAATGGCGCCCCACACCATCAGACCGGTTTTCCGGCCATACAGGGGGCGGCGGTCAGGTTGGTATCATATTGCTGTCAGGGGCATCCCCAGACGCATCTTCGTCCTGGAATCTCATTGACGAGTAGAACTGCCTTCAGTGATGAGTACCGCTTCGAACTAAGATCCGATCAACACCTACGTCATCCGTGAACCTACGAAACTGTACTCTTTCTCCATTTACTCTCATGTGTGGGTGCTATTCTTTGCTCTCATTAACTGCATGCTCTAGGAAGATTCTGAATAGGGGCGGATGAAAACTCAATTCTTATCTGACGCTTTTAAGAATCATAGTTTCTTTCGTGTATTTCTTATCTTTCCTATCGCTGCATGTTCTATGTATATTTCTATAATTATTCTTCTGTATCTACAGCCTGCTTTTGGACGACAACAACATCGATATCACAGACCAAACAGTAAAAACCCCGGTGTATGATATCTGCGGCACAGAGAGTCAAAGACAGTTCGGTTGAGGACTTTGTGTCGAGTAAACGTGCAGTTTCTTTCTCTGTCGCAATAAAGCCTCGTTAACACGTAACCTTGTCGCACAAGTTAATGATATAAGAATGCAGAATTGTGGCGGCAGTAAGATTGAATAAAAGGTTCTCGGGATTCCAGTCGCGTCAGGTGATCAAAATTATTCGAGCTTTCGGGCAATCACTCCCTGGTCTTGGTCAACTGCTATGATTACCAATGGACTGCTGTTACGTCCATTACATACACTAGCTGCCGTATACGTGCACACTTTGACTCTGTCTTTGATGTGCCCGCTTCGACTGTGCAATGGCTGTGTCCCACGCCGTGCTCAGCTGCGGGCCACCGTCTCTAGGGTGGTATCGGCGATTCTTATTGCAGTGGCTTTCTCTAACTACACAACCCCAGGAATCTTTGGTGCGAGCCACGATGGATGTTCCGTCAAATTTCATCCAGTGACCGTTTTTCAAATCATGCTCATCGAAACCAGATTTCTCAGCGTAGCGTAAGCGACAAAACCACTCATGTTCCTTCCCGCGTTGTTCCACAGTGAGTTCTGTTTGTCCGAGCCGGCCGCGGTGGCCGTGCGGTTCTAGACGCTTCAGTCCGGAACCGCGGGACTACTACGGTCGCAGGTTCGAATCCTGCCTCGGACATGGATGTGTGTGATGTCCTCAGGTTAGTTAGGTTTAAGTAGTTCTAAGCTCTAGGGGACTGATGACCTAAGATGTTAAGTCCCATAGTGCCCAGAGCCATTTCAACCAATTTGTTTGTCCGACGTAAGAATGGCCACACTCGCAACGTACCTTGTAGGCTCCAGGTGTTCTCAGACCTGGCCGCGCGGGATTAGCCGAGCGGTCTGGGGCGCTGCAGTCATGGACTGTGCGGCTGGCCCCGATGGAGGTTCGAGTCCTCCTTCGGGCATGGGTGTGTGTGTGTGTTTGTCGTTAGAATAATTTAGTTTAAGTAGTGTGTAAGCTTAGGGACTGATGACATGTGTAATCACACCTCCATACTTATCAAGAGGGACACTTACTTTTCAATCACATCGCGATTACGGGCAGCATGGGGTACACGCCTGAGCCTCAGGGCGTGCGCTAGCAGCGCATGTCGGGTGTTTCAAGCGTCAACTTCGCGTCTCAATATCTCGGGATGTAATGGGAATATTGCTATGCAACCAACGCCAGTGTGTATGTGCTTTGTCATGCTATGGATTGCTGAAGAAAAAATATAGGAGGTCCATTTAAAAAAAACATAAGTTTGTGTTAAAAAACACATATGCTTTCGTTTTAGAATGTTTCCAAATATGTACATTCATGGGCCCCAGCCCTACATTGATACCGGTGAAAGTCGTTTTCCAATAGCTGTTATTGTTCCAGAGATATTTTGGGTGGACAAGATAGTTGGGACACCCTGTATACGTGTAAGAAGTGTTGAACGGGCAGAAAGTCTGCTAGAATCTCCAAGCTAGTCTCGGTTTACATTAATATTTACTTACGTCGGCCACTGACCGAAGTGGTAAATTTGTCTTCGAACTGTTCTGCTCCGATTTTTCAGGTGGTATTTAACGTGTACTGATGTTTCCATTTGTTGTTCCTTAGCTGTAGGTCATTCTTTATCTGTTCTAAGTTATAAGCAATGTAGAATTACCTTTTGATGTTTTAAACTAATGTTTTTTTTTTTTTTTTTAATTCGTTTTAGAAGGGTTTGAATCTTGAGGGTTTTCGACCTCTATTTTATTTGTAAATTTTAAGCCTGAAGTCTGTGCCAGGAGGGTAAGCTCGTATCTATTATCCCGTAGTTTCAACAGACAATTCGATATCTGTTGGTAAATTTGCTATTGGTTATCACAAGAGCTTCATCCTTTTATGTTAGCAGTTTTGGTACAGTAACTGAAATTTCTACTAATAATTGAAAGGTTTAAGCCTTATTCAGTTAACTTAGAATTAAGTATTTGCTTAGTGAACATTACGTTACTTTAAGGGCTTTGTTAAGGCTTGGAAGACCTGAAGACCTAATTATCGAAGCTCTTGAATGTAGTGCAGTAATTTGTTAGCAGCCTTGGCTTCTGAACCGTTTCATAGTAATTGACGCTGCGCTTTCCGCGTGAACGTACTCCTGTATTTCTACCTGTGAATGTTCGCGGACGGCGTCTCCGGTGGCCGCTATCTCTCGCTGAAGTTTAAAGTCCAGTCGCTGCTATTAAACAAGTTAAGTTTTCCGGATGTTCTATTTGATGGGTGGTTTTAAGTAACAGCCTTTTCAAACTTGCACTGTCATGTAATGTAACGTAACGAACTTAAGGACCTATTTTCTGTACCTGAGTTTACAAACGTTTACAGTTCTTAATTTTTAAACGTTTAGATTCCGTCTGTATTTCACTGGTCTTGCAGTCAGCTTGGACTAATTTGGTTGCACACTTCTTGTAACTCACTGGAAGATTACCAGACTTAAAGTTGTAACTTTGCCCTCTTTCTCGGAGGATTGATTCTTGTTCGTGGTTGTTGTGAATTTAAATTAGGAATCCTCAGTTAATTGCCCTGGCATACTTGTGTAGATTTTATTTAAGGGCCTTAAGGCCGTTCAAAATTTTGGGCTCGTTGTCTGGGGGAAAGTGTGGTTGCGGTTTACTTATTGCGATATATAGTAGTTATTTCAATTACTATTTTTCCGTTCTAAATTTCCTTGTGTAAGTGAAGATTGTTGTTTGAATTTATATTTGTCTTCTCATAAAGAGTGCTTATGTAGGAAAAACTTTCCTTCTTTCTTTTTCTTTCGCCCGTGCCCTTTACGGCAGTTATGCAGGGTCAGCATGGTTAATGGGATTTGGCAATGATAGTGGAAGGGGTGGCCGGATACCCTTCCTGCCCGTACCCCCCCCTCCCCCCTCCCCCCTTCCCCCCCGGGACGGAATTAGTGTGCCCCAACTGTCTGCGACTAGTGTAATCCAGGAATGTTACGGAAGTGTTCAGATGTCTGCGAGCCGTGCAACTGAGGCGGGATGTGGGGACCAGCCCGGTATTCACCTATGGGGAAATGTGGAAAACCGCCTAAAAACCACGTCCAGGCTGGCCGGCACGCCAGCCGTCGTCGTTAATCCGCCGGTCGGATTCGATCCGGGGCCGGCGTGCCTACCCGAGTCCAGGAAACAGCGCATTACCGCTCTCGGCTAACCTGGCGGTTACGTAGGAAAAACTTACTGTTTATTAATATATATCAGGTGTAAGAGAAGATTGTAGTTTTATTTATCATTCTGGTTGTTGGCATATTTTGAAATAATTTGTAATTTCTTAACGAAGTAAGATGTGCTCAGCCTAGGTTCGCCATTCCACGTCTCCTATACTTTGTTCATCATATTTTGGGACATTTCACTGGAGTTTAGTCGGAGGCCTGTAGATCTATTTGATCTGGTGTCGTTTCAGCGGGCGGATTATCTTGTCCGACACGGAGCCACAGAACGGCAAGAAGGCAAATTTCTTTTCTTGCTCATCGTCGGTGGTCTTATTGTATGGCTCAAAATGGATCTGAGCACTATGGAACTCAACTGCTGTGGTCATCAGTCCCCTAGAACTTAGAACTACTCAAACCTAACTAACCTAAGGACATCACACACATCCATGCCCGAGGCAGGATTCGAACCTGCGACCGTAGCATTCGCACGGTTCCGGACTGCTCGCCTAGAACCGCGAGACCACCGCGGCCGGCTTATTGTATGGACCCGGCAAGTGAACACAACAGATTAATGAATAAAGGAAGAATCAGGAACAGCCATCTTGAGACGGGTGAGCTGCAACGAATAAACTCATTGACGAACGAAACATGACTGGTTACGGAAAAGATCCATTTTGAAGCAAGAATACGTAGCTGAAAAACTTGCATACTAGTGCGTGAAGCGCGTAGGTCAAAAACAGAAACCAGGAATGAACTCGTTTCCCCTCACTATATCGTGATTTTAGAAGTTTACAGTACGCATTAAAAAAGCGGTTTTACTGCAACTGCCGTCGAGGTGACTGTGGACAAGTTGTGGTGCCCCTAACTGCAGCCTCTACTAAATATTATTGGGGAGAGTAGACGTGATGTGACTTCGAATCACGGATGTCAGGATCCTCACGATTACTGGTCGCAGATGGGAATAAGTTGATAGTGAAATTTTAAGTAGTAGGTAGAAGGACGAAGTCAAACAAAACAAGTACGAGAGCAGAGTCCAAAGTAGAATGCTAAGTAGAATCGCGTAGTACGATAGCTTTTTAACTTTTGACAGCCTTTCTTCAGACCTCAGAAATGCACCCGGCACCTTCTTTCTAGCCAGTCCCGGAAAGGGTCCAAGTGTTCCTCCAATGAGGGATCTGAAAGTCCGTTCACTAACTCCCAACATAAAGATGTATCTGCCAGTAAGGTATATGTGTATGGAAGCGGGAAACGAGTGTTGCCCCGTTCCCACCTACAGAGTTGTTCGTCGGAAATTCTGGAACGGAAAAGTTTGGAAATTCGCAGACGCACGAGTTGCTATACATTTTGCTTGAAGAAACGGTGTCTGAAGTCTACACACAACAGGATAACGCCAAGTGGACGGCTGTGAACACACAAAGCTTACTAAGAAGCAGAGTTCTCACCCCTTCCACAAGTGGTTCCCCGTTCTGCTGTAGAGGACGCCAATCTTCCGCTCCGCTCCTCATAGTCCGAGGTACCTTTACCTGGAGAATGAAATGCCCGCCCGACTGTTGGCGTGTTCCGCTAGCGTAGCACCCGCACTCTGAACGACCGGCAGTTCATCAAAGATTGTTCGAAAGTTCCACCTGTTTTCGCCCCAGCGAAAACGGGTTCCCCTTAACAAGACGCGATCCATTTATCGAGAAAACTACTACTAGAATGAAGTGTCACATTAGGTACAGACAGGTGAGTTACTTACATTGCTAGAAGCTACGCCCTAACTACTCATGTTATCAGCGAGTAATACAGATGAAAAGTCGACAAGCAAAAACCGAATAGGAAAGTGAATGAAAAAAGACAATCTCGTATGAAAATAACATAAAATTTGATGTAAAAGGCAAGAAACATGCCGCCGCCTCAGAATACTGTGTTAGAGGCTATAGAAACGTTCCCGAGTCGCTAGATCAGACCTTCAGTACAAAATACTTTTGCCCAATTCTAATCAACTTTACAACTGGCGATGCTAACCACACTGGGCTATGTGCTCTGAATTCTTGATACAGGGTGACAATTATTGAACTATATGAAATAAAATCGTCAGAACTTCTGAAAGGTTTCCGTTAGGATGTTGAAACTACACGGCTGGCCGTGGGGCATGGTGGGAATTACTATGCGCTATATGGTTTGGTTTAGCGGCCCATCCCACTTTCATTTGGATGAGTTCGTCAATAGGTAAAACTGACGCGTTTGTGTGACTGAGAATCCTTATTTCGCGATCGAGAAGTCTCTTCATCCTCAACGGGCGACTGTGTGGCTTAGAGGCACGGCGACTACCGAACTGTACGCGAAAGTTTTGGAAGATGATTTCTTCCCTATTATCCAAAGTGACCCTGATTTCGCCAAGGTATAGTCATGCAAAGCGGAGCTCGACTCGATCGAAGCAGAAGAGTGTTCGATGTCCTGGAGGAGCACTTTGGGGACCGCATAATGGCTCTGGAGTATCCGGAGGCCACTGGCATGGGCCACCATATTCTCCGGATCAGAACACATGCGACTCCTCTTTGTGGCGCTATATTAAAGCCATTCAGGAGCTCATCGACAGTATCGATATTCTGACACTTCAGCGCGTCATGTAGAATTTCGCTATTAATCTGCGCCACATCATCTCCAATGATGGTAAGCATATAGAACATGTGCTAAATCCGAATATCTGTAATGAATAACGTGCGTGCATGCCGTACTCTGTAAATAATTTATGTTTTTTCATATAGTTCAATGATTGTCACCCTGTAAAGAAGAGGAATGGAAACGGTGATAGACGTACACTATGTGATCAAAAGCGTCCGGAACTACAAAAAAATATGTTTTTCATATTAGGTGCATTATGCTGCCACCTACTGCTAGGTACTCCATATCAGCGACCTCAGTAGTCATTAGACAGAGAGCAGAAAGGTGTGCTCCACGGACTTCGAACTTGGACAGGTGATTGGGTGTCACTTGCGTCATACGTCTGCACGCGAGATTTCCACACTTCTAAACATCGCTAGGTCCACTGCTTCTGATGGTACAGGGAATCGGAAACGTGAAGGGACGCGTACAGCACAAAAGCGTAAAGGCCGACCTCGTCTGTTGACTGACAGAGACCACCGACAGTTTAACAGGGTCGTAATGTGAAATAGGTAGACATCTACCCAGACCACCTCACAGGAATTCCAAACTGCATCAGGATCCACTGCAAGTACTACGACAGTTAGGCGGGAGGTGAGAAAACTTTGATTTCATGGTCAAGCGGCTGCTCATAAGCCACACATCATGCCGGTAAATGCCAAACGACGCCTCCCTTGGTGTAAACATTGGGTGATTGAACAGTGGAAAAACGTAGTTTAGAGTGACGAATCACGGTACACAATGTGGAGATCCCATAGTAGGGTGTGGGTATGGCGAATGAGCAGCGACGTCATCTGCCAGAGTATGTAGTGCGAACAGTAAAACCCGAAGGCGGTGGTGTTATGGTGTGTTCTTGTTTTTCAAAGTGAGGGCTTGTACCCCTTGTTGTTTTGCGTAGCAATATCACAGCACAGGCCTACACTGATGTTTTAAGCACCTTCTTGCTTCCCACTGTTGAAGAAAATTCGGGGATGCCGATTGCATCTTTCAACACGATTGAGCACTTCTTCATAATACACGGCCTGTGGCGGAGTGATTATACGACTATAGCATCCCTGTAATGAACTGTCCTGAACAGAGTCCTGACCTGAATCCTATAGAACACTTTTAGGACGTTTTGGAACGCCGACTTCATGCCAGGCTTCGCCGACATCGATACCTCTCCTCAGCACCGCACTCCGTGAATAATGGGCTGCCATTCCCCAAGAAACCTTCCAGCACCTGACTGAACGTATGCCTGCGAGAGTGGAAGCTGTCATCGAGGCTAAGGGTGGGCCAACACCACACTTAATTTGTTGAAGTGTTGTAGAACCTCTCTTCTCCTATCCTGTTACGTGACCGTGGGGCATAGCTGTGTAATAGTGGCAGGGAGAAATTGTCTTAGCGGTGTACTGCACCAGAAGCCACTTCACGAACTCACAAACTCTCCCTACCGTAACAACAGTGGCAACTCTGCCTCCACAGCAGTAGCCATGAGGCCTTTACAAAACTGGCGGTGAGGGTTTACAAAACACTAGACTGGGTGAATCCTTGGCTAGTTGGGTGCTTGATTTGGAAGAGCAGACGAAACAGCGATGTAATCAGTCCCTATTGACGAGTGAACGACGGGGAAGGAAGTCGGCCGCACCATCCCGGCATTCCTCTGGAGCGACTTAGGGAAATTACGGAAAACCTGAATCAGGATTACCGGACGCGGGTTTGAACCGTCGTGCTCCTGAATACGGGTCCAGTGTGCTAAACACTGCGCCACCTCGCTCGGTACTGAATAATTAATTTTGTTGTCGTTCAAGTGTGAAAAATTAGTACCGTCCAAAACCGATTAGGCAGGGAAGTCATCAGCTTGCGAACTTTCGCTCTGGCTGTCGCCACGCCTGTCTCCTTCATATTTCCCATCTTTTGCGGAGACAATGAGACCGATTCCTGAGATAGCTTCAATCCCATAACGATAGAGATCTCATACACTTTTTTTCACCTTAATTACAGTTTTTCAGTATTTGTACGAAGTCTGTAGCAGCGCGGTCTGAGGCAACTTGCGCCGCGCGGGGTAGCCGTGCAGTCCAAGGCGCGTTGCCACTGTTCGTGGTTGCCACGGTTCGTGGGCTACCCCGGTTGGAGGTTCAAGTCATCCTTCGGGCATGGGTGTGTCTGTTGTCCTTAGCGTAAGTTAGTTTAACTTAGGTTAAGTAGTGTGTAAAGCCAAGGAACCGATTACCTCTGCGGTTTGGTCCCATAGGATCTTACCACAAATTTCCAAAATTGTGGCGCCTTACCACGGTTGGCGCGGCTCCCCCCGTCAGAGGTTCGAGTCCTCCCTCAGGCATGGATGTGTATGCTGTCCTTAGCGTAAGTCAATTTAAGTTAGATTAAGTAGTGTGTAAGCCTAGGGACCGATGACCTCAGGAGCTTGGTCCCGTAGGAACTTACCACAAATTTGCAAAAAGTTTTAGAAACAAATTACTTTGAGCTTTTTTAACAGTGAGGTTAAAGCGTTGAGTGCTCTCGATTTCAAATTCATTCCACATACGAGATTTCCAGAAGGCTTTGGCACCATACCTCACAAGCGGCTTACAATCAAATTCAGTGCTTATGGAATATCGTTCCTGTTTTGCGACTGGATTCGTGATTTCCTGTCAGAGAGGTCATAATTCGTAGTAATTGACGGAAAGTCATGAAGTAAAGCAGAAGTGATTGCTGTCGTTCCCCAAGGTAGTGTTATACGCCCCTCTGCTGATCCGTATCTATATAAACCATTTCGGAAACAATCTGAGAAGCCGTCTTAGGTTGTTTGCAGGTGATGTCGTTTCTCGTCTAGTAAAGCCATTGGAAGACCAAAACAGATTTAAAAACCGTTTATAAAAGGTATCTGTATGGTGCGAAAATTGGCAGTTGATCCTAAATAATGAAAAGTGCGCGGTCATCCACATGAGTGCTGAAAGAAATGTGTTAAACTTCGGTAACACGATAAACCAATAAAATGTATAGGGCGTAAATTGAAATAAGTACCTAGGTATTACAACTACGAACCACTTAAACTGGAAATAACACATAGAAAATGATGCGGGTAAGGCGAACCAAACACTTACAAGATGCAACAGGTCTACTAAAGCGACTGCCTACACCACGCTTGTCCGTCCTCTTTTGGAGTACTGCTGCGCGGTGTGGGATCCTTGTCAGGTAGGGTTAACAGAGTACATCGAGAAAGTTCAAAGAAGGGAAGTATGTTTTGTATTATCGAGAAATGACGTAGAGAGTGTCACGGACATGATACAGGATTTGGGTGGAAATCATTAAAACAAAGGTGTTTCTCGTTGCGGCTCGATGTTCTCAGGAAATTTCAATCGTCAACTTTCTCCTCCGAACACGAAAATATTTTTCTGTCGCCGACCTACATAGGGAGAAATCATCATAATACAGTACTGGCCATTAAAATTGCTACAAAAAGAAGAAATGCAGATAATAAAATTGGACAAATATATTATTCTAGAGCTGACATGTGATTACATTTTCACGCAATTTGGGTGCATAGATCCTGAGAAATCAGTACCCAGAACAACCACCTCTGGCCGTAATAACGGCCTTGATACCCCTGGGCATTGAGTCAAACGGAGCTTGCATGGCGTGTACAGGTGCAGCGGCCCATGCAGCTTCAACACGATACCACAGTTCATCATGAGTAGTCACTGGCGTATTGTGACGAGCCAGTTGCTCGGCCACCATTGACCAGACGTTTTCAATTGGTGAGAGATCTGGAGAATGTGCTGGCCATGGCAGCAGTTGAACATTTTCCGTATCCAGAAAGGCCCGTACAGGACCTGCAACATGCGCTTGTGCATTATCCTGTTGAAATGTAGGGTTTCGCAGAGATCGAATGAAGGGTAGAGCCACGGGTCGTAACACATCTGAAATGTAACGTCCACTGTTCAAAGTGCCGTCAATGAGAACGAGAGGTGACAGAGACGTGTAACGAATGGCATCCCATACCATCACGCCGGGTGATACGCCTTTATGGCGATGACGAATACACGCTTCCAATGCACGTTCACCGCGATGTCGCCAAACACAGATGCGACCATCATGATGCTGTAAACAGAACCTGGATTCATCCGAAAAAATGACGTTTTGCCATTCGTGCACCCAGGTTCGTCGTTGAGTACACCATCGCAGGCGCTCCTGTCTGTGATGCAGCGTCAAGGGTAACCACAGCCATGGTCTCCGAGCTGGTAGTCCATGCTGCTGCAAACGTCGTCGAACTGTTCGTGTAGATGGTTGTCGTCTTGCATACGTCCACATCTGTTGACTCAGGGATGGAGACGTGGCTGCACGATCCGTTACAGCCATGCGGATAAGATGCCTGTCATCTCGACTGCTAGTGATACGAGGCCGTTGGGATCCAGCACGGCGTTCCGTATTACCCTCCTGAACCCACCGATTCCATATTCTGCTAACAGTCATTGGATCTCGACCAACGCGAGCAGCTATGTCGCGATACGATAAACCGCAATCACGATAGGCTACAATCCGACCTTTATCAATGTCGGAATCGTGATGGTACGCATTTCTCCTCCTTACACGAGACATCACAACAACGTTTCACCAGGCAACGCCGGTCAACAGCTGTTTGTGTATCAGAAATCGGTTGGAAACTTTCCTAATGTCAGCACGTTGTAGGTATCGCCACCGGCGTCAACTTTGCGTGAATGCTCTGAAAAGCTAAACATTTGCATATCACAGCATCTTCTTCCTGTCGGTTAAATTTCGCGTCTGTAGCACGTCCTCTTCGTGGTGTAGCAATTTTAATAAAACACGGGAAGTCAGAGTTCACGGAGAGAGTGGCGTAATAGAGAATTATTGGGAAGGTCGTTCAGTGAACTGTCTACCAGGCACTTAAGTGTGATTCGCAGAGTATTCACGCAGATGTACATATAGATGAAACTTGAGACGAGAAGAACTGGTATACCACCATCCCTAACACTGAGAAGTCTCCACTGACGGCCGCGTATGTTAGCAGGTGATGTGCGTCTAGTCTCGGCACTGGTGCACGAGAACGTATGCGATGCCGATCGCTAATAGTAGTCCGTAGGCGGGCGACGCGTCACCTGGAAGAGTTACGTAGTCAGTCCCAGGCAACAGGGCGCTAACTCGCCGCAATTAAAAGACAGCTCCCCGTGTCGCCTTGCTCGTCAACCGTCGCCGCCTCGCAATTAGTCTGGCGTCCACGGCTGCCAGTAGTGCAGCGGGCACGGTTTGGAAGGACACGCAGCGACTCATCGCAATACAGGTACGCTGTTCCCTCGTGCCTGTGTGCCTGAATCCACGCACATTAGAGGCAAGGAGTGTTTTCTATGAGGGTGACAGGACTGCGCTTGTTATACTTTTTGAGTCAGCAGTCTCGCTATATATGTCTATATTTTGGTATACCGGCTGCACCCAACATGTCTATCCCGCTCGTTCCAGGCTTTCACTGTGACCTCGAGTCTTTCATGAAACTCAGCAGGCAGTTCAGCAATGAGTGAATAGTGTCAACTTAGGAACGGTTCCATCCTAGATTCGTGACTCTAGAGAGGGGGATGCGGTGGGAAAATCAGTTCAAGTAGTGATGCCTTCACCACTTAATTCGTACAAGAGTGTCCAAAATTACACAATGCTACACGACCATTTGCTTGTACTAGATTACGAGCCTTTTTTTCTGTTATCACTTTATCAAATGGAATCATCCTGTTTTTCACTGCAGCGTTCGAGGACAGTTGTGTTCAAAACTGCAGACCTCCATCGATTTCTACAATATTTTTGTCATTTCTCAGCACCAAGTCACCCATGATTCGTCCGCAGCTCGTGGTCTAGTGGCTAGTGTTGCTGCCTCTGGATCACCGGATCCCGTGTTCGATTCCCGGCCTTGTTAGGGATTTTCTCTGCCCGGGGTCTGGGTGTTTGTGTTTTCCTCATCATCACCATTATTTGTGACAGTGGCTAGACTGAGCTGTGTAAAAATTGGACTGTGCGAAACTTGGAAATTTGTACGGGCATTGATGACCGAGCAGTTGAGCACCCCACAAATCATCACCCCCATAATTCCCTTGAAAACGGCGCTACGATTTACTGTCTACCTTTGCCCAATCCGAGTTATAATCTGTCTCGGTAGGTCTCGTCGTCAATTTGATGTTCACTAGTTACTCACTTCCATTGCCTGCAAAACAGTTCACCCACTCCTTTACGTTAGACTCTCACCCCGGAGAGGTGGGTGGCACACTGGATCGCATTCGGAAGAAATGCGGTTCAGAACCTTGTCCGACCATTCAGATTTATGTTTACTTCGCCAGCGTCTACATTTACATCTATATTTACATCTACATGATTGCTCTGGAATTCACAATTAAGTGCCTGGCAAAGGCTTCATCGAACCATCTTCAAGCTATTTTTCTACTGTTCCAGTCAAAACGGCGGATGGATGGGGAGGGAGTGGGGGGAGGGAAATGAGCCTTAAATATCTCTGTGCGAGCTCTAATTCCTCTTACTTCGTTATGATGATCATTTCTCCCTGTGTAGGTAGTCACCAACAAAATACAGAGTGTTTCAAAAATATATACGTGCTTGGAATGCATACATTTATTAAACTTTAAGACATACGAATACGAAACTTTACGCACGTATTTACGAACCTCTCGCGTTCAAAAATCAAAAGGCTCTGAGCACTATGGGACTTAGCATGTGAGGTCATCAGTCCCCTGGACTTAGAACTACTTAAACCTAACTAACCTAAGGACATCACACACATGCATGCCTCTCAATTTCAGGTTACAGGTGTTCAGTATGGCCGGCCGGGGTTCTAGGCACTACAGTCTGGAACCGCGCGACAGCCTCGAGCATGGGTGTGTGTGATGTCCTTAGGTTAGTTAGGTTTAAGTAGTTCTAAGGTCTAGGCGACTGATGACCTCAGACGTTAAGTCTCATAGTGCTCAGAGCCATTTGAACCATTTGTTCAGTATGTCCTCCATCAGCGATACGAACAATCTCACATCGATACTCAAATTTCTCCCATTCTCCGGCAAGCATGTTCTTTGTCACTGATGTTACGGCAGTACGGATCCGGTTCTGTGGAAGTGGTGGTACATAAACGTTGTCTTTAACGAAACCCCACGGGAAGAAGTCAGAGGGTTTCAAATCCGGTCCCTGGAACCCAACTGACGCATGTTGAGTCGCCAGCACCGTGGCGACCGGTCCAACGGTTCGGTAGAGTTTCATTCAGATATTCACGCAATTGGCGACTCCAGTGAGGGGGGTTGCCCCCTCTTGTTGAAAATTGAAGTTGTCTTCGTGCAGCCTCGGAAACAACCAGTTTTGTAACATAGCGAGATAATGTTGACCTTAACCATGTTTTCATCAAAGAAGAATGGGCCGTAAACAGATGATCGGGATATCGCACAAAACACATTGAATTTGGGCAATTTTACTACATGTTCATTTTCTGCAGGCGGTTCTGTAGAACCCAAATTCGAACATTGTGCGGCGGAGGTTCGAGTCCTCCCTCGGGCATGGGTGTGTGTGTTGGTCCTTAGGAAAATTTAGGTTAAGTAATCTGTAAGCTTAGGGACTGATGACCTTAGCAGTTAAGTCCCATAAGATTTCACACACATTTGAACATTTTTCGAACATTGTGTTTGTCGACCTGACCACTAACATGGAAAGTCGCTTCATCACTGAACACGATGTGTTGTGCGAAAGTGTCATCATAGTCAATAGCATCAAGAATCTCGTTACAAAATGTCAAATGTTTGCGTCTGTCATCAGGACGCAGAGCTTGTAACAGCTGTAACTTGTACGGCTTCATGACCAACCGCCGTCTCAAAAGGCGCCAAATTATTGTCGGAAGTTGTAACTCCCGACTGGCACGACGAATTGATTTTGATGGACTACGATGGACAGCGGTTTGAATTCCTGCAACATTTTCTTCGGGAACACCAGGGCGGCCAGGACTCTTTCCTTTACATACGCTTCCTGTATCTAGAACCTGTCGATACCATCAGCGAATGTTCCACCCATTCGGAGGATCAATTTGGTACCTCAGCCTGAAACATCTTTGTAATCACGGAACTGCACTTCGCAAACTGGAGAACACAGAATGATTTCTGTTGCGGAATAGGCGCTTTAAATATATGACGGTTACCAAGCAAAACAGAAGACAGCTGATATCTAGCGGCTATTAAGTCTATTAATATAAACTAGACTATGTATTCGTTTCTCCAATAGCCGACCCGAGGCGCAGCGATCAATGGTTTGGACAAAATAACACTTTGTAATACGTATATTCTTTTTGAAACACCCTGTATTTTCACAGGCGGAGGAGCAAGTCGGTTATTGAAATTTCACGAGAAGATCCTGCCGCAACGAAAATCGCCTTTGTTGAAATGATTGCCACCCCAAATCCGGACCATGACCGTGGTACTCACTCCCCTATTGCACGATAATACAAACCGAGCTACGCCTCCATGAACTTCTTCGACGTCCTCCGTCGAACCTACCTGTTGCAGATCCCACACCGCACACCAATGCGGACATGCGTAGTGTAAGCAATCTCTTTTGTAAATCTGTTACATATTCTAAGAGTTCTGCCAATAAACCGCAGTCTTTGGTTTATATCGCCTCAATATCATTTATGTTACCGCTGCAATGTAAGTTATTCGTAACTGTAATCCCTAAGTATTTAGTAGAAAGTACAGCTTTAAGATTTGGGTGGTTTATCGTGTAACTGAAACTTAGCGGATAATTTTTAGTGCTCATGTGGATGATCTCACATTTTTCGTAACATAGACCCAATTGCCACTTTTCGCACCATATAGATATCTTGTCTATACCGTTTTGCAATTGGGTTTTACCTTCTGACGACTTTTCTAGACGGTAAATGACAGCATCATTTGCTAACAATCTAAGAGTGCTATAGATCGTTCATTTAGATCAGGAAGAGCAGAGGATCTACAACAATTTCTAGGGGTACGCTGACTATTACTACTGTTTTACTCGATGACTTCTTGTCAATTACTATGAACTGCGACCTTTCTGACAGAAATTCACATGTCCAGTCGCACAACTGAGGCTACACTCTATAGGCGCGTAATTTGATTTGAAGTCGCTTGTGATGAACGGTGTCAAAAGCCTTCTGGAAATCTAAAAATATGCAATCAATTTGACGGCCCTCCTCCCCCGCCGACAATAGATGTCTTCTTCGTGAGAATGTAGAGGTGGTTATGTTTCAAAACAACGATATTTTCTGAATACGTGATATATGTCAATAGATACGTCTCTTTGAGGTAATTCGTAATGCTCCAACACAGCATATGTTACAAAATCTTACTGTAAATCGATGTTAGTGATATGACTGTGTATCAGCGGATTACTCCTATTACCTTTCTTGAAAATTGGTGTGATTTTTGCAACTTTCTACGAACGAGTCGTTATATATGACTAAGAGTACAGCACACTGTGAAAGGAATCTAATTGGTATACAATCTGGACCGGAGGACTTGCCTTTATTAAATGATTTAAGCTGCTTCGCCACACCAAGGATATCTACTTCTAATTATTCTTGTTAGTGTTTGTTCTTGACTCGAATTCCGGAATAAGTACTTCGTGTTCTTTGCTGGAGAAATTTCAGAGAACTGTGCTTAGTAACTCTGCTTTAGTGACTCTGTCCTCCGTAAAGTTATTGCGCAGTGAGGGCACTGATTGTGTCTTTCCGCTGGTATACTTTACATACGACAAGAATCTCTTTGGGTTTTCTGCCAGATTTCGAGACAGAGTTTCGTTGTACAAAATATTAAAAGCATCTCGCGTTGAAGTTCACTCTAAGTTTCGAGTTTCTATAAAACTACGAATCTAGGGGTTTTTGTGTTCTTTTAATTTTGACATTCTGTTTTCGTTGCTTTCGCAACAGCGTTCTCACCTGTTCTGTGCACCTTAAGTGACCAGCATCATCTATCATCAATTAGTTGGTAGACAACTTCGTGATTTCCCTAAATCGCTCCAGGAAAATGCGGGATGGCTCCTTAAAAGGGAATGGCTGATTTCCCCTCCCGTATGTAAGACAATCTGAGCTTGTTCTCCGTCTCTAACGACCTTGCTGTCGACGGGACCTTAAACCCTAATCTTCCATCCTTCCTACGTTGGGCTCTCAGTCGGACGGTGGCACGTTTCGGTCACATCCCCGCAATCAAGCTTCTGTTCTTTCTCTAATTTTTCTATAATGTTTATTAACAGTCTTGATTAGAGCTATGCTTTTAATTACCAGCTACATTTACTGTAAACTTCTTCATATCTGAAAGAGCCAAGTACGACCCTAAAACGTCAAGCTTTCAAGAATCGCCAAGTTGTGACTACGCACACTGATCTGTATTTGCACGCAGACAGCTGCCATCACCCTTCACAGAGGAATGGGGTACTTAAAACTCTAGTACATAGGTCGCGCACTATCTCTGACGCAGAGAGTCTACCCCAGGAATTGGAACATCTGAGAACTGTATTTCGAGAAAATCGGTACTCAGAGTGGCAGATTCAACGTGCTCTCCGCCCAACCACTGCAGCATAACCTGCTGAGATGGATGAAGTCACGAGGGAGGAGGTAGGCACTGCATTTATTCCATACACAGGCGCACTCTCGGGGAAAATGGCCCGCATTCTGAAGAAACACCGGGTCGGAACTGTGTTTTGTCCTCCAAATAAAGCTCGTGCACTGGTGGGGAGCGCCAAAGATGACCTCGGTTTGAGGAAGGCCGGCGTGTACCATATTCCGTGTCAATGTGGCAAGTCGTATATTGGTCAGACGATGCGTACCGTCGAGGATCGATGCCGTGAACACCAGAGGCACACTCGACTGATGTATCCGAGCAAGTCGGCGGTCGCTGAACATTGCTTGTCGGAAAATCACGCCATGGAGTATGACCGCACGAGGATTCTGGTACAGACGTCGAGATACTGGGACAGCGTTGTTAGAGAGGCCATCGAAATTCGCACCAATGACGACCTCATAAACCGTGACTGTTGCTACAATCTTAGCAAGGCTTGGGAACCAGCGATCGGGTTCATCAAGAGTAAATCGAGCAAACGTATAGCTGTGACGACCACGGCGGACAGAGCCATCACACCGACGTCATCTCAGACGCCGTCGCAATCTGTTCCACCGCGCGACCGTGGCGTGGGGCGCGGACGGCGGACGGCGGAGGGAGCGCGCCGCGGGCGGAGGGTATTTAAATCGGCCGCCGCCGCGACCGAACCCAGTTCCCTCTGAGCAGCCATAGCGTACGGATCTCCGTGCCGGCACGTTCACAGGAGCTCAGTCCGTCAGTTCACCTGATGATGGCGACATGTATGATCGCCGAAATATTGTGCCCGTTGGACACTATAGACCGGCAGCATACCCGTGGATATTTTGATTAAAAAAATGCACTTTGCCTATTATGTGTGTAATCATTGCTTTTTATTTGAAAGTGCCAATAATTATGAAAACGAGTCTTGAATAGTATGCTTATCGTCAGCATTGTTTTTATAATAACAAGCGACCATGGGTTGTCACACAGAGTTATGGCTTGGGATCAGTTTTTACCAAAATTATTATTTCGCTTTATATACCACGTGGGATGACCCGCTACTGACAAGGAAAGGCCAGAACGCGATTTTATTATAGTTTTGTAATCTGACGTCTGTTCTTTTGCTAGAGTATCATGCAGCCTAATGATGGACTTGGGGTACATGACTTGTCTGTGAATAGTGTTAACTTTGATCTATGTGAATTCGTATTTTATATTTGTGTTTTGTGCTCTTGAGACGGTAAACCAGCTTAGAATTTGTCTAGGCACGTCTAGAAAAACTCTTAAAAACCACAGTCGGGCTCTTGTGAGCTGATGCGAACCGAATTTGCTGAACTTGCCTCTCACACGCTAGGGTGCTACGCTTTAAGTTATGCACGGTCCAGTAACATTAATGTGCCCACCTCCTGTGTCTGATATCAATGTGCAATAACCTCTCACAGATGGCAGGTGGCAGCACTAGCAGCGGAGGACATATGAAGCGTGTCAGCAGCACGCGGGAGATAGTGCGGTCGTTATCGTAGTGCGGAAACAGAGGGACTTATTTGAATTCCGAAAGGGCTTGATCGTTTCGTTTCGGGCAATTGGTGGAAGCACTTCCGGAACGACTAACTTTGTCGCCGTAGTTAAGACATACCGTGCATGGCAAAATGGCGATCCAGAATCGGCTTCGAGGCAGCTGTGGTGCGCCACAGGCCGTGGATGACAGCATAACCGGCAGCTACTGAGATGCGTACTGGCGAACAGATGTGCAGCTGTTGAGCAACTGACCGCCCAGATGAACCAGAGGCCTACCAACAGTGTCTCCTTGACGACCGTTCAGCGAAAGTAGCCGCTGACTGGCCTCCGCAGCAGACGTTTGGTTCGTGCACCCACTTTGAATGCTGTTCATAGGCGACGAAGGCTAGAATTTGGACGCCACTACGGCAAACGGACGTCCACGGAGTGGCAACAGTTGAGACTCTCAGATGAAAGACGTCTTATGCTCCATAGGAGAGATTTCCGTTGGCGTGTATGAAGTAATATGTCTGAAATCAAACACCCTGCAACAATCGTCGGAAATATCCAGGCCAGAGGAGGAAGTGTTATCGTCCGAGCACTGTTTTCGTGATATTTCGAGTATGATTTCGTCATTCTGAAAGGCACTCTGCGTTAACACAAGCATGCGTCCATCCTTGGAGATCATGTTCACCCTTACATGCAGTTCGTTTTTCGTCAGCACGATTGTCCATCAGCAGGACAATGCAACGTGTAACGCAGCTCGCAGAGTACTTGCGTGATGCGAAGAACCCCAGAATGAGTTTACCCTACTCCTTGGCCGCCAAATTCGCTGTATTATAACACAGTCGAGAATCTGTGGCACCAACTCGATCGGACTGTTCGCGCTATTTCTCAACGGAGAAACACAGCGTAGCTGGTCACGGTAATGGAATCGGCATTGCTTCAAATCCCTGTAGAAACCTCCCAGAACCTCGCTGACTCTCCTCATATACGTCTCGCAACGGTCCGCGCTGTAAGAGATGGGTAGTCAGGCTTTTGATAGATGATGACATTAATGTGACTGGACGGTGTACTAGAATGCCTTCCTCGCTGTTTCTTTTTCTTTTATCCAGTTAGTGTAAAGGAACGTGCAGTGGAATCCTTAACAACAAAAGTCCAAATATCTCTCAAGTTATCTCACATATTGGCCTGTGGTCTTCCTTAACAGTTCACAAGACACACGAGCTAAGAAGAGAAACCTATTACTGTGCTCGACAAACATGGTCATTAGTTATTATTATGAATTAAACAAACGAATCGAACCGTAGCCAGAGATCATAGCCACACAGCAGTCGAATCAATTGATACGCATTTAGTTACTGTGGAGTGAGAGAATATTTTCTTTTCTTCCGGTCTTCTTCGAACGCTGATTGTTAATAATGCCATAGGCAATAAAATATTTCTGGGTTTTTGACCGCATTGTCAATATTTATAAAACTATCGCCGTTTCGATCCCTGTTGCAAACGAGTTATATCGAGGCCGACAATGTACAGAAGGCATCCGCAGAGTGTGCTTTATTGTCGTAGATCTGTTGTATGTGCACCTCTGACACGTCTTCACAGTAAGGAACGTCTAGAGTGGAGTCGTCAACATGCCACTTGGATGGTTGACGAAACGCACCAATATTCTTTTCACATATGAATCCCGATTTGGTCTGGGGTGTGATTGACGGCAGATTCGCCTCTGGAGGGAACGTGGAGCATGATTTCGGGACCCAACCATTGCGGAAAAAAACTGATATCGAGATGCATCCCTAATGAAGTTGGCAGGGATTATGTTCACCACTCGAACACCTCTTCATGAACTAGTACGGGTGATTTGGCATAGTTTAATTGCAGTCAGGTATCGTGACGAGCTCTTGGGACATCACTTGCGGTTGTTTCGAGGATTTGCGGGCGCAGACTTGGTAAGACGATGGTGCTCGACCTCATATAGTACAGGTGGTTGATATTTTCCTGGGAGCGGAAGTTATTGCACGCATGGCGTGTTCCGCTCGCTCTCCCGATTTGAATCCCATAGTCAACGTCTGGCATGCACCTGGAGACGAGTTGCATCGCGTCAGCATCCACCACCCACTTACCAAGGCCTACGAGAAGTGCCGCAACACGACGCGGCGTGGATTTGACTAATGTCTGAAATAGAGCTGTAGGAAACTGACACCATTAATCCTGCAGGACTGTTCATAAATCTGTAAGAATCGAGGGGGTGGAGATCCCTTCTCAACAGCACGTTGCAGGGCATCCAAGATACGCTCAATAACGTTCATGTTTCGGGATGTTAATGGCCAGCGGGAGTGTTTAAGCTCAGAAGAATGTTCCTGGAGTCGCTCAGTAGCAATTATGGACGTGTGAAGTGTCGCATTATCTTGCTAAAATTGCCCATTAGAGTTGAATGGATGCAGGTCATCAAACAGGATGATTACGTACGTGTCACCTATCAAAGTTGTTTCTAAACTGCACAGGCCCCACACCATTGCAGAGCCTCTGCCAGCTTGAACAGTCCCCTGCTGAGATGCACGGTACATGGATTCATGTGGTTGTTTCCTTACCTGTACACGTCTATCCGCTCGTTAAAATTTCAAACCAGACTCGACCGACCAGCCAACATGTTTCCAGTCATCAACACCCCAATGTCGGCGTTGACGTGCCTAGCCGAGGAGTAAAGCTTTGTGTCTTACAGTCATCAAGGGTACACGAGTGGGCCTTCGGCTCCGAACGCCGATATTGATGACGTTTCGTCGAATGGTTCACACGCTGTAACTTGTTGATGGCTCAGCACTGAAATCTGCAGTAATTTGCGGAAGGGCTGCACTTCTATCACGTTGAACGATTCTCTTAAGTTGTCGGTGATCCTGTTCTCGCAGGATCTTTTTCCGGCCACAGTGATGTCGGAGATTTGATGTTTTACCGGATTCCTGATATTCATGGTACACTCGTGAAACAGTCGTACATGAGAATCCCCACTTCATCACTACCTCCGAGATGCTGTGTCCCATCGCTCGTGTATCGACTATAACATGTACAAACTCACTTAAATCCTGATAACCTGCCGTTGTAGCTGCCGTAACCTATCTAACAGCTGCGCCAATCACTTGTTGTCTTATAAAGGCGTTGCCGACCGCAGTGCCGTATTCTGTTTACACGTAGTACCGTATTCTGTTTGTTTACATATCTCTGTATTTGAATACGCATGTGCTTATACCACTTTCTTTGGTGCTTGAGTTTATTTGATACAAGCCGCGTACCGAGGCGTTATCCGCGGTAAAACAGTTATTATAAAGAAATGTTTATGCCGAAACTCGCTATCTACGCGTATGCTCCATCACAAAAGTAAACTCTTGGAGTTATTGAGGAGACGAGCCACATGCTGCCCACAACCCACGCAGCGTGAAGGGAAAAAAGAAAGAATTGAGACATTAGGAGAAGCTGGCAGACACACAAATCACTCGTTTACTTACGGAAAAACTTTGTACGCGACCCAGTAGCGGATTAAAAATTGTGCCTGGAAAAGGAGTAAATAATTTCACGACTCTTTGCGACATGCCTAGGACAGAAAAAATCGTAATTGGTGTGGTGTGGTGAGAGACAGAAATCTATTGTAATACTCTGTCTTTCTTGCTCTCAGCTTATACGTAGAGATTTAAGACTCTCGATACACGCGAGCAACCAACGCAGAGCTGTTCGTAAGAAAACCATAAGCCCAGAAAAATTCCTGCCAGTTCCTGTGTTTGTACTTGACTCTTATTAATAACGATCGAGAAGGCAATTTTCAAAGAGAACTGCAAGCGTTTGAACTTGAAGGGAAAGTTTGTTGTGATCATAGAAATTCGTGGTTCAAAATGGTTCAAATGGCTCTGAGCACTACGGGACTTAACTGCTGTGGTCATCAGTCCCCTAGAACTTAGAACTACTTAAACCTAACTAACTTAAGGACATCACACACATCCATGCCCGAGGCAGGATTCGAACCTGCGATCGTAGCGGTCACGAGGTTCCAGACTGTAGCGCCTAGAACCCCTCGGCCACCCCGGCCGGCAGAAATTCGTGGTATCGATATCGTCACTCCTTTTTCTTCGCTGGTGATAATGGTGGCCTGCACGAAATGCCTTCTCAGCTCCGTGAAGCGTTAAATGACGCTCTTGGCACGACCTTGGTGCATCCAGGTTACGCATCAGTTTGAAACGCACAACCACCTTCAGCTCCATCTTGTGAGACGGCACCGCCGATAGGTCTAAGGAGTTTAGAAACTCCGCAGGGTATGTAGTAGCGTCGTCACGGGTCATTTCTGTATCCATTGACGTGTAGGCACTTGATGAATAATTTTTTTGTTGATGTTTCCCACCGATTTTCTTGGGTGGCAGTACCCCTACGCTGAACTTAATCGTTCATTTCACAGTTAACTTGCGTTGGTAACTTCTCAGTCATGTTACCCATCCCACGAGAACAGTAGGCAAGTCAACCATCCCATGGAAACAGGGATATTTTTCGAAATAAAAGATAGTCTACATGTTTATTGAGGATATAAGCTATCTCTATTCCAAAGTTCATCCAAATCCGTTCCAGATGCTTCAGCGCGAATGAGTAACAAACATATTAACTCAACAAAGAAAGAAAATAAGAAATTTCTTGTTTAGTGCAGCACAAGTTTTTTAATAAGTGTGCGTGCAACAATGTTATCTGCCTTCATGTGTGTGCCTGTTACCAGCGGATAAGCTCGCATAACATCATCAGATCCAGTCTCGCTAAAAGCCTACCACGTTCTACATGCAAAGGCACTATATCTTTCTGTCTTACACCATTTAAATGGCTCCGTCGTTGTGACCCTTCAAGCGATTCAGAAACTATAAGATGTGCTTGACGCTCATCTTCTAAATTGCTAGAGGCTTTTATGGAAGTATGGATTAAACATCTTGAGGACTGTATAAGCATTGCATTCATTACGTTGAATCGTTTATGCAGGACATATTAAACAATAAAGGCATTTGCACAAATACGAAACATTTCAAAATTCGACGAGTAAATAGCTTTCTCTAAGAATAATTATTATTCCACATTTAGTATTACATTCTTCAACTCAATAAATATCTTCTACCAAACACTTTAAAAAGTGGCCTGTGTAATTAGTCATGGTATAAGCTAATTCCATTACAAGTTTCTTTTAAATCCATCCTGTCGTATCAGTATGAAGGATTAACAACCATAATCATACACAAACTTCCACGTTTATAATATACATAGTGATTGCGTCTGACATAAGGATCTCCATCCTGAAAGGCAAACAGCATACGCTAAGGACACTGGGTAATGATATACATTAAACATCTAAGGCAAATGGGATGCATAATCTTCCCCATAGGAGTAATTAAATACAGCATCAAAGTCGAATTCACAGTATACATTGAACAAGCGAGGCCAGCGCAATACTTAGTCCTAACCACTGAAGGAACAGTTAATCATCAAGGACTATCTTCAACGATTAAGGATAAAACCCTGAAGTAGTACAAATTAATTCCTCTAGCATTCCTTTATATAAACCAATACCGGATAACGTTCCTGATGCGTGAAACTCTCCCGTATTTCTGCGTTAATTGTTCCGCACCTGAGCATACGTGAAACGTCAAAATGTCCGTATGGAGCAAGATGATAATTTGTCACTTACTTGTGATCTTGGTAGCAGAGCGTCCTTTGCCGGTGCAGTAGCCTGAAAGAAAACTAGTATCGTGCCATATTTGATGGTAAGTGGTAGTGCTACGGCCCATATGTAGTACACATGGAAACAAAGACATGAGTGACAAACTGAATTCTTCTGTACGAAATAAAGTTCGTGAAGTAATCTCTTGATAATAAATCTACATTGTGAAATTCCACACACCACAGTATGAATAGGGCATCACACAATACACTTGTGATAGAGAAACCAAAACACATAGAGTCATATGTAATACTAAATCACATGTCTCCACATTTTCCATTCCACAGAATTACACAATAACTACGCATTCAGAATAAGAACCTCAACTGCAGTAGAAACATTCACAGAATCTAGGTATGTGGTCGCCTCTCAAAATGCAGGAGCTGCCTAGTATGCACGAGAGTTGTGAACAGCTTCCATTTGGCCACAGTCAAATAAAAATTATTCGAGGACTGACTTGAAAGCACTATAAAAGAAAATCATTTTCCCGTCAAGATCCCACTTTCTAGGTCTCGTTAGGCATAAGGTTCATAAATAGCTCGGAGCACTATGGGACTTAACTTCTGAGGTCATCAGTCGCCTAGAACTTAGGACTACTTAAACCTAACTAACCTAAGGACATCACACACATCCATGCCCGAGGCAGGATTCGAACCTGCGACCGTAGCGGTCGCTCGGTTCCAGACTGAAGCGCCTAAAACCGCTCGGCCACTCCGGCCGGCTAGGCATAAGGAGATGAAAAGAAGGATTCGTTACAGTGCCCATTAATGATTACGTAGTATCCAAGAGTCCGAATTTCGAAAATAATTTACTTTTCGAAGTTGCTGAAATAAGCATAATATTTCAGCTGAAAGACTTCGTAATGATTTCCGCAATGCCTGGTGGTATTACATTCGCGACAACGTCACTGAAACTTGCACCATTCAACAAAAACAGTAAGTCCATTCATTAACTTGTAACTCAGTTGAATACTAGCCAGACGATACGCAGATAGCGGAAACAGGCGGCGTTTAGAGTAAAGACACTTCAATTGTAAAATTTTATCAGTAAATTGTCAAAGTAGTCGTAATAAAGTTGCCAAATTTACTGCTCTTCACGGAAGTTCTCGCGCTAAAATTATTCCTGGGACCGAGAGTTGGCTGAAACCCGCAGTACAAAGCTCTCTGATATTTAGCGAGTCATTGGAAAGACAAATCAGACAGCCTACACTACGCCTGTTGCTTGGTTTGTTTGTGGGAGGAGACCAAACAGCGAGTCATCGGTCTCATCAGATTAGGGACGGATGGGGAAGGAAGTCGGCCGTGCCTTCTCGAAGGGCCGGCCGGGGTGGCCGAGCGGTTCTAGGCGCTGCAGTCTGGAACCGCGCGACCGCTACGGTCGCAGGTTCGAATCCTGCCTCGGGCATGGATGTGTGTGATGTCCTTAGGTTAATTAGGTTTAATTAGTTCTAAGTTCTAGGGGACTGATGACCTTAGAAGTCAAGTCCCATAGTGCTCAGAGCCATTTTTGAACCTCTCGAACGAACAATCCCGGTATTTGTTGCCCGGAGCGATTTACGGAAACCACGGAAAACCTGAATCAGAATCGCCGGACGCGGGATTGAACCATCGTCCTCCCGAATACGAGTCCACTGCGCCACCTCGCTCGCTGCACTAAGCTTGTCCGTCCTCTTTTACAATACTGCTGCGTGGTGTGGGACCCTTTCCAAATAGGATTGACTGAGTACATCCAAGAAGTTCAAAGTAGAGAAGCACGTTTTGTATTATCGCGAATAGGGGACAGAGTGTCACTGAAATGATACAGTATTCGCGGTGGACATAATTAAAATAAAGGCGTTTTCCGTTGCGGCGGAATCTTCTCACGAAATTCCAATCATCAACTTTCTCCTCTGAACACTAAAATATTTTATTGACACCGACATACGTAGGGAGAAAACATCATTATGGAAACGCCTCTGAGCACTATGGGACTTAACAGCTGTGGTCATCAGTCCCCTAGAACTTAGAACTACTTAAACCTAACTAACCTAAGGACAGCACACACATCCATGCCCGAGGCAGGATTCGAACCTGCGACCGTAGCAGTCACACGGTTCCGGACTGCGCGCCTAGAACCGCGAGACCACCGCGGCCGGCTAAAACGTCATTATGATAAAATAAGGGAAAACAGAGCTCGTACGGAAAGGTATAGGTGTTCGTTCTTTCCGCACTCTATACGACATTGGAATAATAGAGAATTGTGAAGATGGTTTAGTGGACCCTCTGCCAGGCAGTTAAATGTGATTTGCAGAGTATCCGTGCAGATGTAGGCGTAAATGTAGACGCCATAGGTGGGGGAGTGCTCCTTGCAGTTTAAAGAGAAATTGTCTCCATGGAGATCGAAACTGGGTGTGACAGTGAAGGGTCGCGTATAGCAGGTCTAGGAGACGACTTTTGCCAACCCAATACAGACTGGGACGTCTATGAATTCATAACTGGAGTACAGACACAGACGCGAGTGCAACAGGAAAGGAAATGACTAGTAATGGTACAGAGTACCCTCGGCCACGCACCGTGCTACGGTTTAGGAGTATGTATGTAGATATATAGATATAGTTGTAGATGTAGGTGAGGGGTAGACAAATGAAAAGCAGATAGGTAGAGAAAAAAATTCAGTACTTCTGAACATATTTCCCGAAAACGGTCTTAAACAGATAGTTCGACAGCTGACACGCAATGGAGATACGGTGGCGGGAAAGAAAATATCGCAACACCAATTGTGAGTTGTGCGACATAAACGAAAGTTGGTAGGCGCGTTTCTACATCTGAAAGACGATGTCTCTTAAAACTCGGCGACAGCTGCATTAGAATGGCGCTAGTAGTGCCACTGTGAGGATGCAAATCATGTTTGCTTTAAACACACGCTGTAACGATCTTGAGCGTTAGGTACCTTTGAGACTGGACGTGGTCGATTGATGTTAGTCAAGATTGCATACAAGGCGACAAAGACGCCATTATCAACACCTTACTGAATTTGAAAGATGTCGTGTAATAGCGTTACAAGAGGGCGAAAATTCCTTCTCCGATACTGCAGAAAGGCCTGGCAGGAATGTAGCCACTGTACGTTACTGTTAGCAGCGGTGGTCACAGCAACGTACGGTCGCAAGAAGACCGGGCTTAAGACGGCCACGTGGTATTGTCAAGATGGAACACCATCGTGTCCGGCCCATGACTCTGGCGCATCGTATTGCATCTGCAGCAGCAATCTGAGCATCAGATAACGCCACAGTGGCACAACGAACTGTTGCAAATCGGTTACTTCAAGGAGAGCTCCGAGCCAAACGCCGGGTAGCGTGCAATTCACTGACCCCAGACCACCGCCATCTGCGACTTCAGTGGTATCAAGCGTGAGCTCGTTGCAGTGCAGGGTGGAGGTCTGTTGTGCTTTTGATGAAACCAGGATCTGTTTCGGTGCCAGTGATGGGCGTGTTTTGGTTAGGA
Organism: Schistocerca americana; assembly: GCF_021461395.2. Lineage (NCBI taxonomy): Eukaryota > Metazoa > Arthropoda > Insecta > Orthoptera > Acrididae > Schistocerca > Schistocerca americana. The sequence continues at coordinate 260,391,187 of NC_060121.1, read as the reverse complement.
GGAGGCCAGGTGAGGGTATGCAACGAATCTGTCTGCGTGCTAGGCACACTGGACAGACACCTAGAGTTATGGTCTGGGGTCAGGTCTTGTATGACAGCACGAGCACTCTCGGCGCACACTGACAGAAAAGTTTGCACATCAATATGGTGACTGGATGATAGGACCCGTGTTGCTGCCATTCATGAACAGCATTCCACGGGGAGTTTTCCAACGGGTTAACGCTCGCCCACATACAGCTGTTGTAATCCAACATGCTCTACGGAGTGTCGACATGTTGCCTTGGACTACCCGATCACCAGATCTGTCTCCAATCAAGCACACATGGGACATCAACAGACGATAACCCCATCGTCATGCAAAAACAGCAATAACCGTCCCTGTACTTACCGGCCAAGTACAACAACCATGGACCTCCATACCACAAATTAACGTCCTCTACTAGTACAGAACAATGCATGCACGTTTTCGCTCTTGCATTCAACATTCTGGCGGTGACATCGGTTATTAATGTACTAACATTTCATATTTGTAGGGTTCATCTAGCTCTTGCATTAACCTGTGATCTTATATGTGTTACCTAGACTATCTTTTGGTGTTGTGATTTTTTTTCCGTCAGTATACAGGGTGATTCAAAAAGAATACCACAACTTTAGGAATTTAAAACTCTGCAACGACAAAAGGCATAGCTAAGCACTATCTGTCGGCGAATTAAGGGAGCTGTAAAGTTTCATTTAGTTGTACATCTGTTCACTTGAGGCGCTGTTGACTAGGCGTCAGCGTCAGTTGATGCTAAGATGGTGACCGCTCAACAGAAAGCTTTTTGTGTTATTGAGTACGGCAGAAGTGAATCGACGACAGTTGTTCAGCGTGCATTTCGAACGAAGTATGGTGGTAAACCTCCTGATAGGTGGTGTATTAAACGTTGGTATAAACAGTTTACAGAGAATGGGATTTTGTGCAAAGGGAAAAGTTCTGGACGGCCGAGAACGAGTGATGAAAATGTAGCACGCATCCAGCAAGCATTTGTTGGCAGCCCAGGAAAATCGATCCGCAGAGCTAGCAGAGAGCTGCAAATTCCACAATCAACTGTATGGAGAGTCCTACGAAAAAGGTTAGTTATGAAACCTGAACGTCAACTACCCGAGGCGATGGATCGGCCGCCAGGCAGCCCGTGACAGAGCACTTCATCACTGGCCTCCAAGAAGCCCTGATCTTACCCCCTGCGATTTTTTCTTATGGGGTTATGTTAAGGATGTGGTGTTTCGGCCACCTCTCCCAGCCACCATTGATGATTTGAAACGAGAAATAACAGCAGCTATCCAAACTGTTACGCCTGATATGCTACAGAGAGTGTGGAACGAGTTGGAGTATCGGGTTGATATTGGTCGTGTGTCTGGAGGGGGCCATATTGAACATCTCTGAACTTGTTTTTGAGTGAAAAAAAACCTTTTTAAATACTCTTTGTAATGATGTATAACAGAAGGTTATATTATGTTTCTTTCATTAAATACACATTTTTAAAGTTGTGGTATTCTTTTTGAATCACCCTGTATTTCAGACCTGTTGGCTACAAACAGGCCGGACCTTACCGACATCGTCGCTATAGGGACGGGTATTAATGGTTACGGTGTCATCGTAGCAACCGTGGTTAGTTGAGTCAATAAATCAGTCAGAGCGGCTAGGAGAGCCGAAACAGCAGCCCAGCAACGAGACCAGACCACGGTCTGCTGGCCCGTTTCCTGGCAGCTCAGCGTCATCAGTAGGGATGTCTCTTCCACAGTCGCCGTTACCACGTTTCGACAAGACTGCTTCGCTGACAGACCTACCAGTTACACCATACCAGGCCATCGACAATGCTCCAAAGATTTCCGCGTGGTCTCAATACGGGGAACTTCCGCAACTGTCAGCAAGTGCAATCGGGATTTAAACCACCAGTACAAGGTTATCACGGTGTCGTCTTACGATATGACGCACAGCCTCTACTGGTCGTCGCCGCATCTATGACAATGCCTCCGCAGGACCGCTACCTGTGTCCAACCCGGCCGCACTGGCGTCGCGTCTCTGCTGCACAATTAGCCGCAGCTATCAGCCACCATTCGCCATAGTGCTGTGATAGCTAGTCCGAAGCTGTCATCCACGGGGAATGCCTGCGTCTGCAAATCTGTATCGACATGCTAGGGTCCGAGGATCAGATCCTGTGGCCTGTAGACTGTCCATTTCGGATGTGCTGAATCATGTTCCACGCATCCGTCAATAAAGGGCTCTATCAACTGATTGACTGCCTTCTTCACCCGCTTCATGGCCAACCTTCAACGAGAACCACTCGCCCACTCCCACCCTACAGACTATTCTTTAAAATTCTACTATAAGAATACGTGCTGGAGCTTGAAATCGTCGTCCATCGGGCCTTGAAGACAATAAGTTGCAGCAGCAGTGGATTTCGGCTCAAGCATTCACGTAAGTGCCGACAACAAGCGTTTTATTTTGGGTTTGTCCTTTAGTGTCTGAGCTTTCCTTTCTACTTCGGTACAGTATACGCTTGTGGTGGTAATGCTGAGCGAGGTGGCTGGCTCTGAAAAAACAATAACCCAGGAGACAATTCAGTATGTATTAAATGATGTCGTGAAGGTTAAAGGTGGCAATGAAGCTTTGAGTAGAGAACTGAATCGTTTGAAAGGTGAAAGAAGGGAAGGGTCATCTTCGGAAGTATGTTAGCCTATCCTTCACGCTGGTACAACCTCAGTGGCGGATTCGTTTCCCAATAAATCTGCGGAAGATATTTTCGTCTTCATGGATACAACTGTTAAGTATACCTTGCCTAAAATTGGTATGGGATGCCTCAGTACATTTGATATGCAACGAGGACTTGTGTGATGCTCAGCCTTTTGCTGTCTTTCAGGATGGGTGGGATCGTTAAAGGAAGAAGAATACCTGGTGGCATTATCGTAAACAATTCAGTGGTATAGGGCAGAAGCAAGGAGAATCAATGGAGAGTTTAGTGGACCGTATCAGAAAAATTAATGTCAACACGTTTGAATTAACGAGTGGTGATGGTGCCAGTAAAGACATTTTGCAGGACGCAGAACAAAGGGCGCCTGATGCATTTTTGTGGGGCCTGCCCCCCGAAATGTCAAGGAGAGTACACATGGAGTTTCCGACAATCCTGGACGAAGCAACGGCAACTGCTCTAGCTTTGACTGAAATTGACTCAGTAACTAGACCAAGAGAGAGGCGGGTAGTGTTTAGTGCGGAGATTGTGTGTTGCAGGTGTGGTGCTCCAGGCCACATTCTACATTTCTGTACGAAGTCACAATGCCACAGGCGCAACCATGTGCAGCTCTCTGTTCGAAAACGTACACAGTCAGGGAGAGACTTCCGAATATGTCTGGGATTTCCACCTTCCATGGGCGTTAGTTGTGATGTCACTCTGGGTCTGGACTTCCTGACTAAACATCACACCAAAGTACATCTACAGCAGCGAACAGTGGAGTTAGATGGTACATCGTTTCGTCCCAGTTTTATGGCTGAAAGATCCGTACTGTCGCAAGGAACTCCCAAAACGTTGGATAAGCCAGTTAAACTGCGAACGTCGTCTCCTTGGATTCTAATCGTAGAATATGATACCGAAAGGCAGAAGAATGCTGCTGTGAATGAACTTAGGAGCTGACCTACCAACCTGTACTGTATGTGTGATAGATCCCTTGGCAGAGAATGAGATACTGGAACAGGCACAATGTTTTGTAGGATGTAGTTTTATTATACGTGGAAGACTTCAGCTGACTATTGCTCAACAGTATAGATAATTTTGTTCTAGATGAGTTGTTGGTATCAAAAGGAACACTGACAGATAGCCTAGAAGTTTTGAAGGACGAATTAGAACGGGATTTCAATACAGGGCACGAGAAGCTAGGACACACTTTCAGTGTAACTCCACTGAGGGGAAAAGTATCGCATCTGAAAGGATATGATAGAACAGTTATGGAGAAGTTATTAGAAGAATATAAAGGTTGCATAACCAGCGTGGGCCACTACCAGTTCCAACTCAAGTACAACACAGAATTCCCACTGGGAACAAGCCCCCTGCATACAAGAAACCATGCCATGTTCCCTAGTGTAAGAAATCTGTAAGGGAGGAGTTCATAGACCAACAGCATTGGACAGAATCATAGAAGAAAGTAGTAGTCCCTGACCAGCTCCAGTAGTAATTGTACCCAAGAAGTCCGTGGTGGGAAAAACGCGTATAGGTTCTGCTGCAAAACCAGTTAGTAGTCACCAGTGCATACTCCATGTCTAATATCACTTACACATTAGGGAATGCCGTTACTTGATCACCTTAGATTTATACACCATGTATCACCAATTACAACTAGTGCCAGAAGATTGGCCTAAGACAGCATTTTTTGGTCCCGTTTGGGCACTTCTAATGTTGTCAAATTTCTCCCGTCTGAAAAACGCACTGGCGATTTTCCAACGTTTATTAGAGGGAGTTCTATATGGCACGAAAACAAAACAATGCCTAGTTTATCTAGATGACAAAATAATACACTCCATTGACATTCAGCAGCATATGTTGCATCTGGGGGAGTATTTGAATGGTTGCGTGCAGAATGGCTGACCCTCAGCTTGAAAAAATGTCACGTTCTGCAAAAAATTCGCTATTTAGATTATTTAGATCACATTATCCTCCAGGATGGTGTTCGCACAGTGACACGACTTTTGCAAGCCATAAAAGAGTTTCCAACACCTAGCACCGTCAAAGAAGTACAATCATATCTCGGCATCACGAATTTCTATGGAAAATACATTAAAAAATTTGCGGAGGTAGCGAAACCATTACACATCTGCTAAAATAGTGTAAAATTTAGCAGTACTCCAGGCTGTCAAGAAGTATATCAATGGTTAAAGGAATTATTGACCACAGGTTCTCTTCTCATTTTTCCTTACTATCAAAACCAGTTTATCTTGTTTTGTGATTCAAGCAGCCATGCCCGCAGCTGTTTTCTGAGCCAAGAGAGAGATGGGAAGGAACACCCCACAGCTTATGTTAATAGACAACTGAATAAAGCAGAAAAACCTATTCAGCTACAGAAAATGAAAAAGCTGGCGCAAATTTTTTCTATCAGGTATTTTCATTGCTATCTCTATGAGAGACATTTTATGTCCATAGCTGATCACGCTGCACTAAAATTATTTCCCGGCTTGTCAAATTCAACCCGTAGGCTAACCCGCTGGGGCATAGAAAATTGGACTGCGAGGTAGTGCTTCATCCAGGGATATCCCATAGTAAAGCTGACGGATTAAGCCGCAAAATACAGGCTGTAGAATGCGCTGGAATAAGCACAGACGAGTGACTCAGAGCTCAGGCCACAGCCTTGGTTTGTCTGTGGTACATGAAAAACACGAAGTCCAGATCTGATCGCAGACTGATTTACAAGCAAACACAAAGCGGCTGCCGCATCTTTGTGCTAGCCTGTTTTTGAGGCAAACATATGTTTCCATCTTAGCTGAGCATAGAAAACGACGAGCCACGGAACACCGTGTTGCGGAAAATCACTGGTGGCCTCATAGGGAACAACAGTTGAGATGTACGTAAAGAACTGCATCCCATGTGCTCCAAGCGCCAAGCTGAGTCATCAGTCAATCTCGTTGAAGAGACTGCTTGAGGCAGAGAAACTGTTTTAAACGATCTGCCTTGATGACTCGGGAACCAGCGGGAAAACGGTTTGTATTAATTATAACTAGCCATTTCTCACATTACTGAAAAGAGCGATGTGATGCGATCGGCGGGCATTCTACATCTACTTCTAGATCTATATGGGTATTCTGCAAATCACGATTAAGTGCCCGGCACAGGATTCATCGAACCACCTTCACAATTCTCTATTATTCAAGTCTCATATAGTACGCCGAAAAAACGAACACCTATATATTTCCGTCCGAACTCTGATTTCCTTATTTTATTATGATGATCGTTTCTCCCTATGTAGGTCAGCGTCTACAAAATATTTTCGCATTCGGGGGAGAAAGTTGGTGATTGAAATTTCGTGATAAGTTTCCACCGCAACGAAAAATGCCTTTGTTTTAAATCCTGTATATCCTGTATCATTTCAGTGACACTCTGTCCCCTGTTTCGCGATGATAAAATCGTGCTGCCTTTTTTGAACTTTTTCGATGTACTCCGTCACTCCTATCTGGTAAGGATCCCACACAGCACAAGAGTATTCTAAAAGAGAATGGACAAGCGTAGTGAGGGAGGCTCTTTAGTAGATCTGTTACATTTTGTAAGTGTCCTGCCAATAAAACGCGGTCTTTGATTAGCCTTCGCCGCAACATGTTCTATGTGTTCCTTCCAATTTAAGTTGTTCATAATTGTAATTCCTATGTATTTAGTTGCATTTATGGCCTTTAGATTTGACTGATTTGTCATGTAACCGAAGTTTAACCGATTCCTTTCAGCACTCATGTGGATAAACTCACCTTTTTCGTTAGTTAGGATCAATTCCCAAATTTCGCAACCTACAAATATGTTTTCTAAATCTTTTTGCTATTTGTTTTGATCTTCTGATGACTTTACTAGTCGATAAACGACAGCGTCATTTGCAAACACCCTAAGACGGCTATTCAGATTGTCTCCCAAACCGTTTATATAGGTAAAGAACAGCACGGGGTCTATAACACTATGTTTGACAACGCCAGAAATCACTTCTGTTTTACTCAATGACTTTACGTCAGTTACTACCAACTGTGACCTCTCTGACAGAAAGTCACGAATCCCATCACATAACTGAGACGATATTCCATAAGCACGCAATTTCACTACACGCTTTTGTGGTACAGTGTCAAAAGCCTTCTGGAAATCCGTAAATACGGAATTAATTTGAAATCCCTTGTTAATAGCACTCAACATTTCGCGCGTGTAAAGAGCTACTTGTGTCTCAGAAGAACGATGTTTTCTAAGTAAGTGTTAAATGCGTGTCAATAGACCGTTTCCTTCGAGTTAATTTATAGTGTTCGAACACGATATATGTTCCAGAATTCTGCTACATATCGACGTTAATGATATGGGCCTGTAATTTAGTGGATTACTCCTACTACCTTTCTTGAATATTGGTGTGACCTGTGAAACTTTCCAGTCTTTGGTTACGGATTTTTCGCTGAGCGAATGGTTGTACAAGGTTATTAAGTATGGAGCAATTGTGTCAGCACACTCTGAAAGGAACCTAACTGGTATACAGTCTGGACCGGAATACTTGATTTTACTAAGTGATTTAAGTTGCTTCACTACTCCGAGGATATCTACTCCTGAATTACTCACGTCTGTAACTGTTCTTGATTCTAATTCTGGAATATTTACCTCGTCTTCTTCGGTGAACGAATTTCGAAAGGCTGTGTTTAGTAATTCTGCTTTGGCAGCACTGTCTTCCATAGTATCTCCATTGCCATCGCGCAGAGAAAGCATTGATTGTGTCTGGCCGATGACATACTTCACATACGACCAGAATTTCTTCGGATTTTCTGCCAGGTTTCGAGACAAAGTTTCGTTGTGGAAATTATTATATGCATCTCAAATTGAAGTCCCCGTTTTTCGTTGTTTCAGATACAGTGTTCTGACCCTTTTTGTGTACCAAGAAGGATCAGCTCCGTCGTTTGTTAATTTATTTGCTACAAGTCTCTCAATTGCTTCCGATACTATTTCTGTGAATTCAAGTCACATCTGGTCAACAGTTACATTGTTATTTTGGAAGGAGTGGAGATAGTCTCTGAGCATTCAGTGAATTTTTATCTGCTTTTCTGAAAAGGCATATTTTTCGTTTAGTTTTGGAGGATAACGAAAACCCTGTGTTCACAAATCGGTGTATCCGTTTTGATGCTCGTCATTAGCTCAGATTAATTGTTGGTAAGAGGTCAAGTGTGTTTCCACAACCGTTTACTATTCCCGTGGGCTCGTGCAATAACTGGTCAAAATAATTTTCAGAGAATGCATTTAGCACAATTTCGGATGATGTCTTATGTGTACCTCTGAAATTAAACATGTATTTTCACCAGTACATCGAGGGTAAATTAAAGTAACCAACAACTATAATCGTATGGGTCAGGTACCTGTTTGAATCCAAACTCAAGTTTTCTTTGACCCTTTCAGTAATTGTATCATCTGAATTCGGAGGTCGGTAAAAGGATCCATTTATTATTTTATTCCGGTTGCCAAGAATGACTTCTGGCCATATGAATTCACAGGAACTATCTTCTTCAATTTCACAACAAGGTAAACTACTTCTAACAGCAACAAACACGCCACCGCCCACTGTGTTTAGCATATCCTTTCGGAACACCATTAGGTTCTTTCAGCTGAACTTATCTCGAGCTTTAGCCTGCTTCCTATCAGCGTTTGGAGCTCTGGTACTTTGCCAACACAGCTACGACAATTTACAACTGTTACACTGAGGTTTCCTGTATCTACGTTCTTCCTGTGTTCAGCCTGCACCCTTTGTGGCTGAAGCCCTTTTTGTGTTTTTCCGAGACCCTCTGACCTGAAAAGCCGCCCAGTCCACGCCACATCCCCTGCTACCCATGTAGCCGCATCTTGCCTGTTGAGGACTCCTGGCCTACTCAGCAGAACGCGAAACCTAACTACCCTGTGGCGCGTTATCTGCAGCCTACACGGTAGCAGAACCGGCTGAACCTATGATTCAGACCCTCCACCTTGGTCTGTAACAGAGGACCACAATCGGTCCTGTCGACTATGCTGCAAATGGCCATCTCTGCTTTCATCTCGCAAGCAAGACTGGCAGCCTTTACCACTTCTGTCAGCCGCTCGAATCAGACAGAATATCTTCCCATCCAAAGTGACACATGTCCCTGGTACCGACGTGAGCCACCATCTGCAGTTGGATGCGCCCTGTGGTCTTCATGGCATCCGGAAGGACTCGTTCCACGTCTGGAATACCTCCACCCGTAATGCACATGGAGTGCACGTTGGCTTTCTTCCCCTTCTTGGCAGCTATGTCTCTAAGTGGCCCCATAACGAGCCTAACGTTGGAGCTCCCAACCATCAATATCACACCCTCTGTGAGTGCCTGGATCTTGTAGGCTGAGAGGTTTCCTCTGAAACACAACAGGCGACTGCATCTGTCTGACCAAAGACAGTACTTGGAACCTGTTTGTCAGACTAACTGAGGAGGCCTTACTTGCAGACCCTGGGAAGCCGCCTGCCACGCCCTGAGGCGATCTCCCACTTAACCCTGGGTGAGGGGTCAACCTCAGTTCAAGTAGTAACTGAGCTGGCCACCATTGAGAACCGATTGGAGGACTCGAACGTGCTAGACGTTCGTTGGATCCCCACGTGGCCGTGGTGCCCATCCACTGCAGCTTCAGCCTGTATAACCGACGCCATCACAGCCTGGAGCTAAGAGTTGTCACCAACTAGGCTCTCATCTGCACACAACAATCAAATTCTCTATCCATACTAAAGGCCGTGGAAAACTCCAATAACCAGATAAACTGACTAGAGACAGTGCCCAACACATCTGTGCAAGGTCTCATCAGATTTTTGACTGTGGTTTCCATTACACCCCAGATCAGACAATACTTTCTAAATAGCGCTCATATTTACAACCTGAAACAAAACAAATGGAATCGGCTAGAAAAAAGTTGTCTGTTTTGCCTTACATGATGTCCCAAACTGCAGGTATCTATATCTCATAGTGTTCTTTTTGGCAGCGTTTGGAAACTAGAGAGGTTTCACGTGGACAGCCCGCAAAATAGTCCTAACTTTCAACAGTGTATATAATACACAAGATGACAGAAGGCAGTGTCTGATTACTAATAAAGAATAGATAAGGAATGAGAACCAGCAAAGTAAACGAAAACACAGCCGTCCACTCCTCCGCACGGAAGAGAGATGCAGCGATGCCAAGAGCCGGGAGTCGCTAACTTGGGACCAGCTGAAAGCAGGCAGAGGGTCCGGTGGCATGGCGACGGGTGGAGTGCATTAGCGCACAGCAGGGAGTTGGTCCTGGCGGGGAGCAGAGCGCCAGATGAAAGGCCCGGCGCGGGGCTGCGGGACTTTGACCCAGTGGTGGCTGTCTATTAGCGGGGCGCGCTGCTTTCTGTGCAGGGCGTTCAGCCGCGCTGGGGCACCATCAGCAGAAGAGGAGACCACCCGGAAAAGGTGCGTGTGTGCTTGACTGGACCCAGCAGCAGCAGCAGCAGCAGTCATGTCACTGTCCAACAGGCCAGTCATGGACCAACTCAGCGAGGAGAGCGACACCGAGTAAGTACAAACGTTTACTCTTGTTGTGTGATCACTTCATCCATTTCATTTTGATCCGCCATCTCATCCATGAAATTAAATTCCCATGAAGCTGGCCAAAGACACATTATTATATCTTCACAATACTGTTGCACATGATCCAAATTCCTAGTCTCTTGTTATTAGAAGCCTCCTGGAAAAGTGATTGGATCTCCACGTGTTTGCCCATCACTGCTGTGTGGATGCTCTGTTTAATGCTTTTGACTGCGCTGCCGTGGCAGCCTGACAGCAACAAGGTGTCTCTTATATTAAATACCTGTACTGACAACGGGGGTTACTAGAGATTCTACATTGTTATAAAATCAGAAGGTCAGCACTGGACATAAATTTGCTAAACTAGTGCGACTTATTTCTCAAAAATCTCTAAGAAATCGGCCCAGAACATTTTCCAGCGCTCTTAAATTCAAATCATTTGCACCATAGTGAAACAATTTCAGGTTGCTGAAAGCGTCAGGAAGTCGTTTCTGAAAGTATTTGTATGAAGTGTAGCCACGTATGGAAGTGAAACGTGGACGACAAATAGTATAGACAAGAAGAGAATAGAAGCTTTCGAAATGTGGTGCTACAGAAGAATGCTGAAGATGAGATGGGTAGATCACATAACTAATGAGGAGGTATTGAATAAAATTGGGGAGACGAGGAGCTTGTGGCACAACTTGACTAGAAGAAGGGATCGGTTGGTAGGACAGGTTCTGAGACATCGAGGGATCACCAATTTAGTATTGGACGGCAGCGTGGAGGGAAAAATCATAGAGGGAGACCAAGAGATGAATACAATAAGCAGATTCAGAAAGATGTAGGCTACAGTAGGTACTGGGAGATGAAGAAGCTCGCACAGGATAGAGTAGCATGGAGAACTGCATCAATCCAGTCTCAGGACTGAAGACCACAACAACAACAACAGTGGTTAAGTCCTGAGTTTGCGAGGTTCTTGCTTCGATTCGCGCACGCAGCATTTCTTTTTCACTTTTATATGTAGGTTACATATTTATCGTAAAACGAATATGTTAGTTAACAAATATTGAATCATAATGTTTTAATAAAAACGAAACTTCTTTATTTTTAATTACCAGTCTCTTACAATCTGAACACTCAAAATAAATTAAAATTTGGTGCAATAATGCGAAATAGCGTATAGAAAACAAATGCATTTTTATTTCTGCAGATTGAATAGTATAAACGATTTGTATGGTAAATTTACCAAAGATTGCGCAGTGCCAAAGAGAGCGCAGATTGTATTCCTGAGAGCTGACTAAACTAATTAGCTCGGCACTAGCGTAGTTGTGTACTGGGTGCTATCAGAAACACCTTGTAGAAGTTGCTTGAAGAAATCTTGTGTTTCTGAAATGAAACAGGTAAGAACCACTTTTCATCCTTCTTACTGCAGTTCTGGTACTCTGTTGAATAAGTTATACACAGAATACATGAGCGATAGCCTTTAATTCTTGATTGCATTTTCGAAGGCTGGCTTGCAGTCCACCTTACTGCGGCCACATATTTTGCAAATGTGACGTGTGCTACCATGTGTTGACTTCGCTTGGAATCATTGTGTCTGTACGAAAGAGCATGCATATAGCGTCCGCAAAGAGGGCGTGCGTTCTTTTCAGGGCGTAACTGCAAATTTATACCTCTTGAGTGTGTCATCGAGTCCGAAGGATAGGTTTTGTTTCTGAATGACTTCAGATTAGGTTGCCATTGCTCTTGGTATGAAGAAGTGTGCTTTAAGGCAAAAGCTGAGGTCATCGATCCCTAGGCTTGCACACTACTTAGTTTAACTTAAATTAACTTACGCTAAGGACAACACATACACCCATGCCCGAGGGAGGACTCAAACTTCCGATGGGGGGTTGGTGGTGGGGGGGAGGGGGGGGGGGAAATCACGCAAACCGTGACAAGGTGTCCTGGACCGCGTGGATACCCCGCGTGGCTGCTGCTCCAGAGGACTCGACCCAGTGTATCAAGAGTGGCACGAACATTGCTCTTGATTTGAGGGTGATATTGCGTTCATTTGTGATATTTGTTAAATGCGTACTATTTGGGCATGTTTTGCATACCGTGGGTGAACGAAAGAGTGCGCATTTACTGTTTCTTGTATATTTGAATAGTTAAATAAAAGTATTACTTCTCTGCTGCTGTAGTTTGCTGAACGTGTAGATTTTGTGTTAATGAATATAAACTTAAAATGATTTTGTTTCCCCATTGATAATGACCCAGTTATTTATGACTATTCCTTAACTGCGCGCTCTTAGGCATGGTTCCTCTACAGGGTTCTCTAAAATTCCCATTACACACTTCTAAAACATGCAGAGGGGACTGACTAGACAATGTTTTGAACTGGAACTCATGTCCGTGAACGCCACCCAACGACGCTACGGAGCGTCAAAGCTCTACGACCGTTTCAATTCAGATGTTTAGCTCAACCACTTCTGACTGAGGAACTGAATTGAGTGTGACACAGGTCAATTATTAGAAAACAATTCGAAAGGTGTCCGCCCCGATAGCTGAATGGTCAGCGTGACGGATTGTCGTCCTACGGGCCTGGGTTCGATTCCCGGCTGGGTCGGGGATTTTCTCTGCTCAAGGACTGGGTGTTGTGTTGTCTTCATCAGCATTTCATCCCCATACGGAGCGCAGGTCACCCAGTGTGGGGGCGAATGTAATGAGACCTGCACCAAGGCGGCCGGACCTGCCACGTAAGGGACCTCCCGGCAAGTGACGCCAAACACTCATTTCCATTTTCAAATTCGAAAGGTAACCATAAAGAAACAGCCACTTTCAGTTAAACAAATTTGTTTTTATTAACACCCACTGCGTGTTTGCATTATTCCAAAACGAGAAAGAATCCAGCTTACTGGACGTACAGAAGAGTTCTGATGCATTACAACAGCGGCTCAATGTGGTGACAGCCAACATTATTACAGACATTGTACCTATGAAGCATGTTCTGGTACACGCTCTCTATCCCGACCGGTCTCTCATCGATTTCTAATGCAGCGGTGAAGACTCGTGCCTTCAGATCTTCCTCTATCTCTACAGTAGTCTCGCAAATTGACATCAGGTGACCGTCTGACGTAGTACATGTCATCCCGTCTTCCCTATTACATACCAGGACAAGCAATTCTGAGACTTTTCTCTTTCACTCAGCAGATGTGGACGCGTTTCACAGCTGAACTAAAAGCGTCGCGGAACGGAAACGGTAGATATGCGGACGTGGTTCAAATGGCTCTGAGAACTATGGGACTTAACTTCTGAGGTCATCAGTCCCCTAGAACTTGGAACTACTTTAACCTAACTAACCAAGGACATTACATACATCCATGCCCGAGGCAGGATTCGAACCTGCGACCGTAGCGGTGGCGCTGTTCCAGGCGCGCCTAGAACCGCTCGGCCACCCCGGCCGGCTGCGGACGTGGGTTCCTGTTCAAAATATTATGTTCTCACTCCTCTCTACGTTTAGGGAAGTTTGTAATGGGAATTTCCGAACACCCTGTATACAGGGTGATTCCGTGGTGATGTTAGAAATTTTCTCTAATGACGGAGAAGGATACACGTAGCAGTCTGATGTAAGGGTGCCTGTGCCGCAAACGAACGAGCTGAAAGTCGTAAGCGAAAACCTTTTTGATACCTCTGGACCAAAACAAGAAAAAGAATGCCTAGCAAATATGGGCTGAGGAAATCTGAGCTCTTGTACATCTTCGCTAGTGTGAAACACGTCTCCTCAATGGAACAGATACTCGTAGCTCTTAAGAAATGCCTTTTAGAGCCCATGTTTGCTGGACATTTTTTCTTGTTTTGGTCCATACCACCACCTCTGAAAGTTGCGTACCCTACATTCTTAACAACAATACCAATACATATATTCCCCTGTCAGAGGAATCAGAACCATTTCCGTTTGAAGCTTTCGACTTGTTCGTTTCCGGTATAGAGACTCTTACCTCAAAATTGTTACATTTATCTGTTTCTGTCATCACTGAAAGTTTATAACATCTTCACGCAACCATCCTTTATATACATACATTTACAGGCTCCACCGTCTGTAACTTCGAATCTCTGTAGCATCGTTGCATGGCGTTACCGGACAGGGGCTCCAATTCAAAACATTGTCTATTCAGTCCCCTCGACTGGTCCTAGAAGTTCGTAAGAAGAACTTTAGAGCACCATGTATATTTTTTCATTTACCAGTGGAGCATTTCCCCTGTCCGTGTAAGATTTTAATTTATTTTTATGCCATTAGTGACTGAAAATAGGAAGATGGTGTTTTTATTATAAGTTACGATTCAGTAGTTGTTAAATAGAATTTCCATTTGAGAGTAGGTACAGAATTTAAATGAAAATGAAAAAAATGTTATTACTGACGAGAATCGAACCAAATGACCTTGTGCATGTAAGACTAACGCGTTACGCATTCAGCTATCCACGACTCTTCCAACAAACCGTAGTTGTTTTTTGTACTTCACTCTTCTCGGAGTTTTAATTTTCAAAGGTGATTTTCGACGTCTGTCTTTTTTAAAATCTATTTTTTCTTTTTTTTTTTTCAAAGAATTGCGTTATACTGGTATGGAAATTGAAGTAATGTCTCGTTCTAGTCCTTCAAACTCAAGAAGTTGAGCGTCGAGCGTGGTACTTGCTTGCGTTTATGCCCGCTGCAGCCACCCAGTGGCACAGAGCACGTATGAAATAGGCCTGTTTGTGATTACGGAATCAGGCAGTAGTTCAACTGGTTCAAATGGCTCTGAGCACTATGGGACTCAACTGCTGTGGTCATTAGTCCCCTAGAACTTAGAACTACTTAAACCTAACTAACCTAAGGATATCACACACACCCATGCCCGAGGCAGGATTCGAACCTGCGACCGTAGCAGCAGCGCGGCTCCGGATTGGAGCGCCTAGAACCGCACGGCCACCGCGGCCGGCTTCAGGCAGTAGTCAGGTATCCTATATTTAGCAAATAACGTCATTTTATATGCTGAAATAGGCATTCCAGGAAGACCAGTTTCCGTTGATTCAAGGATTTTTCTGGTTCCTTTCTTTTCGCGTAACATATTTCGAGCTCCTCCAAGACATATGGATATCGCCCATAATTGACTTCGCCCAGGATTTCCATGTTTACGTACATGTCCAAGATTGTGTGGTTATATGTTGAGATACGTGTTCCCCGGGCGGTTTTTTATTGTTAAGAAGCGTGCTCATTAAAACGAGTTGTAAACGTCCTACCTGCCTGCCCAAAGAAATGATATCAAGTGATCCTATAATTCGTTAAGCGTTGGTAACTACTTATTTCGCTTGAAATATTATGTCGAACTCTTTGTGGTAAGGTATTTCCGCTTTGAAGGTAGCTTTAAAGGAAAGGCCTTTTAGTTTTGCCACATCGTATGCCCTGATACGTCATGCTGACAAGCATACGTTTCTTTTTTCATTTATATCCTTTCAGCCTTTATTTTAATTGGAACTGGCGTATCCATTTATTTTGGCAGTCTGTTACAAAATATGAGTTCCTTTTATAACCTTTTGATTTAAAAGTTTCGAAATCCAATGACAAGCATACCTTTAGGGTGTTTAGGAAACTGACGTGTACCGACGCTATAATCCACACGAAATCTTGTCATACGACACAACACAAGCCTACTTTTATTCAGCGCTACGCAGAATGTCACGTCGCCGGCCGGTGTGGCCGTGCGGTTCTAGGCGCTTCAGTCTGGACCCGCGTGCCGGCTACGGTCGCAGGTTCGAATCCTGCCTCTGGCATGGATGTGTGCGATGTCCTTAGGTTAGTTAGCTTTAAGTAGTTCTAAGTTCTAGGGGACTGATGACCATAGATGTTAAGTTCCATAGTGCTCAGAGCCATTTGAACCAATGTCACGTCTGCAGTTATGACACAGCGATATTAAAAAAGAACTTGATATCCTGTAGTACACTGCCAGACCGAAGCGGAACTTCAAATCCATAATTGCGCGGATATACACCGTCCGTCCAAAATGTTTCCATACTGATTTTTTTCTGGCGTATAAGCGGCGTCAGCGCAGTACCTAGATGGCTTGAACTAACAACAGTAAACAACAGATGTGCATTCGGCTGGTCAGTTGTGAGCAGGCGTTGTTGTGAAATGAACGTCCACCTGTAATGCGTCAACACGGATGTGTCACAAATCGCAAAGGAGCAACACCTCCGAATCAAGTGTTCTGGACACTCTCCAGAATGTTTTGAAGAAAAGAAATGTGGCGCTTAATTAAATAAGTTTGAAAATACTTTTGGATTTTTAGTAGTTGTCTGTCCGATTACGCAAGTCTCGTAAACGGTTGGCCCTGACTAGTATAATTACGCTAGCTGACTGCATAGAACAACAACAAAGAATGAAATGAAAATTTTCATTAACACAATTAATTAATTAAGTCCCCAGCAACTATAAAATCTACGAAGCCAACAAAGCACAAGTGTAGCTGTTCTGTATGTGGTAGTGTGACTCAACGTACACATCTGGCACGGTTCTTCTTCAACAAGACAAGAAATTTTAAATACCATTTATACAGAAGTAACTAAAGGAAATAAAAATACCATAATTACTCAGGAAAACCAGAATTACACTCTAATACAAGAACACAAGCCAGATGCTTTGTTGACTGAACCTGTCATGACGCATTATTTAAAACATGGAAATAATGAAAAAAAACACGCAATATTTTACCTTCATATATATTGACGAAAAGCACTCTGATCGTTACAATATCTTCATTAGAATAACATCTGCTATCTCTCCCATCAAATAACTGGATAAAACATGGAACAAGCACTCCTTACTACAACATCTCGACAAGCCTTGCCCACTCGCACATCTCTACACGAACTGTCTTCCACGAGCTCTGCCCACGCACTGACTACTACGAGTTCTTAACAAGCACTGTGGAGGCGGCTTAATAATACTCTTTGGCGCAATCTCTGGCGCAGTGGCTCAGTGTAGCCACCTTTCAGTGTTCAAAGTTTGTCCTGCACTCGTTGACTCCTGAACAGAAACAGTGACGCTTGGACGACAGCCGTGATTTGATTGAAACGCAAAATGTGGATCATTCCTTCCTGGAAAAAGTTGTCACGGGTGACGAGGCTCGGTATTATCAATACGAACGTACCAAAAAACGAAAAAGTGCAGAAATTAACGCTGATTCTGACATTCAAGACAATGAAATATGCGAGTTGAACAAGATCCCAAACAAGAACTTTTCTGATAGTTTCGCTCAGTCCGGAGCCGCGCGACTGCTACGGTCGCAGGTTCGAATCCTGCCTCGGGCATGGATGTGTGTGATGTCCTTAGCTTAGTTAGGTTTAAGTAGTTCTAAGTTCTAGGGGCTGATGACCATAGATGTTCAGTCCCATAGTGCTCAGAGCCATTTGAACCATTTTTTCTGACAGTTTCACGTGGTTGTATGGACGTTATGTTCCTTGTACCAAGTGGAGGAATACAGCAGAGGCTTTTAAAACGACGGTCTCAATTTATCTCCAATTTTTATTTATCGAATCTCAGAACCTTTTGGACTGACATGGCAGGTGGCTGGACAAGGAGCGGACCTTTGATACTGTTTTAATTTTTGTAAAATGCGCTAGCGCTGCTTGGGTGATTTACGTTTTGCACATTTATTGTGTTAGTTATTGACTGCTATGGGTATCAACGCGGCATAGTAATTAAACTTTCCGATAAACGACTTTATATCATTTAAATTTGTGAGCACTTGAATTTTCTACGTGAGGCCTACATGTGGCCTAGATATCCCAATTTACAAAAAAAGTCAAATACTGATTACATTTTGATCCATTTTATCGCAACGTGTAGGAAAGTACACGTAGGTTTCCGATCGGTCGTCTTCTTGTAGCAGGCCATTGACAGTTTTATTATCTAAATAGTTAAGTGCGCACTAGCGATTCAAGAGACTTTCTTATTACATCTGTACAATGCGATGCACGTGTTAATTACCTACGCTGTTCCTACGAATGCAGTTGGTGACAAGCTTCTGCTGTATCTACCAGAACTGGTCACTAGATGTGTTTGACGTTAGTTCTTCTAAATGAGGATGCAACAGCCATCAAAGTCCAACTGTACGTCAGTGGGTACTTTGAAACCACCTAAAGTGCTGAGGACACCCTTTGGTTTGCGCGAAACTCACAACGCAGTTGCTCATCGACTAGACGTGATAGGTGTGAGGATATCTTCTTCCACTAAGCGAACTCATCACTTTTGAAGTATTCTCGCAATGCTGTTGGGACTTGTTGGGCTATGCAGTGATGAACCGCTGCAGAAAATCTGAAATGAATATTTGTTGTACAATTGTGGACGTACTCTAAATCCAGAGAAAAGAGAGTAGAAAATCTGTGCACAAGGATTGGAGACCACCGAGTCGTACCGTCGATATTAACTTAACTCCATTTGCTGTTTGAAATCGAAAACACTGTCACTGTACTGCCACTGAACAAATGGATACGTATTTGCTACAAAAATTTAGTGTTTCTTATGTAACCTGAAGTGGCGGTGAATCAATCCAGATACAGACTTCCTCATTTACGAGGTGTCAACAAGAAAACTTATTTGGCGAATTTTAATTATTAATGGAATAGAAAAGCTCCATAAGACTATTCAGCTCTGACGGAAGCACATTCGCGCACGTCGGTGTTGTTGGGACTTAGCAGGCCGTCACTCGCTTTAATCATAAATAAGAGGGTAATCCCAAAAGTAAGGTCTCCTATTTTTTTTAGGTACAGAAGTCTCTTTGTGTGGCAGTTGGTCACACTGTTATGAAGAGTGCTTCACGCGTTGTGAATAAACATGCGCACGCCGCGCTGAGGCGCTCAGTCTTGGCTTGGCAGCCGTTGAGAATGGAGATCCCGTTCGATCTTACCGCCAAGTGTGAATTGCGCGCAGTTCTTCGGTTTTCTAACGCAAAGATCACAGCGCCGATTGAAATCCATCGCCAATTGACGGAAGTGAATGGTAGGTCGTGCATGGATGTCAAAATGTTCGTAAGTGGTGTAAAGAGTTTGCAGCTGGTCGGACTGCAATTCACGACGAAGAAAGGTGCGCGAGACCGTCAGTTTCTGAGGAGAGAGTGTTGAAGGTTGAGCAAAGCACGCGTGAAGATCGGCGGATCACCCTGGATGATCTCTGCACGTTGGTTCCTGAGGTTTCCCGAAGCACCGCTCATAGAATTTTAAATGAAACATTGAACTACCGGAAGGTGTGCGCAAGATGGTGCGACGCATGGTGACTGAGGACCACATGCGGTAACGAGTTGATGCCTCTGACAGGTACTGTGACACTCTGAAAAAACTCAAACGGGCAATTCAGAACCGGAGACGAGGAATGTTGAGCAATGGCGTACACATTCTCCCTGACAACGCCCGCCCACACATCGCTCGACGAACCTTCGCTCTCCTGCAACAGTTTCAGTGGAACATAATCACCCACCCACCCTATGGTCCTGACTTGGCACCCAGTTACTATCACCTGTTCCCTAAGTTAAAACAACATTTGGCCGGAAAGCGATTCAGCTACGACGACGAGGTGAACAGCATTGCGGCGAGCTGGTATGACATGGGCAGACAAAAACTGCCACAGCGTCTACAAAAAGGCAGCGACAGAAATGGTGGTTATGTCGAAAGCTGTAAACTGATGTAAACCATTGTAGAAAAAACAGGTCTATGTAGTTACAAAAACAACAAGAGACCTTACTTTTGGGATTACCCTCGTATATGTCTTGGTGAAGCTACTCATGGTAACCACAATGAAAAAAAAAACGTGAACAGTAGAGACAGTATGAAAGAGAACAGTGGCGTATTTAAGTTTACAAAATAGTGAGAAGTTTTATTAAACCTTGCGGTGCTTACTATACCGCCTTTACAATACAATCTGACTCTGTTTACATGAATTCACGGTGAAGCCATACTCTGTTCAAATGGAAAACAATTACGATCAACCATACCACAAACTATAGTTCACCCGAGAACAGGGAGCTGTGAATATCATGACCAGTGCAGCAATGCTTTACCCCTTCACCTTGATTCAGACGGCAGCAGAAAACGGCGCACCGTGGGCGAGAAGCGGCCCGCTGCGGCAGCTGTAATGTTCTGACGCAGCAACTAAAATATGCAAATTACGTGGTCTGGCGTTCTGATTATCAGAATGCGGAAAACTTGCTTATCTGAGCCCTGAAATCCCGGCAGATTTGAGTGAGGGGTGGACCTTTTCGCCGGTCTGACCAAACCAATTTGACTCAGTCAGTCAGCCGACTCAGGACGAATAGGTTCACCCTCGAGACACACAATATGGCCGGCCGCTGTAGCCAAGCGGTTCTAGGCGCTGCTGCTACGGTCGTAGGTTCGAATCCTGCCTCGGGAATGGATGTGTGTGATGTCCTTAGGTTAGATAGGTTTAAGTAGTTCTAAGTCTAGGGGACTGATGACCTCAGAAGTTAAGTCCCATGGTGCTCAGAGCCATTTGAGCCAGCCACACAATATGTCCAAAATGATATGCAGTTCCACTGTCAGTACAGTTGGAAACTGCCATTGGCTCTTAACCCGCCCCGAGATACAATCCACAAGTCTCACCCACTAGGGAATGACGCGATGTTCCTCACCAAGGGAGGGCCAGAAGACGAAGAGCCCGAAGAATCACCCCCACTTTCCACTAAGCGTCGGTACGACAGCCGAATCACCAAAACGAAGCCGCCCCCACATTGCACAAATCAATCGAACTATCCTCTTGACTGTTCTTTTGGCCTGGTAGCAAATACAGACACAGCTCCAGGGTTCCCACACTGGGGGACCAGGCCTCTACTTTGCATATCGTGAGAGGAGCAAGTCTGTGACTCTAGACGTCTCTCGTCTGGAAAAACGAGATTTTAGACTAGGCAGGCGTCGTTTTCACGGTAAGCGTCGCCATGCTTTAGCGAAAAACATCTACCTAGACGGTACCACAGTCCCTCATTTACAGAGTGATCTAGTCTTTCCAGGTCAATTCCTGAAAGAAGGTAGTTAGCTTCCCAGACAGTCGTGCCCATGAAATGTATGTTTTTGCCGTTCACTAAAAGAACCTTGGCGACTTCTGGCGTAATAGGAGGGGGCTAAAGTCCTACCTCCACTATGTCCGTATCGTCGCAGCTTCTAACATGAGAATGCATGGAGTTTTATGACATTCCACCGCTTTGCACCAAAGCTGGGTTTACAGCAGTGTCTCTTAAACGGCTTGCTCTTCTCACTTTATTCCATCAAGCTGTCTTCCGTGATGGACTGGTGCTAGCCGCAGGTAAAATGTTTGGCAAACCGGCGCCATTGTATCCGATCCAAAGCGGAAGGAGGATAGTTCTTCAGCCAGAAGTAGCTCTGTAGGTAAGAACCACTGAACACTGTTTCCTAGAATCACTTGCAGGGCCAGCTCGCTGCTTTCAGCGTGTATGGCCCCCAATTCATCTCATTTCCTGTTTTCGGTCACCTCCACTTCCGCCCCCCCCCCCTCTACAAGTTACACATGCAATTGCAAGAATATTCTGCCTACAGTTTCCTCGTTTCCTCATGTATAAAAAGCCATTAACCACACATACCAAATCTAGTATCGGGGAAAACCGAGATCACGCCCTAAAATATGAAAGTTAATCTGACTGACAATGTTGTTAAAGTGAGAGAGTGGCATGCAATCTCTCAACTTAACCCGTGGGATCTACTCAATACGACCGTGATACACTTTCCCCGTGTACTTGTTACTACATCGTATACTGACCGTTGTCTAACGAAGGCACTGAAAGCAAGGATGCTTTAAAAACCGTGTGGGTAGCCTACTACAGAGTCTTCATTACTTCGATGTCGGGGTTTGAAACCCCGATCGAATGAAAAAAATTAATTTGATATGTTGCGGTCACGCTTAACGCTGGGAACGCTGTTTTAATGGAAGATACCCCAGGTTTATCGAAAGACTGTTGTGCTCCAACAGCCCCTCGAGAGAGGAATTTGTTACTTTAAGTGAGTCTGCATACTGGAGAGTAACAAACTGGTACGTCTGGTATCAACAATACTGTGGAGAATTGCTTACACCTTCCATTTTTGAATCTGAAATGACATTTGCGCATCTGACTTATGATATCAGCATGCTCAGGGTATGACTGATTCGCTTACTTTCGGCGAAGAGAGCTTGGCTGCTACTGTATCAATTTGGTGTTCGTAATGGAAAAGGAAAACTATGGATCTCCGATAAATGTACACACTCAGGGATAGTGAGAGGGCACAGTTTTTGCAAAAGACACATTTAACTGTGGCTATTAGCTAAATGAATGCATAGCGCTGAGCAGAGTGATATTACCAGCGTGAAAATAAAGTCGTAGACGTGAGCAGTATGAGTTGCAGACTCCTCACATTGTTGCGAGGTGAAGGCAGGATTACAACAACGACTGAAAAATTTGTGGTCCGACTGACATTCGATCCCGCGAACTCTCAATTGCATGGCATGCGCTCTACC
Organism: Schistocerca americana; assembly: GCF_021461395.2. NCBI lineage: Eukaryota > Metazoa > Arthropoda > Insecta > Orthoptera > Acrididae > Schistocerca > Schistocerca americana. The sequence continues at coordinate 260,368,394 of NC_060121.1, read as the reverse complement.
GCTAAACCACCAAGCGCGACACGTATATGGACAGTTCATCTACAGGTTTTGATAAGTGAGTTTGTTAGTATTAAAATATCTAACATATGTGGCCGTATCTTGTGACTGCCTCGACTTAGAACCTCAAATTATTTACACCATCAACGGAACGTAGACCTTATTAGTTGACATGAATTTCAACGTGATACATCTACCCGTTTCAAAGAAAAAGGTATCTTTGCAGCCAGACACACTGACGAAGAAAGGCAAAAAATATTTTTTGCGTGATATAATATTATGAATCCTTAACAGAAGATGGAAAAACTGGTGGAAGTCGTCTCCGGGGAAGATCAGTTTAGATTGCGGAGAAATGTAGGAACATCACTGACACTACGACTTCACAGAGAAAATAGGTTAAGGAAAAGCAATCATACATTCATAGCATTTGTAGACTTAGAGAAAACTTTTGACTATGATGCCTGGAATACTCTCGCTCAAATTCGAAAGGTGGCAGGGGTAAAATGCAGGGAGCGAAAGGCTATTTACAATTTGTACAGAAACCAGATGGAAGTTATAAAAGTCGAGCGGCACGAAAGGGAAGTAGTAGTTGAGAAGGGAGTGAGACAGGGTTGTACCCTATCCATGATGTTACTCAATCTGTATATTGAGCAGCCAGTAAAGGAAAAAAAATTCTGAAATACCGAGATATTAACGGTCTTCTTTTGTAATAGTAATGTTTAAACTGTATGTATAACTTTCATGGCAGTTGGGGAATTCTTTACTGGGATTCGAACTGACATCTCCAGGACAAGTGCCACTGCAGTATCCCGCACTGAAGCCTTAAAGGTACGACGATGGGCTACGTAAATTCAGCTCCGTGAAGCGAACAATTACACTTAACGACACTAATCGCCATAATGATGTGAATCAGCGAGCGTAACAATGAAGAGTACAGATGGTCTGACTAAATAATATTACGTTCTATCGAGTCAGCGCTGAGAATTCGCCGAAGGCCGATGACTGAACTTCTGTTACATGATTTTAACCCAGAGTCGATGTAGCACTTAGACTCGTCCTTATTCACAAGCAACATTTGACAAATAGATGTTATAGAATTTGCTACATGTTGGAGGCTAACTGAATAATGGTTAGTGCAGCTAATCTACACAAAGGCGACAAAGAAATTGGTATTGGCATGCGCATTCAAATACAGAGATATTAAAACAGGCGTAATACCGCGTTGCTGTCGGCAACACCTACATAAGACAAGTGTCTGGCGCAGTTCTTAGATCGGTTACTACTGGTTCAATGGCAGGTTATCAAGATTTAAGTGAGTTTGTTCTTGGTGTTATAGTCGGCGCACGAGCGATGAGATACAATCTCCGAGGCAGCGATGAAGTGACGATTTTCCGGTTCGACCATTTCACGAGTGTACCGTGAATATCAGGAATCCGCCAAAACATCAAATATCCGATGTCGCTTTGGCCAGAAAAAGATGATACAAGAACGGGACCAAGCCTGAAGAGCATCGTTCAACGCGACAGAAGTGCAACCCTTTCGTATACCGCTGCAGATTTCAATGCTGGGCTTTATAACCATTCAATGAAATTTCATCGAAATTGGCTTTCTGAGCCGAAGGCAAACTCGTGTACCCTTGATGACTACATGACACAAAGATTTACGCCTCGCCTGGGCCCGTCAACAACGACATTGGACTGTTGACGAGCGAAAACATTTTGCCTGGTCGAACGAGTCTCGTTTCAAATTGTATCGAGCGGAGGGACGTGTACGGGTATGGAGACACCGTTATGAATCCACGGACCCTGCATGTCAGCAGGCAACTGTTCATGTTGGTGGAGGGTCTGTAATGGTGTGGGGCGTGTAATATGGGACCGCTGATGCGTCTTGAAACGACTCTGACAGGTGACACGCACGTAAGCATCCTGTCTGTTCACCTGGGTCCATTCATGTCCGTTGTGCATTTCGACGGACTTCGGCAACTCCAGCAGAACAATGCAACACCCTACACGTCTAGAATTGCTACAGAGAGGCTCCAGGACCACTCTTCTGAGTTTAAACACTTCCGCTGGCCACCGGACTCCCCAAACATGAACGTTATTGAGCATATCTGGGATGCCTTGCGATGTGCTGTTCAGAAGAGATCTCCACCCCCTCGTACTCTTACGTATTTATGGCAACTGCAGGATTCATGGTGTCAGTTCCCTCCAGCACTACTTCAGACATTAGCTGAGTCCATGTCACGCCGTGTTGCGGCACTTCTGCGTGCTCGCAGGACTCTACACATTTGACGGGTGTACCAGTTTCTTTGGCTCTTCAGTTACATCTTGCTTAGTATGTAGAGCTATGAGGAGCAAACTCGTCCCTTTTGTTACTGTAGTGTTTGTAGAGGCCACATGCAAGGTCTTTTTTTCAGCAACATTGTATTCCAAGAAATGTTTAAGGACGTGGGAGGGAGGAAATTTCGTGGTACAATCATACAAATTTATAGAAAACTGAAATGAAAGCCTTGTAACTGATAAAATGTTGCTCAGCGCTAAATATCTCACAGTCTTTAATTAAAGAGAAATTCTGTGTAGTTTCGTTATGTTGTACGATTACTGTTTCAACAGATTGCTTAGAAACTGGAGGTCTTATCAAACGTTTCACATTCTGCAGGCTAATAGTTTCCTTACGTTCGCGAAAACTTACATCATCTATGCTCATAACATACTAGTTAGACATGATCAACTTACTATGCTCACGAGTTAGAACACAGCCAGTCCACGGAAGAAAGAGGCGAAAGCGGAGCTGACGTTCGATTCGCGTTCCTGAGCTTCGACATGCTCTTTCGTGCAGTGAAATTATAACAGCTATATATTTTTGTTAACTACGTGGCTTTGAAACGCGATCCTGCTTTTACTGACAGATTGCATAACGCTAAATAGGTCTTGCTGTTAGTTTAGTATGATTTGATAGTGCACCACGAGAAACTTGCATGCGCCGTCTACATGAACCTGGGCACAGGTACGAGATTAGACGAATCGACATAATCAACGGCAACTGGACTACGAATAATGGGATTAATTACTATCACATACGACGTTAACTCGTCTTAAACATTGTATCTGCCTAATGAACATTAAATAACTGTTGAAATAAAGATGGATCTTTGAAAGAGATTCTGCCATTGGCAGACTGATAAACAAATGATATACTGTAAGCATCATATACACAAAAAGCAACTTCAATTAACCGAATCAGAAAATGAACAACTCCTTTATTCTCATTCTTTCTTGTTATCTGATTCGTACATGCATCTACTGGTACAATATGCATGCCGATAACATAATGATCATAGTCACTTTAAGAATCTGTTTCATTATTGTTGTTGAGCAGCTATTGTGTAAGACGGGTACTTAATCATAAATTTCATTATTGTTGTTGAGCTACTGTTGTATAAGATGTGTACTTAATCAAAAGCTTAATATTTCAAGACATTATACTAACTCAGGGATTACTTCCACAACAGTTGTGCCGCTGTGGACACACCGGTTCCCGTCAGATCACCGAAGTTAAGCAACACGGGGGGTGGTTGGGACTTGGATGGGTGACCATCCAGTTCGCCATGTACTTTTGACCTACGTCGGTGACCTCAGCCTCGTGTTGCCCATTCAGGAGTTACTTGTACTTGACCGAATATTAGCCTTTCCGGCTTAGCAAAAGTGAGAACGGCCGGGAGAACGGTATGGTAACACCACACCCCTCTATTTCCGCATCTGATGACGCCAGTCGTCTGAGGATGACACGGCGGGCAGTCGGTCGGTACCGTTGTGCCTTCAGAGGCCTGTTCGGACAGAGAGGGAGAGCAATCCATCATACCGCATCAGTGGCCACTCATAAATCCACGTTCACAACGGCTCGCTTGCGGACCCGTGTTTGCCGGAACGTTTTTCCCTTCTGCTATTTTCAACTGTCAGTTTCTCCTATTAATTATGATACACCCTGTATATGTTCGAAAAGGGCAACAGTTACGGAGATCATCCTTATATGGATTCGTGCATAAGTTCGTAGCGCCATTCCAAGCGTTTATAAACACAACACATACACGTAACAGAGCCTTCAGTTATCCATAATACAGGGTGATTCAAAAAGAATACCACAACTTTAGGAATTTAAAACTCTGCAACGACAAAAGGCAGAGCTAAGCACTATCTGCCGGCGAATTAAGGGAGCTATAAAGTTTCATTTAGTTGTGCATTTGTTTGCTTGAGGCGCTGTTGACTAGGCGTCAGCGTCAGTTGATGCTAAGATGGCGACCGCTCAACAGAAAGCTTTTTGTGTTATTGAGTACGGCAGAAGTGAATCGACGACAGTTGTTCAGCGTGCATTTCGAACGAAGTATGGTGTTAAACCTCCTGATAGGTGGTGAATTAAACGTTGGTATAAACAGTTTACAGAGAATGGGTGTTTGTGCAAAGGGAAAAGTTCTGGACGGCCGAGAACGAGTGATGAAAATGTAGCACGCATCCAGCAAGCATTTGTTCGCAGCCCAGGAAAATCGACTCGCAGAGCTAGCAGAGAGCTGCAAATTCCACAATCAACTGTACGGAGAGTCCACATTGGCACTTATCTGTCCGTAACTACCTGAACGTCAACTACCCGAGGCGATGGATTGGCCGCCAGGCAGCCCGTGACAGAGCACTGGCCTCCAAGAAGCCCTGACCTTACCCCCTGCGATTTTTTCTTATGGGGGTATGTTAAGGATATGGTGTTTCGGCCACCTCTCCCAGCCACCATTGATGATTTGAAACAAGAAATAACAGCAGCTATCCAAACTGTTACGCCTGATATGCTACAGAGAGTGTGGAACGAGTTGGAGTATCGGGTTGATATTGCTCGAGTGTCTGGAGGGGGCCATATTGAACATCTCTGAACTTGTTTTTGAGTGAAAAAAAAACCTTTTTAAATACTATTTGTAATTATGTATAACAGAAGGTTATATTATGTTTCTTTCATTAAATACACATTTTTAAAGTTGTGGTATTCTTTTTGAATCACCCTGTATATTCTTCATCATTATTTACAACAGTCTGGCAACACTGGGGTTAGTTTTCGATTTCCAACTGTAGAAATCACGTGGTTTTGAAGCGAAAAACTCGTCGAGCCATGTTCGAAGCGCATTTTCACCCAGAAAGGAAGTTCCTTGAAGGTTGTTCGAGAGAGAGCGGAAAAGATGAAAATCTGAGGGCGAAAGATACGATGAATAAGGTGGGTGCGGAATGACTTCCCAACCCAACTCCTGTACAGTGCTTTTTGTCAGTTTACCAGAATGCGGGCGGGCGTTATCGTGGGGTAGCATCACCCCACGCAGTCTTCCTGGTAGTTCTTCTTGGATTGCGTCTGCAAGGCGTCTCAGTCGTCGACCATAAATGTCAGCAGCGATGGTTACACCTAGGGCAAGTAATTCGTAGAACTCCATATCGTAAATGTACCACAAGAGGCGTAACATTATCTTTTGTGGATATACGCAGGTCTTTGTACAGGGAGATGCTATTTTGTTTTTCTGTTCCTTATGCTAGCATTAAGACACCATTTCTCGTCACCATTAAAGATACAGGATTGGAAACCTTGGTGTTGTTCACGATCTAAATGATGACGAACAAGCAAAGATGTACGTATGGCCACCCGCTGATTTTTGTGATTTGGGCTTTGTGCATGCGGTACCCATACACCTGGTTTTTGAACCTTCTCCACTGCATGCGCCTCACGATGATGGAATGATTACAGTTCATCACATCTGCCAGTTCTCCAGTACACTCACGTGATTCATTGCGGATTAATGCGATTAAACGATCTACATTAAAACCCAGAAAGTCTTCCTGAACGTGGAGAATCACTAATATCGAAACGGATATTGTCGTGCTCTTTCCAATGGCATTAACCCCACATACGGCGCAAATGTTCCTGGCTACTTACGCCGATGTCAACCCTCTATTGAACTCAAACAGAAAAATACGTGGGAGATGTACCCAATGTTTCACTTCGCACTCCATTTTCTAGTGTCCACAGCTCCACTCACCATCTCGAAATGGCAAACGACAGTACATAAACTTAAATAGAGACAATGAAACACAAATAATAAATGACACTCGATTAACAAACGCATAGCAATGTGAATACCAACATGCAAAATAAATAAGCTACGAAGCTATGTACCAAATAATATTATGATATTTTTCTTGATCTGTGAATAATGCGAACTCCACACCTAAATTTTAACGAATTACTCATTTTTCAGCCACTCCAATAAATTACTACATCATGACAGGTGTTAGGAACGTGAGGAATTAAATCTGAGTACAATGAAGAGATGCACCTCTACCCATCCATAGAAAAAGACCGTCTGAGGTTTGATAAAAAAGACGCTCTTGAAGGAAAGAAACTGTTCAGCTTGGATTACAGTGCATCTACCAGTCACAAGATATCTCTTGTCAGCTGTCAACTTTTACTTTAAAATGCGCTCAGCAAATGTGAGAGGAAAATATTCGCGAAGAGGTACCTGAGTTATTTTCCTATAGTTTTTCTTTATTTATTCGGAAAATCTTTACCAAAAGTCGCCTGAGTTATCTTATTATTGTTTTCCTTTCTTATTATTCGATATATCATCCTGACCAGGCCAATGCCTTCAGACCTGTTGTTCTGTTGAGACAGATTTCTTACATGTTACGTCGTACACATACGTATATACTGTTCAGTCAAACATAAAAGCCAGCCGTGGGGCCGAGCGGTTCTAGGCACTTCAGTCCGGAACCGCGCGACTGCTACGGTTGCAGGTTCGAATCCTGCCTCGGGCATGGATGTGTGTGTTGTCCTTAGGTTAGTTAGGTTTAAGTAGTTCTAAGTTCTAGGAGTCTGATGAACTCATATGTTAGGTCCCATAGTGCTCAGAGCCATTTGAACCATTTAAAACATAAAAAGATCTTACGGCAGACTAATATGAACAATGAAAGAGGGCTATATCACAAAGATAAAAATGAGTGACCAGTTTGAAATGGGTTAAAGCTAGTTATTTCGAGAGGTGAGCCATCATTTTTTTAACGTTGACAAATATAAGATTTTTATCGTGTTATCAGACATGTCGTTTCGTAGCTGAAATCTGTAAAACAGGCTTCGGCGTGAATATCGTATATTACAAGGGAAGACTTATTAATTTGGAGTGAAATGATCAATTATCTGGTGACAGTTATTATAATTCTATATTCAGGATAAATAAGTGACTTCAGTACATACACTATGTAATCAAAAGTATCCGGACACCTGACTGAAAATGACTTACAAGTTCGTGGCGCCCTCCATCGGTAATGCTGGAATTCAATATGGTGTTCGTCCACCCTTAGCCTTGGTGAAAGCTTCCACTCTCGCGGGCATACATTCAATCAGATGCTGGAATGTTTCTTGGGGAATGGCAGCCCATTCTTCACGGAGTGCTGCTCTGAGGAGAGTTATCTATGTCTGTCGGTGAGGCCTGGCACGATGTCGGCGTTCCATAACATCCCAAAGGTGTTCCGTATAATTCAGTCAGGATTCTGCACAGGCCAGTCCATTACAGTGATGTTATTTCTTGTAACCACTCCGCCACAAGCTGTGCATTATGAACAGGTGCTCGATCGTGTTGAATGATGCAATCGCCATCCCCGAATTGCTCTTCAACAGTGGGAAGCTAGAAGGCGTTTAAAAATTAATGTAAGCTTGTGCTGTGATAGTGACACGCAAAACAAGAAGGAGTGCAAGCCCCCTCTATGAAAAACATAACATCACCGCCTCCAAATTTTACTGTTGGCACTACAAGCCCTGGCAGATTACCTTCACCGGGCATTCGCGATACCCACACCCTGCCACTAGGTCGCCACATTGTGTAACGTGATTTGTCACTCCACTGTTCAGTTATCCAATGTATACGCTCCTTACACCAAGGAGGCGTCGTTTGGGATTAACCGGCCTGATGTGTGGCGTATGAGCAGCTGCTCGACCATGAGATCCAAGTTTTTTCACCCCCCGCTTAACTGTCATAGTACTTGCACTGGATCCTGATGCAGTTTGGACTTCCTGTGTGATGATCTGCCTTTTACACGTTACGACCCTATTCAACTGTCGGCGGTCTCTGTCAGTCAACATACTACATCGGCCTGTACGCTTTTGTGCTGTACATGTTCCTTCATGTTTCCACTTCATTATCACATGGGAAACAGTGAATCTAGGGATGTTTAGGAGGGTAGAAACCTCGCCCACAGATGTACGACACAAGTGACGACCAATCGCCTGACCACGTTCGAAGTGCGTGAGTTCCGACGAATGATCCATTCTGCTCTCTCACGATGTGTAATGACTACTGAGATCGCTGATATGGGATACCTGGCAGTAAGTGGCAGCACAATGCACCTAATATGAGAAACATATATTTTTGGGTGTTTCAGGATACTTTTTATCACATACAGTATGTAGTCAGAATTGCCGCCTATAGGAACGGGTGATGCGGTTGTAGAATGATGTATAGTTTATAAATATGCCAAGTGGGAACTCAGAGTAAGTTTATGTCGCTGGAAGCTGCAGTTGCGATCTCGTTGGAGCACGTCCCAGTTTCACACTGGTACATTTATGTGGGTACATAGAAGAAACTGCGTAGTACGTAATCTTCAATACTGTAGCGTTGGGATTCTTATCAATTCAAACGTGACTATTACGACTATTTAGTATTCCTTCTGTGGCGAAACAGCCTTCATTCACGAAAACTAAATACGCAGGAGAATGAGAACCAACTGTAACGCGCTGCAAGAACTTTAAAGTTTATGGTAACATTCTCGGAAAATAGCGATCTTGTGAGCTATATAAAACGTGAAGAACAATCTAGATCGCAGTGTTTATTTTATTTAAAATGACCATTCTCGGCCTAGTCTTAAGCCATTTTCATAACAGCACTGTAAGGATAGAAATCGTGCTGGCCGCGGTGGCTGAGCGGTTCTAGGCGCTTCAGTCCGGAACCGCGCGACTGCTACGGTCGCAGGTTCGAATCCTGCCTCGGGCATGGATGTGTGTGATGTCCTTAGGTTAGTTAGGTTTAAGTAGTTCTAAGTTCTAGGGGACTGATGACCTCAGATGTTAAGTCCCATAGTGCTCAGAGGCATTTGAACCAATAGAAATCGTGCTAGTTGCATAAACATGTCAGTTACTTAAAATAAAGTAACTTACAGTTATTAAAATCAAACAGCCGTTACCCATCAGCTGAGGCCGACGATGTCCAGAACAGTCAATAGACCTCAGTCGCTGAAGCTGCTGATGATGATACGTGATTTATGTACAGTACTGGCCATTAAAATTGCTACACCACGAAGATGTGCTACAAACGCGAAATTTAACCGACAGGAAGAAGATGTTGTGGTATGCAAATGATTAGCTTTTCAGAGCATTCACACAAGGTTGGAGCCGCTGGTGACACCTACAACGTGCTGACATGAGGAAAGCTTCCAACCGATTTCTCATACACAAACAGCAGCTGACCGGCGTCGCCTGGTGAAACGTTGTTGTGATGCCTCGTGTAAGGAGAAGTAATGCGTACCATCACGTTTCAGACTTTGATAAAGGTGAGATTGTAGCCTAACGTGACTGTGGTTTATGGTATCGCGATATTGATGCTCGCGTTGGTCGAGATTCAATGACTGTCAGCAGAATATGAAATAGGTGGATTCAGGAGGGTAATACGGAACGCCGTGTTGGATCCCAGCAGCCTCGTATCACTAGCTGACGAGATGAAAGGCATCTTATCCGCATGGCTGTAACGGATCGTGCAGCCACGTCTCGATACCTGAGTCAACAGATGGGGACGTTTGCAAGACAACAACCATATGCACGATCAGTTCGCCGACGTTCTCAGCAGTATGGACTATCAGCTCGGACGCTGCATCACAGCCAGGAGTGCCTGCAATGGTGTACTCAACGACGAACCTGGGTGTATGAATGGCAAAACGTCATTTTTTCGGATGAATCCAGGTTCTGTTTGCAGCGTCATGATGGTCGCATCCGTGTTTGGCGACATCGCGGTGAACGCACATTGGAAGCGTGTATTCGTCATCGCCATACTGGTGTATCACGGGGCGTGATGGTATGGGGTGCCTTTGGTTACACGTCTCGGTCAGCTATTGTTCGCATTGACGGCACTTTGAACAGTGGACATTACATTTCATATGTGTTACGACCCGTAGCTCTACCCTTCATTCGATCCCTGCGAAACACTACATTTTACCAGGATAATGCACGACCGCATGTGGCAGGTCCTGTACGGGCCTTTCTGGATACAGAAAAATTTCAACTGCTGCCCTGGCCAGCACATTCTCGCGATCGCTCACCAATTGAAGACGGCTGGCCAATGGTGGCCGAGCTACTGTCTCGTCACAATACGCCAGTCACTACTATTGATGAACTGTGGTATCGTGTTGAAGCTGCATGGGCAGCTGTATCTGTACACGCCATCCAAGCTCTGTTTGACTTAATGTCCAGGCGTATCAAGGCCGTTATTACGAGCAGAGGTGGTTTTTCTGGGTACTGATTTCTCAGGATCTATGCACCCAAATTGCGTGAAAATGTAATCACATTTCGGTTCTAGTATAATATATTTGTCCAATGAATACCCATTTATTATCTGCATTTCTTCTTAGTGTAGCAATTTTAATGGCCAGTAGTGTAAATCGTTCCTCGCTGGCTGACTTTGACGTCAAACAGCACAAACACGCCCTCACCAGACCTATATAATGCAATGCCGCCTAGCCAAGAGTAGCAGTTTCAGCGAGTGAGGTCTATTGACTGTTCTGGACATCGTCAGTTTCAGCTGATGGGTAACGGATCTTTATTTTAAGCTAATGAGTTCTTTATTTAACTAACCCGATTTCTATTCTTGCAGTGCTGTTCTGAAGATGGCATAAGACAGGCAAAAACCGGTCGTTTTAAATAAAATAACCATTGCGGTCTAGATTGTTTTTCACTAATGTTATTCGCTTCAGGACCCAGTGGCTGAACACGAGGAAACGTCCGAAGTCAGCGGGAGCCAAAGCATGCACTTCTTGTGGATGGTAGGTCTACAGGTGTAACTGCGTTCCTCGCCACAAAGTACTCCACGAAAAATTCATATCTCGTGCAACTTATCCAGTGTTGAATGCTGGCGCTTCATCCACTCCAGCACTGCGTCTTCTAAGCCTGGAGTCAGTGTAGTTCATCGTCCGCCTAGGCTTACTGTGGTGCCAATTACCTGTTCCACTTGACCGGTAGAACAGCCATCGAAGGATGGTGTGCACCGAATATCTACTTCGCTTGTATTTAGTCCTGTACAACCTTTCCACTTCTCCGCTGCTCCCATTTGCTTGCCCACACACGAAAATCATGTCTGTATGTCACGTCACTGGGTAAAACTCCATTTGGTTAGGGCTGACTGACGTTAGAACTTCAGCTTGTAAACACAGATTGCAGTCTACTACAGTACAGACACTGTATACCAGGAGTGCTCATCTCAGTGCACAGTAGACCATCTGCATTAGAATACCTGAGGTATATCCAAACCTCTAGAACTAAGTGGTCGTCGGGATCGGCTTCTCCACAATCTTGGCAACAACAGTACATGTATTCCACTGTCAGAGTTATCAGAACGATTTTCGGTTTTAGATTTCGGCTCGGTCGTTTCAGGGTCCCTTACTGCAGATGGATACATTTATCCTCGTCCATCTTTTCTGAACCTTTGTAACATTATCATCGAATCACCCTGCGTAGCTTATTCCTGCGTAAGACGATTCAGCCGAAAAGAATAGGCACAGGAGAAATGGAAATTAATGTTAGGTATAACGACGCAGTAATAACGAAATAACAAGAAAAAAGAAACTGATAACTAGGAACCGATGTAATCAAAGAACCTCAAGTACGCCAAATCAATCAAGGGGGAAGAACAACATAAAATAGGGAGATTAAATAATCAATATATCACTAAACGTTCCACAGTTCAAAAAATGGTTCAAATGGCTCTGAGCACTATGGGACTTAACTTCTGAGGTCATCAGTCCCCTAGAACTTAGAACTACTTAAACCTAACCAACCCAAGGCCATCACACACATCCATGCCCAAGGCAGGATTCGAACCTGCGACCGTAGCGCACGCGCGGTTCCAGACTGTAGCGCCTAGAACCGCTCGCCCACCCCGGCCGTCCGTTCCACAGTGGTACCTCCTATACACACACTCGTGGTGAAAATGTAGATGATAAATCTACTAACTCAGTTTGGATAGTACACCAAAATTAAGAACTAGAAAAGAAACATACCAGCAGCCAACTACCATAGCTTCAAATATATTCTCAAACTTTATGAATAATACTACACGCACAGAACATTCCACGCTATAGTCGTCGGACACACACACACACACACACACACACACACACACACACACACACACACACACACACAGTCTCTCACTCACTCACTCGCATACGCACAAAAGGCAGAATTGAAGCGATTATTTACACTAACCACGTACCAGGGTGTGGCTTACGTTAGTTCCAAGACTGAAACTGTGGACTTATAATTTTGCAACATTATGTGCACTAACGTACGTCTTAAAGCGACTGTAAATCAATAAAACACGAACAGCAACAAAGGAGCTCGACTGAGTGTAAATGAAGCCGCACTACAAAGAAGTCTCGAACATTATATAAAATGTGTTATACTGTAAGAGAAGACTGGGCAAAAATCAGTGCCAAAAAGCGAGGATGCAGATATTTCATCCAGATATTGACAGAAAAAGTAGGATTTGCTTTAAAGGTCCATTCTCCCCAGGCAGCTTGTGATTGTTACGACTTTGTTCCGGGGAAACAAATGAAGAAATCAACGTAAATCTTTTTGCGCAATATCTATTGATTTTTGAAAAACTTTTCTGATTTTTCTTAATAAAAGTGACAAAAAGCAGATTTCAGAGTACTTGACGGCTCAAAACAAAAGTTTTCTCTCAAGTACAGATACTGTTGAGGATCAGTTCAAAACCATCGTACGATGTGCATTAGATGAGTATGTGCCAATCAAGATCGTAAGAGATGGAAAAGAGCCACCGTGGTACAACAACCGCGTTAGAAAACTTCTGCGGAAGCCAAGGGAACTTCACAGCAAACATAGACATAGCCAAAGCCTTGCAGACAAACAAAAATTACGCGAAGCAAAATGTAGTGTGACGAGGGCTATGCGAGAGGCGTTCAATGAATTCGAAAGTAAAGTTCTGTGTGCTGACTTAACAGAAAATCCTAAGAAATTTTGGTCTTAAGTCAAAGCGGTAGGTGGATCAAAACAAAATGTCCAGACACTCAATGACCCAAATGGTACTGAAACAGAGGACGACAGACTAAAGGCCGAAATCATAAATGTCTTTATCCAGAGCTGTTTCACAGAGGAAGACTGCACTGTAGTTCCTTCTCTAGATTGGCTCTGAGCACTATGGGACTCAACTTCTGAGGTCATAAGTCCCCTAGAACTTAGAACTACGTAAACCTAACTAACCTAAGGACATCACACACATCCATGCCCGAGGCAGGATTCGAACCTGCGACCGTAGCGGTCACGCGGTTCCAAACTGAAGCGCTTAGAACCGCACGGCCACAACGGCCGGCCTTCTCTAGATTGTCGCACAGATGACAAAATGGTAGATATCGAAATAGATGACAGAGGGATAGAAAAACAAATAAAATCTCTCAAAAGAGGAAAGGCCGCTGGATCTCATGGGATACCAATTCGATTTTACACAGAGTACGCGAATGAACTTGCCCGCCTTCCTGTAGCGATGTACCGTAGGTCTCTAGAAATGCGCAGCGTTCCAAAAGATTGGGGAAGGGCACAGGTCATCCCTGTTTTCAAGAAGGGACGTCGAACAGATGTGCAAAGCTATAGATCTATATCTCTAACGTCGATCAGTTGTAGAATTTTGGAAACCGTATTATGTTCGAGTATAATGACTTTTCTGGAAACTAGAAATCTAATCTGTAGGAATCAGCATGGGTTTCGAAAAAGACGATCGTGTGAAACCCAGCACACGCTATTCGTCCACGAGACTCAGAGGGCCATAGACACGGGTTCCCAGGTAGATGCCGTGTTTGTTGACTTCCGCAAGGCGTTCGATACAGTTCCCCACAGTCGTTTAATGAACAAAGTAAGAGCATATGGACTATCACACCAATTGTGTGATTGGATTGAAGAGTTCCTAGATAACAGAACGCAGCATGTCATTCTCAATGGAGAGAAGTCTTCCGAAGTAAGAGTGTTTTCAGGCGTGCCGCAGGGGAGTGTCGTAGCACCGTTGCTATTCACAATATACATAAATTGCCGTGTGGATAACATCGGAAGTTCACTGAGGCTTTCTGCGGATGATGCTGTGGTATATCGGGAGGTTGTAACAATGGAAAATTGTACTGAAATGCAGGAGGATCTGCAACGAATTGACGCATGGTGCAGGGAATGGCAATTGAATCTCAGTGTAGACAAGTGTAATGTGCTGCGAATACATAGAAAGAAAGATCCTGTATCATTTAGCTACAATATAGCAGGTCAGCAACTGGAAGCAGTCAATTCCATAAGTTATCTGGGATTAGGCATTAGGAGTGATTTAAAACGAAATGATCATATAAAGTTGATCGTCGGTAAAGCAGGTGCCATGCTGAGATTCATTGGAAGAATCCTAAAGAAATGCAATCCGAAAACAAAGGAAGTAGGTTAGAGTACACTTGTTCGCCCACAGCTTGAATATTCTCACCAGTGTGGGATCCGTTCTAGATAGGGTTGATAGAAGAGATAGAGAAGATCCAACGGGGAGCGGCGCGCTTCGTCACAGGATCATTTAGTAATCGCGAAAGCGTTACGGAGATGATAGATAAACTCCAGTGGAAGACTCTGGAGAGACGCTCTAAGTAGCTCGGTACGGGCATTTGTTGAAGTTTCGAGAACATACCTTCACCGAGGGGTCAAGCAGTATATTGCTCCCTCCTACGTATATCTCGCGAAAAGACCATGAGGCTAAAATCAGAGAGATGAAAGCCCACACAGAGGCATACCGACAATCTTTATTTCCACGAACAATACGAGACTGGAATAGAAGGGAGAACCGATAGAAGTACTCAAAGTACCCTCCGCCACACACCGTCAGGTGGCTTGCGGAGTATGGATGTAGATGTAGATGTAGACGAAGAAGTTCAGTCATCATTAACCCCCACAGAGGTGTTAAAGTTGCTCTATCCAAAACGAAATGTATCCACGATGACGGAAGTCCTGCTGTCTTTAAAACTTAAAAAAAAAAAAAAATCCTTAATCTATCGGATATTTCTCACGGAGTAATAGCGCAGCCTTTTTTGAATTTTATATAAAAGAATAAACAAAGACGTAGTTTTGTCGCGTGTTTTACGCCACGTTTTCTGCAATAACTAATGAATAAATTAAAATAAAAAGAAATTGGTCTGTTGGTCCGAGAAGTAATTCACACAAATTTCAGAAACATATCTTTATTAGTGTGCCCAAAATCCATTTCGTCAGCTTTACGTACTCTGTATCACGAGATGACGGAATGGATTGTGCACACTATAATAAAGATATCTTTCTGAAATTTGAGTTAATTAGTCCTCGCGGATGTCTGCACGGAGTAACAGGATATTTTTTATTTTAATTTATTCATTAGTTACTGCAAAATCGTGACCCAAAACATACGACTAAACTACACCTTTGTTTCAAACGACCGCCATTTTATTATTTTGTAAAATGTCATAAAACTGTACTATTATTCCGTTAGAAATAGCCTATAAATTAACAAAAATGGTTTCCTTTTTTTGGTTTATTTCAGATAATATTTGCAGATTGCTGAACTTCCGTCATAGACACACCCCGTTTTGGACAGAGCAACTTTAACTTCTCGGAATGGCAGCTTAGTGATGATTGAGTTTCTTTAAAAAATCAGAAAATGTGGTCCAAGAATCAATAAATATTTTGCGAAAGGGTTTACGTTGATTGCTTTATTAGTTTGTCCAAAACAAAAATGCAAAAATTTCTTATATTATAAGGTGACTGAGGGGGATTCTCCCTTACGTAAGAGAATTGTATTTTATTTCGCTAAGAAAGTAACTGTTTTATCGCTGGATAAAAGCAATACTCCATACGTTACTGTTGTTTTAAAAGCAATGCAATCTTTTCTTGTTCAAAAAAATCAAACATGAGTGGGAAAGCGGATGCGTCTTGGTACATCTCTAGACAGGACTATACTAGTATAAGAAAAGAATGAACAAAACGTGTAATAGCATCCAGGGCAAATATTACAGAATGTGAGCTGTAGAACATACATGTCACTTCCTCCCATAATACACTCAGCAACCTGTACGCTGACCAGTAGTTTCAGCCGTCAGTATAACGACCTTGCGAATTCAAGATCGCACTGTTCGCACAACGCGAACTGGCTTCGCAAACGCGTCCATAATTAGAGTTCGTTATCCCAAGATAGCTCTGACATCGGAGTTGCTTGCGCTTTCTCAAGCCATTATCACCGTTCTGTAGTTCGGAACGCGCGTGCAGAGTGGAGAATCTGTACTCGCAAGTAATTAGGAAGCAGGCGCCGGTGCGATCTGGATACTTCACTACACTCCCTGATGATGCATAAAACTATGCTGTGACATGCATTTCATTGCAATGAGCCATGCACTTCACTTAATGCTGGATGTGGGAGTAATGGTGAGTTTATTGAGGGGATGGTTACTGTTGTACATTCTACAATGCGTTGAGATTTTCCTGAACATAGCGCTGTGAGTATGAACGTCCTGTCCCTAGTCGTTCAACGTGTTCTGTTTCTTGTGAACATGAGTATATTTATACAGGGTCATTCAAAAGTAACAGTACTCTTCGCGAGTGTAACACATGGATCAATATAAGAGTATAATGTTAGACAAAGTTTTGTCTGATATTGCTTTATTTCCGAGGTATGCGGTAGAGTAGGTATCACAAGTGCAACATAAAATTAATTCTTTCCAGAAAGCAACGACACGAAGGGACTCGAAATTCAACACAACTATTCGCTTTACATGTACCCCAGAACACGTTCAAAATGATGTCCATTTAGACGAAGACAATGACGTTCTCAACATCTTACCGCTCCGTTCATCTCATTCTGCACAATAGCACAGCCACTTTCATTTCGCAGCTGTAGTTGTGGTACATTCTCAGTTGAAATACCATATACGAGCTCCTTCAGGCCGCCACAAATGTGGGCTAAGTCCGGGGATCTGGCGGGCCAAGCAACCGATCCTGCACGACACATCCTCTAATCGGGATAAGCAACAATGAGATACTCTCTTGCCTCTCGACTGAAGTATCCAGGGGCACCGTTGCGCGTAAATCATAAGTTCTTTCGTGAAGCAAGTTGCACATCATTAAGCACACCACCCAATTCGTGTTTCAAAAACTGTAGATACGCTGTGTAATAACATGCGGTCCACTATACCGCACCAAATGTTCACTGGAAAACGGTGTTGATGTCATATTACTCTAATTGTCGCGCGGGTTCTCATACGCTCACACGTGCATCTTATGAGTTTTCACGACACTCACACGAGTAAAGAGGTCATCATCCGTAAACAGAACCCGACGACAAAACACTGGATCAGCAGCATGGTGCTCGAGAAGCCACTGACAGAAATTCTGACGTCTATGGTAGTCTACAGGTGGCAGCTCCAGTATCTTCTTCGCGTGAAAAGGGTGGACTAGCGGTCCGCGTAGCTGACAGCATATTGTTGGCCGAGGAACCCCTGCAGTGGTACATATACGGTGGGTACTTACGATCTGGTCTTCATCTACCATTTGCAGGATGTTTTCAATACCCATGCTGTAATGTGCGTCACAAATGACATTATGCTTTATAGCTCGGAAATAAAGCAATTTCAGACAAAACTTTATTTCAAATTTTACTCTTATTTTGATTCATACATTACACCCTCTAAGTGTTTACAGTTACTTGCGAATCACTCTGTAGAACAGAAAATCCGCTTAAGGCGCCAGCAATTTGTTAATTTAATGCACGAGCAGTTTCGAAGCATAAAGTATCATCTTCAGGTGTAACCAATTGAGTATGAGAACGTAAATAGGTGGCGGTCGGGCCAGTCAGTCACAGGGGTGAGGGAGCCCTACACGCGTGAAACAAACATGATTGCTCGTCTGGACCGACCGTCACACATTTATATTCCCACAATTATTTGGCAGCACCTGAAGATGAAGCTTTATGCTTCGAAACCGGTAGTTCAATAATTAAAAAATTACTGATAACTGAAGCAAATTTGTTATTCTTCAAAGAGATTTTTATGACAACCAATAGCACACAAGTAATAACACAAAAATCGTAAACTACACGAAGGCTTTACCTATCGATATGTAGTTTCCTTCATTCGTTATAACTAAAACGGTGCGGTATACAGAGGTACTCAAGTTTCTGATACTTTGAAATAGTTTATATTCACACGACGTACTCTGAGAGAAAGAAAACCCAAAAAATACGATGTTTAAGGCCATATCATATGACGGCTGCTGTGTCCTGCTTGTGACGGAGAAAGGTGTCGCATCTCACTGGCCACGTTCCTCTCTACGAAGCAAAAATCTGACGTGCCAGATTCTTCAATTCACGCTCCATAGTGTAGTGGAAAGTTTAGTTCTACGCTAAGTCACTAGCATCTATTCCACGTGCATTTTAAAGTCCCGTGAGAGACAAGATTAAGTGTCCCTACGTTGACCCAACCACGAGAATTACGATTACATTGATCTCGGAATCACGTACACTACTGACCTTTAAAATTGCTACACCACGAAGACGACTTGCTACAGACGCGAAATTTAACCGACAGGAAGAAGATGCTGTGATATGCAAGTGATTAGCTTTCCAGAGCATTCACACAAGGTTGGCGCCTATGGTGACACCTACAACGTGCCGACATGAGGAAAGCTTCTAACCGATTTCTCAAACACAAACAGCAGTTGACCGGCGTTGCCTGGTGAAACGTTGCTGCGATGCCTCGTGTAAGGGGGAGAAATGCGTACCATCACGTTTCCGACATTGATAAAGGTGGGATTGTAGCCCATCGCGATTGCGGCTTATTGTATCGCGACATTGCTGCTCGCGTTGCTCGAGATCCAATGACTCTTAGCAGAATATAGAATCGGTGGGTTCAGGAGGGTAATACGGAACGTCGTGCTGGATCCTAATCACTAGCAGGCGAGATGACAGGCATCTTATCCGCATGGCTGTAACGGATCGTGCAGCCACGTCTCGATCCCTGAGTCAACAGATGGGGACGTTTGCAAGACGACAACCATCTACACGAATAGATCGACGACGTTTGCAGCAGCATGGACTATCAGCTCGGAGACCATGGCTGCGGTTACCCTTGACGCTGCATCACAGACAGGAGCGCCTGTGATGGTGTACTCAATGACGAACCTGGGTGCACGTATGGCAAAACGTCATTTTTTCGGATGAATCCAGGTTCTGTTTACAGCATCATGATGGTCGCATCCATGTTTGGCGACATCGCGGTGAACGCACATTGGAATCGTGTATTCATCTTCGCCGTACTGGCGTATCACCCGGCGTGATGGTATGGGGTGCCACTGGTTACACGTCTCGGTCAGCTATTGTTCGCATTGATGGCACTTTGAACAGTGGGCGTTACATTTCAGATGTGTTACGACTCGTGGCTCTACCCTTCATTCGATCCCTGTGAAACCCTACATTTCAACAGGATTTCAGCAAGATAATGCACGACCGCATGTGGCATGTCCTGTACGGACCTTTCTGGATACAGAAAATGTTCGACTGCTGCCCTGGGCAACACATTCTCCAGATCTCTCACCAATTGAAAACGTCTGGTCAATGGTGGCCGAGCAACTGGCTCGTCACAATATGCCATTCACTACTGCTGATGAACTGTGGTATTGTGTTGAAGCTGCATGGGCAGCTGTACCTGTACACGCCATCCAAGCTCTGTTTGACTCAATGCCCAGGCGTATCAAGGCTGTTATCACGGCCAGAGGTGGTTGTTCAAAAATGGCTCTGAGCACTATGGGACTTAACATCTGAGGTCATCAGTCCCCTAGAACTTAGAACTACTTAAACCTAATTAACCTAAGGACATCACACACATCCATGCCCGAGGCAGGATTCGAACCTGCGACCGTAGCAGTCACGCGGATCCGGACTGAAGTCCTTAGAACCGCTCGGCCACCGCGGCCGGCAGAGATGGTTGTCCGGGGTACTGATTTCTTAGGATCTATGCACCCAAATTGCGTGAAAATGTAATCACATGCAGTTCTAGTATAACATATTTGTCCAATGAATACCCGTTTATCATCTGCATTTCTTCTTGGCGTAGCAATTTTAATGGCCTGTAGTGTAGATTCGACCGTGAGTCAATCGAAACATGTCGCCTGGTCGAATGAATCACATTTTTTGTTACACGTCGATGGTCGAGTCCGGATAAGTCATCATCCAGCGCCATGGACGAAGCCTCGTGGAGGCAGTATAGTCCTATAACAGACTTTCGCCTCAGTTTCTGTGGTACGTTACGGTATTAATCGAAGGTACCATGACAGGTATTGACTATGGGAACGTGGCTGCGGACGACATTTATCGCTATACACTGATCAGTCAGAACATTAGGACCACCTACATAGCAGCCAGTATGTCCACCTTTGGCACGGATAACAGCGGCAACGCGTTGTGACCTGGAAGGGAAACAATGAGGCTTCGGTAGGTCGCCGGAGGGAGTTGGCATTACATCTGCTCACACAAGTTAATTCCGGGGAGGAGGGCGAAGAGCTCTGGCGCTATGTTCAATCTGGAACTCACCACTGTCTTCATCAAACCACTCCAACACAAACCTGTCTTTGTGACATGGCGTATTATTTTGCCGAAAAATGCCACTGCCGATGGGAAACATCGTCATGAAGGGGTGTGCAACCTGTGTACGACACTCCGTGCCCATCTGGTGCCTTCACGAGCTCCACTGGACTCATGGACCCCCATCCGGATGTTCCTCAGAGCATAATAGACCTGCTGCCAGCATGTCTCCGTACAGGTGTCAAGGAGCTGTTCCCTTGAAAGACGACGGATTCGCTCCCTCCCATCAGTATGATGGAAAAGGTATCGGGTTCATCAGACCTTGAAATACTCTGTCTCTGCGCCAACGTCTGGTGCCGATGGTCACCTGCCTATTTCAGTCGTAGTTGCATCATTAAGTATTGCTGGCTTTTTTTGAGCTTCCCAATGCTTCGATGATACCGTCTGGCATCACTTCACGTGTTCCAAGTTTGGCCAACAGATCACAGTGGCGTTTGCTTTCATGACTCGCCGTTTGTTTGAAGTGCAGAACAGAGGAGTGTCGTGAGATGTGCTACTGCATTTGTTAGCGAACAATAACTGTTGTGTTTAGTTTTATTCTGTGTATACTGAAATTCTTAGTTATGGAACCAATTTTACGTAGTTCCTCAAGAGCAAGGGAAAGAAATACGGTAAGTTTAAAATACAGTTATGGATGCATTTTTGAGTAATTATTATGTAATTTCTAATGGTGCCATTTGGAATCATTATTTTATTTATTAACCAATAGCTCCAAAAGAACTTTTTCAATAAATTTGGCATATGTGTAACATGTACAGTAAATATTCAACACAAAAAAAATTTCCCCAATTTTTTTCTAAATGTGACGCACGAAGGGTTAACGTTGGCACATGCGTGGTTCGTCGGCTGCGGAGGCCCATCTTTAGGAATGTTCGGTGCTCTGTGTGTTCAGACACACTCCTCCACTGCCCAGCATCAAAGTCTGATGTTAGTTCCACCACAGTTCGCCGATTGTCCTGTTTTACTAGCCTGACCAGCCTACGACGTCCGTCATCTATAATGAGGGGCAGCCGCCCAACGCCACGACGTGTGGACGTGCTTTCACCTTGGTTTCGCCATGTGTTGAAGACACTCACGACAGCACTCCTTGAATACATGAAAAGTCGTGCAGTTTCCAAAATTCTCCTGCCGAGCCTCCGGGCCATCACAACCTGTCCAATGTCAAACTCAGACCAAATACGCGCCTTTCCCATTCCACACAGACAGCACCCTCACTGACATCACATGCACTGTGCGTGTGTCTAACTAACAGTCATTTCTCACCTGGTGACGCTCCTATAGCCTGGGGAGGTTTGTATCGATAATAGGTCTTTGGTCATAATGTTCTGGCTGATCAGTGTGTACATGACGTCTTCCCTGACGGCGATGGCATTTACATCATAATAACTGTCTGTCATATAAGGTCATAAAAGTGTGACAATGTTTTAAGAAGCATGATGGTGAACTAGTGTTCATGTTGTGGCCACCAAATTTCCTTGATCTGACCCCGTTCGAACAGATGTGGGACACTATCAGACGCCAGTGATGTGCCCAAAAATCGTCTGCCCGTAGTTTACGGAAATTGTGTAGTCTATGCCACATACCTCGGCATACCTATCAAGTCCATGTCAGACAGCGTCGCTGTTGCACTGCGTCGCAAATATGGACCAACGCCGTATTTAGTAGGTTGTTGCAATGTTTTGTATCATCAGTGTAAGTTGCATTAGATGTCGTAACTTACTAGATACATTTGTAAGCTTCTAGATCACGAAATATTTGTGACGGCAAAAATTTCCAGTTTTGCTTCTTCCGTTCATACAAGGAACCTATGCCATTTGTACACTACGTATTTATACTGTTGATACTCAAGCATCATACATTTTCTGTACTGTCCAGTTCGGTGCTTTAGTCTAGAAGTTACAATAAATAAATAAAATTACAAATTAAGGTCTAGGAGCATCGGTAAGTTAGATCTGCATCTACATACTTACTCCGCAAACCACCGCATGGTGCATGACTAATGGAATCTTGTACCACTGCTAATCACTTCTTTTCCTGTTCCACTCGCAAATAGAGCGAGTGAAAAGCGACTATGTATCTCCACACGATCCCTCATTTCTCTCATCTTATCTTCGTAGTTTTTACGCGAAATGTAAGTTGGCTGCAGTAGAATCGTTCTACAGTCTGCTTCAAATGCCGGTTCTCTAAATTTTTTCAATTGTGTTTTGCGAAAAGAATGTCGTCTTCCCACCAGAGCTTCCATTCTTAGTTCACGAAGCATCTCAGTAATATTAATTACTTTTGAACACGTTATGGGAGAGGCAGTGATCAATGTCTTACAAATATTTACTATTAAAAACAGTCTTGATCACGATTTATTTATCAAGGTGACCAGTTTCGACCACTACTGTGGTCATCTTCAGACCATTGAGTAGGAACCTCTTTCCGTTGGAGAATCTCCATCGGAAAGAGGTTCCTACTCAATGGTCTGAAGATGACCACAGTAGTGGTCGAAACCGGTCATCTTGATAAATAAATCGTGATCAAGACTGTTTTTAATAGTAAATCTCAGTAATACTCTCACGTTGATCGAACCTACCTTTAGGAAATCTAGCTGCCCACCTATAAATTTCTTCGCTGTCTTCGCAAACTCTCGAGCAATAATCAATAATGGATCGCACTAGTGTTCTACGTACACGCGATCTCCTGTGCAGATGAATCACACTTCCATGAAACTCTCCAGGTAAACCGAAGTCGACCACTCACCTTCCCCACTATAATCTTTACATGCTCGTTACATTTCATATCGCTTTCCAACGTTATGCCAAGATATATAATCGAAGTGCCTGTGTCAAGTAGCATACAACTAATGTTGTATTCGAACTTTGCGGGATTGTTATTTCCTTCTCATGTTCACTAACTTACGTTTTCCTAAATTTAGAGCAATCGGTCATTCATCACACCAACTAGAAATTTTGCCTAAGTCTTCTTGTATCGGCCGGCCGTTGTGGCCGAGCGGTTCTAGGCGCTTCAGTCCGGAACCGCACTGCTGCTACGGTCGCAGGTTCGAATCTGCCTCGGGCATAGATGAGTGTGATGTCCTTAGGTTAGTTAGGTTTAACTACTTCCAAGTCCAGGGGACTGATGACCTCAGATGTTAAGCCCCATAGTGGTCAGAGCCATTTGAACCACTCGTCTTGTATTGTCTTGGAGACACTCAACGAAAACACTTTCGAGTACTCCATAGCATCGTCAGCAGACTACTGATGATGCTTTGCTACGCGTTGGATCATTTATGTATGAAGAGAACACGAGCAGTCCTATCGCACTTCCCTGGGGCACACTTGACCATACCCTTGTCTCTGATTAACACTCGCCGTCGAGGACAGCGTAATGAGTTTTGAGCCACTCACATATCTGGCAAGCTAATCAGAGTGCTTGGGCCCTTGTCAGTTTCATAATCTAGGAATACGGAATCTGTCTGTTGCCCTGCATCCTCAGTTCGCATAATATCATGCGAGAAAGGGGCAAGCTTTGTTCCACTCGAATGACGCTTTGTAAATCCTTGCTGATTTGTGGGCAGAAGCTTTTCCGTCTCAAGGAAGTTTATTATCTTCTAAGTCAGAAGATTTTCAAGAATTTTAAAGCAAAGAGATGTTAAACATACTCGTTGCATAATTTTGTGGGTCACTTCTTTTACCCATCTTATATACAGGAGTCACCTGCGATTTTTTAATTTTTTTTTTTTTTCAGTCGTTTAGGAGTTTGCGCTGAGCGAGAGACTCGCAATAAATTGGAAGCTGAATAAGGAGTCAATGCAAGAGAGTACTCTCTTTAAAACCGGATTGGGGTTTCATCCGTTCCTGGCTACTTATTTGTTTTCAACTCCTTGAGTTGCTTCTCTGTACCTGGGGTGCCTGTTACGATGTACTCCATGCGGGAGTGTTCGCGGCGGACAGGTTTGAACTATCCTCCTGCGAGGAGGATTTTTTAAACGCGAAATTTGAAACTTCAACTTATCTTTTGCTATGACTTATTACCAAAGTGGTCTGGGCAACAAGTGATTGAATAAGCCTTCGACCCGTTTAGCTATTTTGAGTAGTAAGTTTTGACTACAATGTACCAGTTACAATAAAATAATAAAGTCATAGTAATATTTACATCTATGTAGTAACACCACAACCTCTTATGATTTAAGCATCTTCTTTGTAACAGTCTGTACAGCGTCTCCGTTTCACCATAATGATTTAGTCGAGGCCTAAGGTGTTGCAGGCATACGTCATAGAACTCGTACGAAAGTGTCTAGTAAGTTCTCATTTCCTACGTTTCTGTCTCTCCATTTAATACTGTATCGGACTGGTTTCTAAGATAATTGTATATTTCCACTTTTTCCATTTCGTCCATTAATTTATCTTTACGTATTTTGCGCATAAACTGCATCGGGTCGTTAATGATAAGTGCTTTATGTTTTGACGCCTTTAAATATACTACGTAGGAGGGTGACTGTCACTACTATCATACATCGTCTTACATTTACTAAAATTTTTAGTCAATGTAAAATTCTGGACAACTGTCGGAACTAATCTTCCAAACTTCAGACTGAACGTAGTATATGTCGAAATGGCCGTTGTAATTTATTATTGATTATGAAACTGGATCTCGTCTTTGCTTACCTTGTGTTAGTTTGACGACACTGTTACTTTCCAAAATTTGGTGTTACGAATAAGCAAATCAGTCTTTTGTTTCCCACTATAGTCTACTTGAGCACTGTGCTCTTATCAGATAGTTGTGCAGTGTATGACAATTCCATTTTTTCCCTGGCTGTTACATAGTCATTGTTATTTACACCATCATCAACTGATTTCAACCGTTAAGACTTTTTCAAGTGCTGCATGCTCCTGTATTCCTGCACTTAAGCAGTGTACAAGTGTATCACATGCTTTTGTTTGCGTATAAAATTACTGGGTATAAAAGCAGATTTAAGAAGCGCTAATTCGTATGTACCATGTGCGTCATATCCTACTTTATGTCTGAAGTTGTATTAAAAACGCGCGCAAGTGGTTAGGAAAATGTTAATAATTAGAACATTTATGAAGCCAAAGTGCATCCTAGTGTATTTACAAGAAAACTAAAATTAGAAACACGTGACAATCATAAAAGAAACGATATTTTAGAGCAGTAAAAGATGTGGTGTACTAATTAATTTTTACTGTCTAATTTGTGGAACTGAAAACTCGGTCGATACTTCATGAACTGTTCAGGTATTGAATTCCTTAACGGTTATGTGAGACTTCTCTATGGCCTTAGACATACTGGTAAAGTTGCAAAAGCTGGTTAACGTTTCCTTGGTCTATTACATTCACCAAGCGATAATTCTAGATATAGCAAATACGTAAAGTCATTGGGGGACTGTGCAATGACAACATCTGGGGTGGTGTCACTTTGCGGCCGTGGTACAGAACGCTCCGTTTGAAAAGTTACACTTCATTAATTTACATATGAGCCCATTAAGTAATTACACTTAATTAATTTATATAAGAGTCCATTAACACTAAATCGTTTATAATAGCTGCATTATACAGGGTATATCAAAAATAATCATCCGATTTTTTAAAAAAAATTGTAACTATTATGTTATTTGAAATATGTGCGTGAACAACGTACTGTTGGAAAGAGCAAACTCTCGAGTTTTACTTGGTTCCCACTTGGTGGTAGTATCTGGAAATGCGGGTATTTTTAAATCAAAGGATTACTAACTGAAGGATCGGTCTCACTGGACCAAATGATTCAACCTTACATTACTGGTCTCCAAGGTTATGTCAGGTCCGGTTACCTTGGAGACCAGTAATGTAAGGTTGAATCATTTGGTCCAGTGTGACCGATCCTTCAGTTAGTAATCCTTTGATTTAAAAATACCCGCATTTCCAGATACTACCTCCAAGTGGGAACCAAGTAAACTCGAGAGTATGTGATTATTTCTTGTTGCGGTTTATAGAAGACTCTGTTTATGTGCCTCCATTACCAACATCAATGAATAAATCTGAGACATAGCATAGCAGCAGCTGTGGAAGCTGTAACTCAAGACATGCTCGCTGTAGTGTGGGAACAATTTGAATACCGCACTGACGGGCATATTGAACACCTATGAAAAAGTATGGAAAAAAACTTTGAGTGTTTTTAGACTCCCTTGCTCCTGGGTATACCGAGTGACTATAATGTCACCTAAATTATTTGCAGATTGGGGTACGTTTTGTATAAATATTTATAGGCATTCCTGGAATACTGCGGGAGCACTCGGAACACCAAAAGGCAATTTATTCCACTCATATGGCTCAGAAGGCATATTGATTACCCTACAACGGGTTAATTCTGCATCAGGGCCAACTGTATGTGAGCTCAGTCTTTAGTCTAACACGACCTGCTTCCTGGAAACTTATCCATTAGATCGTCTGGACGCAGAATTGCGTAGACACCTAGATGTGATTGCAAAATAACAGATACTTTCAGATTTCCAAAATTATAAATTGTGTCATCGGTCTTTCTAATTACAAACAAATGGTGTGTCCAAACAATCCAAATTACATTTTGTGTGGTCAGGTTTTCTAATTACAACCATAGGCGTTGCCCATGGGATAGACGTGACTGGTATCACAATATCTGATTCCTCTAAACAACTTGTTCTGCTTTAACAACTTCTGCTTTAACATGGATCAGCCTAGTGAAAGATACCTATCACGGGTTGAATAAATATCTTGGCAGGTTGAGCTAAAGGAAACAGGTCTGTTGAACACTACGTATGATGTTGCTTGATTCTAGTAATGATTCAGTACAAGGGTAGACAAATGACTGAGCATCAATCATTAATACAAAAATACAGTAGTATATCCTATGGCCTGTAGACTAATCGTAAGCTATCTGTTATTTAAAAGAAGTCTTGCACGACGGGGCTGTCATAATAAACAATATCCCTCACAAATAAGTATGGCTGATGGCCTTGATTAATTCATATACAAGTGACGCAGAGGTAACTAACTACCGGACTGAAATCAAGAGAAATTCGATTATTGCTCGTTTATTTCACAAAGGTTCTCCAGAAATGGGAAAAGTGAAGCATGACGAGCAGTAAACTGTCTCAGTCACAAATAGTACACGCTTGGTGAGTCCGCAGACTACTGAGACACACTATATAAAAGATATTTACGGACATGGTGACTAAGTCGACTGTAAATGATGTGGCAGAAATAGTTGCTGTTCCCATTGTATTAACGAGAGTTTAGACAGGCACCGGAATTAGTACATGCACTTCGTAAGTTAACGAGCAAGTCGTAGTAACTAAATATTCACTGTAACAAATGTCGAATCTCCAACTGTGAAATAATTGAAATGATAAAATTAAGGACCACGACCATGGCTGTAAAACGACTGCAATGTAACTTGGTCACAACGTCCCTAAGCTTCACACGATGTAATTTCAGTTAAATCCTAACACTGCTGCAACAACACTGACCAAACTGCAGCCGTCTTGGATCACCATGTGCATGTCCGCCCCTGGTAGCTGAGTAGTCAGCGAGACGGACTATCATACCTAACGGCCCGGGTTCGATTCCCGGCAAGGTCGGAGATTTTCACCGCTCAGCGGCTAGGTGTTGTGTTGTCCTTATCATCATTTCATCCCCATTGACACGCAAGTAGCCGACGTGACGTCAACTCGAAAGACGCTGATGCTGTACTATACAGAGAAGTTACAGCATTAGAAAATTGTAGCGAAGTGCAGGAAGATCTGCAGCGGATAGGCACTTGGTGCAGGGAGTGGCAACTGTCCCTTAACATAGACAAATGTAATGTATTGCGAATACATAGAAAGAAGGATCCTTTGTTGTATGATTATATGATAGCGGAACAAACACTGGTAGCAGTTACTTCTGTAAAATATCTGGGAGTATGCGTGCGGCACGATTTGAAGTGGAATGAGCATATAAAATTAATTGTTGGTAAGGCTGGTACCAGGTTGAGATTCATTGGGAGAGTGCTTAGAAAATGTAGTCCATCAACAAAGGAGGTGGCTTACAAAACACTCGTTCGACCTATACTTGAGTATTGCTCATCAGTGTGGGATCCGTACCAGATCGGGTTGACGGAGGAGATAGAGAAGATCCAAAGAAGAGCGGCGCGTTTCGTCACAGGGTTATTTGGTAACCATGATAGCGTTACGGAGATGTTTAATAAACTCAAGTGACAGACTCTGCAAAGAGCGGAACTCTGCATCGCGGTGTAGCTTGCTCGCCAGGTTTCGAGAGGGTGTGTTTCTGGATGAGGTATCGAATATATTGCTTCCCCCTACTTATACCTCCAGAGGAGATCACTAATATAAAATTAGAGAGATTAGAGCGCGCACGGAGGCTTTCAGACAGTCGTTCTTCCCGCGAACCATACGCGACTGGAACATGAAAGTGAGGTAATGACAGTGGCACTTAAAGTGCCCTCCGCCACACACCGTTGGGTGGCTTGCGGAGTATAAATGTAGATGTAGATGTAGACTTGCACCAGGCGAACGGTCTACCCGACGGGAGGCCCTAGCCACATGGCATTTCCATTTACCATGTGCATCTGGAGGGCGACGGAAAATGAGTGTCCGGGAAGTGCAGAGATCAACGTTCTATGAGATGTATGTATTACACTTCACAAAAACGACATCATCGACAGTCAAGAAATGTACAAGACAACCCATTAACTTGCATCATAAACACCGAATTAAAAATGGCGTTCCACACTGATCACTAAGGTACTCACCATCAAGATCGAAGGCGAACGCCTTGGGAGTTACAAACCATCCAGGACTTTCAGCTAGGCATCCACTCTCAAAGAATGCATCTAGAATCATATTCGTCTAGTGGGGTGATGAAAGTCATGGAATGTGATGTATGCAACGGAATGTGAACAGACTGTTGTGAAACTTAATAGTGAAACTGGCTATCCTTTAAGGCGGAGATACAGATAGTGCGAGAATATGCGTTTTACAGGCACGGAAAATATCCATAGTCTATACAGTGGTTCCAAGTGGTATAAAATTCCAATGTCACACACTTTTCAAGAAGGATAGTGTGCTCTAAAGGAGTATCATTTATATACGCAGACCAGAAGTGAAGCAAAAGCAAGCTATGTTGACCAGCTATTTGCTACAAACGGTGCTCATACCGAGCTGTAGTTCACTTATGCCTAGTTTCCCACTATTGCTTCCACCGGCGTAAATATTCCCTACTGCCCTTGCAACACGACACACACGAGAAAGAATTTGAAGGGGTGGAGCACCTACAGCTTCTCGCAGCTCAATAAATAGCTTTTGAGCCAATTTACGCCCCAGATTACCAGTCGGCATAAATGTTTACGAAAGCGTTGAGGCATTGACACAACTCTCTACGTACCTTTAATTTCCAGTGTTCCTTCCATACGCATTTCCTCTTCACATCTCGACTGGTCGGAGTTGAAAACAAATTCCGTACTGAACGACGGAATAATTATTTATTTATCTTATCTACAAATTTTCGGCCCGATTGTGAAGTATACTGTGCATCGTCCACCTGGCGCTATGTTTGAAATTTCGTTATCTTACGTCTTCCAGTTATGTAGCAATGTTTGAACTTGTACAATCATCCACCGCTTCCCTTGACATTAATGTAATCAATGTCGCGCGCAAATTGAAGTGCGTAACGTAGTAGGTCACTAAGATGAACATCCTGCAAATTGTATCCAGCGTCCCTGAAACAGGCAAACACCAGTTTTTGTAATAAGTGCGCCTTGTCCTCCATTGAATATCCGTGGTTTTTTCTATGAACTACATGATTACGTAGTCATGGACGTATTCGATTCACTTTTTTTTCTTTTACTATAATGCGGATCATTTTCCACTGGAGACGGGATTTGTTCTAGGCGCTTCAGTCTGGAACCGCGCGACAGCTTTGGGCGCAGGTTCGAATACTGCCTCGGGCATGTATGTGTGTGATGCACTTAGGTTAGTTAGGTTTAAGTAGTTCTAAGTTCTAGGGGACTGATGACCTCAGATCTTAAGTCCCATAGTGCTCAGATCCATTTGAACCATTTGAATATGATCCGCACAGCCGAGCGTATACGACACCACACACTCAACTGACTCATTTTGCACAAATGCTAATATTTTATCTGCACTTCTCTCTCACTCTGTGAAATTCCTTGGGACACCATTCTGACATAGTGTCAGTTTCGGCTAGTAATGATGATGATATAAAGCAATGTTTGCTTTGTATATCATTTGTGGATCAATACCACTAGCATTGTAGCAGTTATGTAAGTTACGCGCCGACCAAGCACTTCAACTACGCTCCATAGCCTCATGCTGTGCTCACCATCAGATATCCCCAGTCCCAGTCCCTGGTGCCATTAGCAGCCAATATTGTGGTTGCACGGTAGACAATACATGGGGCGTCGAATGCCATAAACATCATCGGCCTTTCGCGACCTCACACTCATGTGGTCTGTTGCCAGAACCAGGATGTCTTCCTTCCTCCACCGCTCTCAGAAACATAGTGCTCTCTCCCCCGATCCCCGAAACACAATACCCTCTGTGCTTTTTCTTTCCGTAGCTCTGGCGTCTCACCAAACTAAGCCCGCTAAAAATCTGCGTCAGACAGTCAGGGTTCGTGATTATTAGCTAACCCATCGGAAAAGAGAAAATTTTCCACTTTACTTGGCTCCTCTCGTCTTACGAATATGTGGAAGATTATTGCCACATAGGGACTAGCGGCCAGTGGCAGCTCTTGTCTCAGCGTTACCCTATAAGACGTGGACAAATGCTCATTCCTTCCCCTACCATTCAAACTATTTTCGAAAGCATCTTAACTTCACCACGAAAATTCTCACGGCTCTCGTAAACATCTGTGGCATCGATAAGTGTCGTGGGAGCATAACTTCACAGTCAATCAACAGGCTAGCAACTCTCGGCTGGCGCCATTAAGGGGAGGTTACTATCTTTCGCCCGAAAAAAGCATGTTCTTTGAGAATTTTTTTCTCGGGATGTGTTAGGATATCAGTGTCAAATTTGGTGAAAATGTTTATTAATATTTCCTCTACAAACTGGAATTTTTTCGACCGGAAATGTAGAAGAGCAAAGGCGGAAGTGCCGTCGGAACAAAACAAAATTTCGATGTAGACCTGCACGCGCGATATGTCATAGGTCAGCCGGCACGTCTGAAATAAAAATTGAGTTGACGTTAGCGAAGTATATAAGATTCTTTATGAATTGTTTGGACCATAAGAAGTAAAATGGCTGCCATTTGAAGAAAAAAGGGTTTTGTTCATCGATTTTTCGATTTCGCCGGCCAAGTAAAAATATTGGTAGTTGATGGATCGGAATAAAAGTGGTACAACTCCTATACAATTTAGTTAGCTTCGCCGGAAACAAAGAACCATGCCAATCGGTTGAGTAGATTTGAAGTTACCATACCGCGCGATAAAAAAAACGTCATTTCGAGAAAAAAGCGTTTGAAGTTTTGACTACATATAAATGCAATATTATGCAACGTACGTTCAATCTGCTATTCCGAGTCCATAAACTAGTCCTTCCTCTTCCTCACAGAGTGCGTTTTGCTCTATCTGGGCCATCTTGCGCTGCTCCAGAGCCGCTGGTACGGCCGGTGACAAGCGGTTTTCACCCGCTTGAATCCGGTGGTCGTCCGAATGCTTGGCGAACTGCGTCGAATAGAGTCCCAGGGTGACGTCCATCGTTGTCATGGTCTTCAGAATTGCTGAATACCCTTCGTTGAAGCTGCTCACTGCCAGGAAAGTCGCAATCTCCACAGTCTTCACACCAGAATGCAAATGCTTGGGGGCTAACTTCCAAACACATGCGTTTAAAATTTCATTAGAATTTTGTGTGTTTCCTCCCAAACACCGGTACGATAACCGGTCCTCCGAAAGAAAAAACTGGTGCGTAAAAAACGCCGATTTCAGGCAGGTGTATGTTTTTGTTCATCCGCGAATGGCAAACATTTCCGTTCCGTAGTCGGAAAAACCGTTTCAGGGGTGGATTCTAGACACTTCTATGAATCCAAAAATGCAATTTGAAAAAAATCGATTTTTTGAACTAAAAGATAGTAAACGGTCGTGGGTGCATCCCACCGCCAGTGTGTAAGCTGTCTCCATGCGGCTGGTGCCTGCATATCTAGAGGCTCCATAACTTCACCATTAATCAGGCTGTTTCCCAAACGACATTCCTCATAAATCATAGCACGACGGACGACCGGCGGATTTGAAAAGAACTCGTAAGTGGCCGCATAAGGCAGAGTGTGCTGTATACATTACGTTAAGATACTTTTTGTCTGAAAGTCACAGACCGCCTGCCCTTAGAGCCACATGACTGAAGTAAGAATTCGCTCCAACGAAAACATTACATCAAACGAAAAATGCTGTTATTTCAATGAAATCTGACTAGCCTATTCCTCGTCCTGTTAAAAGGAGTATCGAATTATCTATGCACATTCTATTGAAAGGAGCTAACTACTAATCAGGCTGAGTTCAGTTACATCTGCTCTGCTTACGCTCACATTGAAATTACTGGTGGAAATTGACCTAAATCGACTTTTAATCACAACAGGCTGGATGTGTCACTGAAAGCGCAAGTGGTGAGACATAAACCAGTATCTTCCTATGTTCCCTTTATTAATTTACTTCTGTGTCATCCGATGACGGATTTGATTTTTATATTAGCTGTATTAGGAAAGGAATCAGGAGTGTGGACTCAGATCATCATTTATCGAACACGCAAACCTAAAGACACAATGACACACTTCTTTCCAAGAGACTGGTTATATTCGCAAACCATAAGCAAGTGGCAAAAGAAAATGAACACTTTAGAAAGACAAACAGATATGGAAACGATATGACAAATATCTCTCACTGGGAACTAGCCAGATATAGCATTATGCTTTAATTATACGCGTCCTTCAAAGTTTTGTTATCAACCCAGATTAGATTCAAATAAATCAATGTATACATTACATAAAGCCTTCATGTTACTAAACGGAATACTGTTAGCTATGATGTTATCAGAACTTTGTATTTAAAAATAGGACACGTTGTTGTTAGTGGTGAAGACACTACAGAGAACGATATAGGTCTACATAAGCCTTTTAAACCCATAAGTTGTTTACTGTACATTATTAAACGACGTTTAGTTGCATAACAGACAGCGAAAAGATAAGCCAGTATGTTTCATTGTTAGGCAGTGATACGAAAACTCCCGTACCCAGGGATAATCGACATCCATGTTGCTCATGATCAGTGCGATCATAGTTTGAATGTAGTTTTGGTATCAGCGAATTGCATCTGACCGATACTGTATCGCGCCGTGGAGCAGGACCTGCCTTTTACTGGTTCGTGGCTCAGCTGTAAATACTGGCACTGGATTTTAATGAGAAAATGTAATTCTCGGAACGATAATTAAGGTATGAACGAAGCGAAATGTTAAATTTATAATTGCGTAGGCTTCCGTGGCCAGAGTCAGTCGACGTAAAAGTTTTCTGGGTTTGGTACCGCGTCATAATGTAAAAACTACTGCTGCTGGAGAAAAACCTACGTTTCGGCCACGATTGCAGCGGCCTTCTTCTGGGTCTAATGGTGCGTTCTAGCTATGCAGTGTGCTTTATATTTTGTTGTTAGTGTTCGCTGCGCATGCCATTACGTCATAATTTTAAAAAGGTAGGTAGTTTCATTGGTCACTTAAGGAAGAAGGACAGTGAACTTTATTTTAATAGGTTATTGCCGTGGAGGGCCGAGCGAGCGATGTCCTTGCTTAATGCTGCCTGAAATAGGTTAGTCTGATGCTGCTTATAGTGCCGGCCGCACACGCGACCCTTAGCGGCGCGTCTTAATCAAATTGTGCATTCCTAGGAAAATTTTATAATGTACAAATATATTTTTATCTTAAACGTGAGCACTGTTGCTGTAAACCATTTCATAACTATTTACTCTATGTAATGTAAAAATTTTTTACTTCTGATGAAGACTGCCTTAGAGTAGTTGAAACCTAGGTAAAGTTGAAAATTTTTTACCTGTGCAACCGAAGAGCTGTATTTTCAAGTAATATTATAAATTACACACACTCACTATGAATCTGAAGAAGTAGTGCTAAATCTTAGTCGGGCTTTTTCATGCTTTATATACCAAATTTCACGGATAACACAACCATACTGTTAAAATTCCAAATCAAAAACTTCACTACTTTCGGAGATATAAATTTTACGTAAAACATAATAACCGTGCTGGCATCGTGAAGCCGAGTTAAGTATTGTAATACGTTCATCTATATTAGAAATTGAAACTACAACCACGAGGATAGGTTCATATAACTTAAGTTTCTAGAATTTTCTTTTATTTCATTTCCATAGATTTCTGACATAATTAAAAAGACATTAGGAAATTATTATTTCATCGTGTTTTTGTTGGGTGAATATTTTGGAGAGACTGTGGGGGTGAAAGAAGGACATACGGAAAGTAAGAATGTGATATTTTATTAAAACTATGAAAATGTACGCGTGAGAAAGTTGTTGTGCAGGAAGGGAATTTGTGATGTATGTTTGAGTGAGCTTGATTTTTCAAAATTTAGCCAGAAGGGGCGTTGGGTACTAAATTTATCAGTAAATTATTTTGTGGAAAGGTATTGTAGTTTGGTTTTCATTAAATTTTATTTAGTTTCGGAATTACGAGGTTCGTAGTCTAAATTAGTTGTGATAAGATTGGCTGACAATAGAAATACAGAGAATATAGAAATGCTCGAGATGGTCTGATTGGCTGCTTAACATACTAGCCAATAGGAATTCAGCATTTTCCGCGAATTTGAGTAGGGCTTTCTGCCTGCGATCTATGAGTCGATGTAGTCACTCGGGAGCCGTCTTCTGGTGAACACCTACGTTAAACTGCGCTGATCAAATTTTTATCAAAATGAAGAAATTCGCGCGTTTGGTCGGTTCTTGTGTCGCGGACGAAAAGCGACTAAAGTACGGAGTATTATATGAAAGTTTGAGCTTTGTGAGTGGTTTATTCCAGTAGACATTCGCGTGTGAACGTTTCACGTCGTCCATAAACTCCGCGTGGCGTGATTAGCGCAGATAACAAGACATTATGGCGAGCACTTTATTGCAAGAAGCCTACTGAACGACTGAATGCGTTAACCCGCAAGTAGTGGGGGGTCAGTGACTGTTTCAAATGTTCAAACGTGTGTGTATTCCTAGGGGACCAAACAGCTGAGATCATCGGTCCGTACACTTACACACTACTTAGACTAACTTAAACTACCTTATACTAAGAACAACACACACACCCCTGCCCGAGGGAGGACTCGAACCTCTGGCGGGAGGGGCCGCGCGAAATCGCGTCACGGAGCCTTAGACCGCGCGTCCATTCCGCGCGGCAGTGACTCTTTAGGACGTTCAAAATATTGGGTCAGACTAAACATCTTCTGGCTACTTTCGGGTGAGAACTTTTTACAGAGGCAGTCAGTAACATTGCATAATTGATGTTGGGATCTTAAATACAGACTTGATAGCCAATTTCCTTGTTTTAATGACAATAAACCAACTAAAAGGAAATTCTTGACTTTTTTTTCAAAATACTCACGCAAGAATCCCAAACATTCGATTGTTTAACTAACTTTCAGCTACTACACATGGACTGGATTTATGTAGCCTTTGCGTGGTAGATAATCAGTCAAATTTTCCTCAACGCTGCTTTTGTCGGCTAAACTAGTATCTACCATCGCAGAGTGAAAGGGTAAACAACCTGAAGCCTACCCACGTAGGTAGACAGTTTGAAGTATAGTGAGAGCGCGACCTGCCCCACCGCAGACTCTAAGATAAGTTTCAAATAAAAATGGAGTCATTTATTATCATATTATAGTTACCTTCATCTTGAGAAATGGAGCAAAATAATATAATCGAGCACCGTTACAATGCGACGCATCAAAATTTCAATTCTCCACTTCTTTGTATAAATTAACCACTCAAAATTTACATAAACCGCAATTTCGTTTTCACTTAACCAATACGATATAAGCAAAACTATAAGGTAGTTGTAAAAAGAGACTTTTGACAATACATTATTACTATATTGTTCCCAAAAAAAACAATTGCCACACTTTCTTTCAAAAATATGTCTATCTCTCTTGTACGAAATAAACTGTCAGTGCAGACTCAGTGCAGTTGTAAATGTGGTGCAAATATGCTATCGGTGTCGTCACGTCTCTTACTACTTGGGCAGACCAAACTCGCTATATTTTCTAACTTTTGGAGTCATTCTTGATGTAATGATGGTGTAATTCTTGCAGCAAAATGTTTTGCCTGGAAATATCTCGCGTTCACCGCTAAAATTTACAAAAGACGATTCATTATTGCAAAAGAGCTAGTTATCTCCTTCTTCCATAAACTGCAACATTTTTAGCTCAAAATATCAAAGTCTTTTAGAGCGCACTATAACATGAGCCTTACTCGACCACTGCCCGCTGGGCTACTCTCTCCACTGCTGTCTGCCTGCCGCACACTTTTTTCAAAGAGGAAACACACCAATAATGCCTGTGACTAGGCCGTCCGCTGGGCCACGCTACGGCGCATTTCTCTCAAAGAAAAGTCGTTCCGGAAACGGAAACGGCAAGGAAATATCTTGGCATTTAAAAGGCGCAGAGGCTTCCCTGTTTCGGTAGTTGAATACCACCCTTTCCTTTACAAGCTGTTCCTTCTTCAGGAAGAGAGCAGACATTGACATCTATGATTGTTGCAAATACATATGTGCATAACAATCTAATAAGGTGATCAGTTGCTAATTGGAAAATAGTTATACAATCATTTTATGACGTCTCTCTCGCCATATCAAACACAGTGAAATAATCACTGATATGTAATGAGTGTAACCGAAAACAAATTACGAAAATGTAAATGCAACGCAGCTCTGGCGCTAAGTAGCAACTGTTTCTGTGATCACAGCTGGCACAATTAATAACACCACAAGGTTACGTGTTCCACGTGTAACAAACGTGGGCTTTAGGCAGATGTCTTTTCAGAAGTGTTTTCACAATTTATCCCTTCTGCACTGCCGGCTGAATTTGAAAGCAGAATTATTTATTTTCAGACCCACCAAGTTTAGTTTTTACTGGTTCCTGGATCAGTTGTAAATAGTGGCACTCGATCTTAATGGGAAAATCTAATTCTTGGGACGATAATCATTGTATGAACGAAGCGAAATGTTTAATTTAGTTTTAAGAGACAACGATACCCAAAATTTCCACAAAATGCACCAGAATTACGATGCCTTAACTACAATAAAACAGGTTTACACACGGTTATCATTTGTAAAAGAGTTGAGTTTAAGTAGAAATAGTTCTAGAAGTGTACATTTAATTAATCTCTGCGAGTGCATAGCTAGGCACTACGACCTTCACTCAAGATGTGCGACCAGCCACCCGAAATAAGAGACGATAAAAGTACGCGATATTTAAAATAGAGTTGTAGAGTCACTACAACTTGATTTTACTACATTTTGCGAACCATCACTAATGACTATCACCTCGATCGCTAGGATTTCTTCTTCTTACGTGACGTACACGTTTTTTTACAGTAAGAGTTAAGATGGAATTTGTAACTTCATTTACTATAGGTTTATTTACAGTTTTTGTAGTGGGGGCACGAAATCCTATAGATGATGACGTTTTTCGGTTATCAGTTGCCCTTAGGCAACGACGTTATCTAGGATGAATTTATCTTCACGTACGTTAACACAGGATACACGTTGTGCAGTTGATTAG
The DNA here is from genome assembly GCF_021461395.2 of Schistocerca americana. Classification (NCBI taxonomy): domain Eukaryota; kingdom Metazoa; phylum Arthropoda; class Insecta; order Orthoptera; family Acrididae; genus Schistocerca; species Schistocerca americana. The sequence goes on along the minus strand of NC_060121.1, from coordinate 260,329,629 downwards.
TCATTTTTATGTTGGGCTACGGACATAATTTCAAATGTCTGATCTTTCTGAAGTATCTCGCTCAACTAGGATCAGACTTCTTATATGCGTGAGCTCTACTTCTTACTTGGGACTTGCAAGCGCAACCATATCCCAAAATATGCACCATAAGATACTTTACCCCTCAGCACATAAATTTGCATTGTTGACTAACACCATGTACATCAGCATTTAGTACGACTGGTTCACTTTCTTCTGGTATTGAATGGAACTTAGTTTATCCGTCACTAAGTGCGTTTGTGTCACGAAATGAATGGACTGTAAATTACACAAGACGTTGGACGGCAAGCTACGGGGTTCTACGAGTGGCCGTAATTTGCAAACCAGAATAACATGCTGGTTGAACATGAGAATCAGAAGTTCCACATGACTTGCAAAACAGTAAAAACCGTCGGAGATACATGTTCCAAGTTTCCTTCTAATTATCAAACACCGCAAACATAGATACTGACAACACCAAGGTGATACAATTGGTGTTGCTGCTGTTGACAGATCGTTGTCCCGCTCCGCTACTCACTTCAGCAAGTGGCTGTATTGTTAATGTAGTATCTCGAACTGTCTCCGACTGTGCTGCTACTGGAGTTGACGTCGTTGCCGCTGCCGCAATTGGATAAACCATCTAGGAACATCAGTACCATGAAACCAGCAGCAAGTGGAAAGAAAGATCAGCTCCATGTCGATGGACAAAATTGTAGGTGGGACAGAACCTTACGACTGCAAGGAACGTGAGTTCAAATCAGTAGCAGTGAACAATGTCAGAGTTGTCTTCAATAACAACGAACAAACTGACCTTCAAAATAAAAGTGCAGAAAACGAGGCATTAGTTGTATTCGGATATCAGCGTAAGCTAAGCTTCAATGGTGACATACGATCTACCGATCCAGCCAAAGGTTGATTATTTATTTCCTTTATCAGACCACGGCCATCCTCGTGTGATATGTTTACTGCGGCCTGTAGAGTAGACACCACCGAAAACAGAGCGATCCGCTCCACAGATAGAATCGTCGACACTCTTTTAGTTGGTTTCTTTGTCACTGGAGTGACGGGAGGTTTGGATTCTATGGAATTCGTATCTAGCAGTTAGTGATAAGCTGAGACACAGCCCCGCTCATCTGTGCAAACATTGTACATCTGAGAGCGCTAGCTACTGTTTCCCCTCAAGAGCCACCCAACACATTGGCATGTAGCGCACCTTCAGGAGACGGCTTTTTATATAGGTTTGAATGATCGTGATGTAGACGGTTAAGCCAGAAATCACGCTCTATACAACGTTCGATTGCCGCGCCGCACCGTAGTCGCTAAAGCAGGCCCATAGCTTTACAGATGACTAACGCCGCTAACAGATCCCCAGCTCAGAAACCACCAGCGTTATTCACAGAATTTCGATGAAGATCACAATCTGCAGCATTGCTTCAGAGCCGCGTATCGATCCCTAGTAGTGAGTTGAGTGAAACGCCTTAACCAGTGAACTGTTCAAATGTCTCTTAAGTCCAAAGGCACCAAACTGAGGTGGTCATCGATCCCTAGACTTAAAAATTACTTAAACTAACTTATACTAAGAACAACACACACACACACACACACACACACACACACACACACACACACACATACACACACATGCTCGAGGAAGGACTCGAACCTACAGGCCGCGTAATCCATGATATGGCGTCTCAAACCGCGTGGCCAGTAAACGCGGCCCTCAACCACTGACTTTAAGGCTTTCCCGAGTACTGCAGTATGCAACAATCTGGAAAACGTCAATCTCAGGCTGCCGACAAAAGGAAGTATCTTGTACAGTTTGTAATGGCTGCCGAGGATCTTGTTGAGTCTCACTCCATCCTACCGGGTGCAGAGCTATGCCGTGCTGCGGTTTGTTGTTGTCGTCTTTCAGTCCGAAGACTGGTCTGATGCAGCGGTCCGCTCTACTCTAACCTGTGCAAGTCTCTTCAGCTCTGCTCAGCTATAGCAATCTACATTCATTTGAATCTGCTTACTGTAGCCTACCCTCGGTCTCCCTCTCTCTTTCCAGCCCCACACTTCCCTTCATACGCAAACTGAGTGTGCGTGATGCCTCAGAGAGTGGACACCAACCGATCTGATTTTAATCAAGTTGTGCCATAAGTTTTTATTCTCTCCAACTCCAATCAGTACCTCTTAGTTATCCGATCCACAAATTTAATTTGTAGCATTTTTCAGCAGCATTACATTTAACAGCTTTAGTTTTTTTTTTTTTGTTTTTTTTTTTTTTTGTCTGTACTGCTCGTAATCCACATTTTACTTCCGTGCTAGGCTACATTTCAAAAAAAAAAAGAAGAAATTTACTAAGTTTCAAATTTACCTTTGACTTTAAAATATTTCAGATTTCCAAAACTGCTTTCTTGCGTTACCTGCATACATTTTTATCCTCTTCCTTTCAACTATCATCAGTGTCTAACTTGCTTATCGAATCCCTCAGCCGGCCGGAGTGGCCGAGCGGTTAAAGGCGCTACAGTCTGGAACCGCACGACCGCTACGGTCACAGGTTCGAATCCTGCCTCGGGCATGGATGTGTGTGATGTCCTTAGGTTAGTTAGGTTTAAGTAGTTCTAAGTTCTAGGGGACTTATGACCATAGCAGTTGAGTCCCATAGTGCTCAGAGCCATTTGAACCATTTGAATCCCTCACAATCACGTGAATGATTGCGACTACATGCCAATTTCCTTGTTTCACCTCTGCTGCTGTTAATGTTACTGTTTCTTTTCCAAACACTCTTTACCCGGTTCAGACTGTCTTTGAGACCTTTGCCGTCTCTGACAGAATTACAATGTCTTCGTCAAACTTTGACGTTTATGTTTCTTCTCCCTGAATTTTACTTTCTTCTCTTGTACTGCTTGCTTCTATACACATTGAAGAACATATAGGATAGGATCCAATGCTGAGTCCTATCTCAGCTACTACTTACATGGCATGTCCTGTACATATTATAGATAACCATTCGTTTCCACTATTTTATTTCTGCTACCTTCAGATTTTCAAAGAATATATTCCTGTTAAAGGGGCTTTTGGAATCCCGTATCGCTTATCAGGTCACGTTTTAAATGGCTCAAACAACACTGAAGCTGGAGAATTGCACAGATACATTTCTGACAACACTTCACTAAATACGGCAACGGCAGGCCGTGTGAAAGGCTAAAAGCTTGAAAGTGGGATGGCGCTGAGTAATCACAATGTCATACACTATGTCGTCACTGGAAGCGAAACCAAAGACACTACATAAAATGTCGGTATAGGGTCTAAATACAACATGAAGACGACTAACTGAGTAGAGCTGAATTTAGTGACCGGGAAATCCATCGTTAGGCAATGATGTAGACATCAAAATGTAAAAGTGACAGGGCTAATACATGGAGAAATTGAGGCGTGAGAGGTTAGTTGGTTCAGTTGGGGGAGGGAACCAAACAGCGCAGTCATCGGTCCCATCGGATTAGGAAAGAATTAAGAAGAAATTCGGCCGTGCCGTTTCAGGGGACCCATCCCGCCATTTGCCTGAAGTGATTTAGGAAAATTACGGAAAACCTAAATCAGGACGGCCGAACGCGGGTTTGAACCATCATCCTCTCGAATCCGAATCCAGTGTGCTAACCACTGCGCTACCTCGCTCGGTATTGACACGAAACGTTTTGCTAGACGAATATCATGCGTTTGGACTGAAGCATTGCAGAAACGAAGATAACGAAACAAAAAAAGCCAAGAAGCCATACCGGAGCTGCACGATCTAAGAAGAAAGAACCCGAAGGCTGCTGAGAGACAGGCATCTTAAACAACGTTCTAAGAAAGAGTTATGGAAAACAAATATGGAATGATGTAACCAATTCGTAGAGACTAACCTAGAAACCGATCCTTGGGAATACCATACAAGATATTCTGCGAGAAAAATCGATCACCAACGGTCTTGTTCAGGCTCAAAAGAAATGATGGGACACTAACAGAAACTTCGGAAAGTCAGCTGCCTGCTAATCGTAAAACTACTCCCTTACGAAAGGAAAACGATGCAAAGGATCAGCCTACTCTACGAATAGTATGAAGGGTAAGACTACAGAAATAGTAAGCTTGTGTAGCCCATCACACAAGAAAAAATTAGGCAGGTAATTTTAAGACAGAAAAAGAAAAATCTCAAGGACTGAAAGGGATCCCTTCTGAATTAATACAAACCAAATGTGACCAATTAGATATGTTCCAGAGTCAAATGTAACTCCAGTGTCTCGTGCAAGGAGTTCGTACACTGTGGAAGAAAGTTGTGGCGGTGGTTATTAACAAAGGGCAAGGAAAGGATCCGGTGATAACCGAATCATACAGACCTATTTTCTTCTGAATGTTCTATGTAAGATATTTCAAAAGCTGCTCTGCGTAGTACAATTTTTTTTTTATTTTTCATTCCATCGTGACTGAAACGCGCTCCGAGAAATTTAATACGTTCATCCACCAGTCCTCACAGACTGCAAGAGAACGTCGGCGATATTTTTATGCCTCACCAGAAGTGTGCTGTCCAGAACTTCATTGACAGCCATATGAGCTTCATATGGGTTCGTCGGTGTATGTGAAGTTCATTTTACCGGTGGTGGTCAGCCAGCCGATCGTACTTGTACGAGTTATTGTTTAACAAGTTGTTCCAACAAGCCGATGGAACGACCAGAGCTGTTTCAGTATTCGGAACAACATTATTCTTATACGCGTTTTACGAAATGTAAATATTCTGCTGCTATACACTTTTCTTCGTATTCAAGTAACATTATTACTGCTCCCGATATTTCGTCCTTGTGCTGATTGGCCTGCACTAGTGTGTTATGTACATTTGTATCCCCTTCACTAGTCGGAAATTCCGCTTGCTTTGTATAAAAAGCACTTCATTTACGGAACAGCTGACCAGGTAGTCCAGGGTGCACGAGGATATGATGTCACTTGATTTCAATATCCCAATATTATTGTCTTAGCAGTAAAAGAATTTATGAAATGTAAACTTTTCAATTAAGTCCCCCATCCATTTGAGCCGAACTTCACCCATGGCCCATAGTACCAGAATTTTATACGTCTATGTTGGGGCGTCATTTTTTGCGTCTAAACCGCTAATATCAACCAGAATGGACATGTAAAGCACGTCCTCTACATTGACCTCCAAGATCACCTCAGTTCAGTCCTCTAAGTTTTCCTCTCTGGCTTCTTGTCGTATGACGAGTGTACAGCACTCTCGTTGAAGAACAATAACAGCGAACTGTACAGTCTTTTCAAGCCTTTCAAGATGATCTGGTGATGTTTTAAAGAATTCATGACTCACTTCAATACAGTATCGCCTGAAATTGTAAGGACAACACGTGGTACACTTCCTTTAAGAGGAACAAGTGTACAGTACACTGAGGTGACAATAGTCATGGAATAACGATATGCACATTTACGGATGGTGTTAGTATTGCGTACACAAGGGATAAAAATGGCAGTGCATTGGCGGAGCTGTCATACTCAGATGGTGAATGTCAAAAGGTTTACCACGTGATTATCGCCGCAAGACTGGAATTAACAGACTTTGAACGCGGGATGGTAGTCGAAGCTAGACGCATAGTACATTACATTTATCAAATGGTTAAGGAATTTAATATTCCTATACCCATAGAATCAAGAGTGTGCCGAGAATACAAAATATCGGTCATTACCTCTCAACGAGGACAATGCAGTGGCAGACTGGCTTCACTTTACGAAAACACCGCTGCTCTCTGTCGCTGAATTGTCAGTGCTAACAGACAAGCTGCACTGAAATAACAGCAGAAATCCATGTGCGGCGTACCACGAATATACCCGTCCGTTAGGACAGTGCGGCGAAATCTGGCGTTAATAGGCTCTGGCAGCAGACGACCGACGCGATTGCCTTTGCTAACGACACGACTTCGCCTGCAGCGCCTCTCCTGGGCTCGTGACCATATCGGTTGAACCCTAGGAAGATGGTAAATAGTGGCCTCGTCAGCTGAGTTTCGATTTCAGTCAGTATGAGCTGATGTGCGAGTTCTAGTGTTTCGCAGAGTTCACGAAGCCGTGAACATAAGTTGTCAACAGGTCACTGTGCAAGCTGGTGGTGGGTCCCTAATGGTTTGTCATGGTGCGAACCGATCTTTGATTGGAGGTGGTTATGTTAGACTACTCGCAGACTGTTTCCAGCCGACCCGATAGCTAAATGGTCAGCGTGACGTATTGCCGTCCTACGGGCCCGGGTTCGATTCCCGGCTGGGTTGGGGATTTTCTCAGCTCAGGGAGTGGGTGTTGTGCTGTCTTCATCATCATTGCATCTCCATCCGGTGCGCAGGTCATCCAATGTGGCGTCGACGTGCACCAAGGCGGCCGGACCTGCCCCGCAAGGGCCTCCCGGCCAATGACGCGAAACGCTCATTTCTTTTTCCATGGATTTCATGATCCCAAACAACAATGGAATATTTATGAATGACAATGCGTCACGTCACCAAGGTACAATTGTGTTTGATTGGTTTCATGAATATTCTGACAGCTTGAGTGAATAGTTTCGCCCGACATTATTCCCATCGAACGCTTATGGGAAGCAATCGAGAGGGCAGCTCTTACACAAAGTCATGCACCGATAACACTTTCGCAATTATGCACGTTTAGAGAGGCAGCATGGCTCTGTTTTTCTGCAGGAAACTTCATACGACTTGTTAACTTCATGCCACGTCGAGTTGCTGCGCTAAGCCTGCAAAAGGACGTCTGACACGATATTAGAAGCTATGCCATGACTTTTGCCACCTCGGTGTATATTGTAACGTGTAACTAGCTGAAGCAGTATTGTGATACTTGTTAAGTTAGGCTTTGGCTGAAATTTGAGCCTAGTTAAATGGTCCAATGGGTCTAAGCACTATGGGACTTAACATCTGAGGTCATCAGACCCCTAGACTTAGAACTACTTAAACCTAACTAACACACACACATCCATGCCCGAGGAAGGATTCGAACCTGCGACCGTAGCAGCAGCGCGATTCCGGACTGAAGCGCCTAGAACCGCTCCGTCACAGCGGCCGGCTGAGCCTTGTTAGATGCGGTCTTCGTTGAAAAGCTTACATTCGAAATACCTTTATCCTATCTACAACAATATTTGATGCTGAAGTCAGTGGTGGCTCGTAACTACAGATCTACAATTACCTCGCAAACGGCTGTTCTGCTAACTTACATTTACTGGAAAGTTTATTGCTACTGTTACCGTACGCATTCATCTGAATCAGTGTTTCCTTCTAATTATGCTACATCATGCAAACAAATTCCACACCTTGCATTCTGTGTCGCTCCTCTTTGCTTTTCGCCCCAAGCGGCCACTTGTGCCTCCTGAGCCTATAACCCAGCTCTGCTCATTTGTCTCACACGGAACTCCTTGAGTGCAAGGTCGCATAATGCCAATAATGTTTACGGCATTCGACGTTCCACATATTGTATACCATGGGACTGCAAAACTGGCTGCTAATGACAAAAGGGGGCCGGACTCGAGATATCCACTGGCGACCACAACATGAGGCTACGGAGCGTAGTTGAGCTACTTAGTCGACAAGTAACTCACAACAGAGCTACAGTGTTAGTGGTGTTGCTACAAATCAGAAGAATGACAACAATAAACAAAGCAAACACTGCATTATATCTGCAATAGTGTCAGAACTGACGTTTTGGCAGAAAGGAACCCAAGCAATATCGTAGAGTGAGAGAGAAGTAGCAGATGAATTGCTAGCGTTTCTGCAAGGTGAGTCAGTGGAATGTGTGGTGTCGTATACCCTCGACTGTGTGGGCAATGTACATGAGAAGTAGAATGATAACGATGCGTGCTTAACCCGTGAAAGTGATACCGAAACAGGTGTCGCGCCATGAAGTTCATCCTCCGTGTTGGACAACCACAAATCTCGTCTCCCGTCAGACGTAGTAAAGGACAATCGTTGTACAAAGGGACTGAACATAATTACGTACATTGAAGATCATCCGCAGCATAGTAAAAAAAAACCAACTATGAACAAATTTCGAATAAGTCCGCAGCAATATGTTCGGGTAGTGCATAAGAAAAACCACGGATTTTCATGGGAGGTCAAGGCGCTCTTGTTACAAAACCTGGTGTTTGCGTGTTTGAAGGATGTTCGCTACAGTTGACAGGATGTTGATGGTAGTGACCTATTACCTAGTGCAAAACAAATTACGCGTCACATCGACTACAATGATTTCAGGGGAAGCAGTGGATGGTTGCCTAACATCAACCATTGCTACAGAATTGGAAGGTGTAAATTTCAAACAAAGCACGATGCGCAGCAAAGTGCGGAATCGACCCAAAAATTTGTAGATGGGATAAACAATCTTATCCCAACTCGATCAATAGGGATTTGACGAGGATATGCGTATGAAGGGAGCTCTGAAAATTACGTGTGCCAAGAAGGTTGTATCAAGATCAACTAACATAGATGCGTTAATGCATTCGTACACATTTAAGCCGACTGTTAATCTGGATGGTAAATTGGCTGGAAAGTTATTTACTGTGTTACGAGAAGCTGGAGGAGCTCTACCCACTACGATTCTATCTCGTGTGAGTGATCTGGCAAATGCAGTAGGGAATGTTTACGTCACAGCGAGTAAGAGTGGTAAAATGGGCGTAAGGGAATTACAGCTGTAGTATGAGCACTGCTTTTGGAAAATACCTGGTCAAAATAATTTGCTTTTGCTTTATTCCAAGTTTTCGTACAAAATTCATACTCGTCTAGAGTAAACTGTACCTCCTGAAAAGTGTGTGACATTCCAGTTCGTACCACCTGGAACTACTGTACAAATTAGGCCTGTAGATGTTTGTTTCTTTTCCGTGCCTGTAACACATATTATCGCAGTATCTGCAGCTACGCCTCAGGGGATAGCTAGTTTCATGATAAACATCTCAACAAACTGTTTCGCATTCGGCTATATGCATCACCTTCCATCATTTCTCATCACCCCATTACACTAATATGATTCCAGATGCATTCTTTAAGAGTTGGTATCTATTTGAACATCCTGCACGGTTTGTAACTCCCAAGGAGTTCGCTTTCGATCCTGATGGTGCGAACTTTTAGAATCACGGTGGTGTACTATTTTTCATTTGTGTTCATGGTGCAAGTTAATGATTTGTTTCGAACATTTCTTGAATGGCTATGATTTCCATATTGTGAAGTGTAATTCCATAGAAGGTTGATCTGTGCACCTTCCGGACACTCATTTTCTGTCGCCCTCCTGATGCATATGGTGTGTCATTAGCAGGTAATGTTGGTGCTGTCATAATTATTAACACAACACTTTTAAACGAGCCTTACTACAGAGTGAACTGACGACCTCGCACTCAAGGACTTCCTTGCCAGGCTCATCTTTATACTCCCAGCAGTCGCCCATGGTGATTAGGAGGCTAAACAGTCATTTCGAGTGGCCTGGCACAGCTGCAACATTTCCGCCGCCTTCTCGCTTTTGCAGGCTTTACTGAATGGGTGTGAACATTTGCGGAATCCAGCCTTCCTTAAGTTAAGAATGTGGTGCACGATGTTGAGAAGTGATCTCTTTTTGTTTGTCGTCTCGATTGTGACACATGACTTCGAGCTCAATCGCGTGCAATCTTTACCCGATTTCCGGCTGTTCACAAAGGTTTGGTCGGCCACTTTGTTATTCGTCATTCAGAATTCTTTGACCATCGTGAAAACCTCTATGCCATCTAACCCATGCGGTTTTTTTATGTCGGTGCATTGTTGCCCTACATTTCCACCGACTTAGTACCTCGGATTTTTGCAGAACCGTTCACTTTCAAGTGCCGAAAACTAATTACCTCCGACATTTCTCTTTATGAATGACCTGTGCCATTTGGTTTGACCCATGAAGCCGCACTCTGCGGCACTGTGGCAGGGAGCTATCAAACAAACAACCAAATAACTAAGAACACGTTAATTACATAACTTTATATTCTCGAGGCGGCTATAAGAATAATTACACCTCTCACTGCTTTTAAAAAAATCAAGACATTATTCTTTGTTGTGGAAAAGGAAAAGCCACTTATAAATTGTTTGGTTCCATACACAACGGGCAAATGAACTGAATTTACAGAGGGAGAGCAACACTTCGTCCTTATAAAGTACTTGTAGCTTTAAATAAGGTAATTCTCTACACGAGCTCGCAAACCCGAGTAGATAAGTAGCTGTGAACGCACCGTGTGCTTGCGTCAGTCTTTGGCGGTGAGGTGTTAACAGTTTGCCGAGAGATGATAATATCTCATAACTACATTCTTCCTGTGTGCCACAGAGTTGCTGGGCGGTGGCAGGAAGGAATTTAAGGGAGGGGAGACTCTGAGAAGAGAAGATTCAAGCGATCTCTTAATGGTTGGTTGCTCGGATAGTAGATTACGGGAACTAAACTGCATGGTTATCAGGCCCTGATCTCGTAATGAATCACGTTCGTTGTACTAACTTCATCGCTGACTTGTCGCTCAACTCTAACCTCCATGGCTCACCTCCCCACCTCCCTCGCTTCTATTTAATTTTTATTCTTGATTTAAAAGTCCATGATTTGTTCAAGCCAAGTATAGTTTATTGATTTTCACCGCACAATTACTTCACAGTATAAACAACTGCCGTTTTTTTCTTTACAGCGGTACAGTAGTACTTGTTATTCTATAACATTTGACGTACACCTTCGGAGGATAAATTACGAGTAAAAACCAACTACAGGTGAATATGGCTTCTGACTAAATACAATTCAATAAAATTTTTGAAAGGCAAGAACATAGAAAACACAATGAATAAGAGAATCAACATTTTACAGTATTTTTGAAAAACTACATAATCTGACAAAGAATCAGCATGGATTCAGGAAAAACTAGATCAGCTTCCTTGATTCATACACGGCATCAAGAAAACAACAGATGCAGTTGAACAGGTAAATTCCGTCTTCCTAGATTTCCGTAAGGCGTTAGACACCGTATCACGCCGCTACCAACGATCAAGATATTATCATATGGAGCATTTTCAGAGATGTGCGGTTAGCTCAACGAACTTTTGACCAGTACGTTATACTGAACGAGCAATGTCTGTAAAGAAATGAAAGTAAAATCAGTTGTGTGTAACGGAAGCGTAATAAAACCTGAAAATTTTCAGCGAAAGGTAACAATTAATCACACAGAGACTGGAAAGCTGGCATATTTTCCACTGGCAAGGTTTTTAATTATTCTTAATAGTTTCTCATAATTAAATTTCGAACAAAATTTACACGTTGTATTATGAATGACAATCCTTTTAAAAACATCATAGATGTAAAATAAATATTATAACAAAGAGAAATAACCCATAGTAACAGGATAGGTCGAATATCTGAAGCAAACATCATCTAAATATTTAAAGATAATGCTAATAATTGATTTTCTTGTTGTACTGCCAAGAATGTTGCCCCCTTTAATCTGTCGGACGCCTTGACATAGTCGATAAAAGCTGTGTTTGTCTCATTACTAAATTGTCTTATTTTATTTATCAGTCTTCAAAGTGAATATATTATCCATTGTTTTTCGCCTAATCAAAATCAATTCTGGTATTCAGTTACAACTGTTTTCTCTATTAACTTTTCGTTTATCCACTATACCCAGCTATTTCAACACTTAATCCGCTATAATTATTACTAACTTTTCGACATTTTTTCTTAAAAACCCAGTACACAAAATTACAATTCCAAGACACTTGATTGCGCCTTAAAAAGATTATACGTGAATCTAAATTTGTAATAAAGACAGGGAACAATATAAATAAAGACGGCAATACGACTAACCAATGAGTTAAACGGCGTTGCACTTTTTCCCAAATTTATTTAATTTATACAGGGTGAGTCACCTAACGTTACCGCTGGGTTTATTTCGTAAACCACATCAAATACTGACGAACCGATTCCACTGACCGAACGTGAGGAGAGGGGCTAGTGTAATTGTTTAATACAAACCACACAAAAAAGCACTGAAGTATGTTTTTAACAGAAACCTACGTTTTTTTAAATGGAACCACGTTAGTTTTGTCAGCACATCTGAACATATAAACAAATACGTAATCAGTGCCGTTTGTTGCATTGTAAAATGTTAATTACATCCGGAGATATTGTAACCTAAAGTTGACGCTTGAAACCTCCGACGTTCAGTTGCGTGTTGTAACAAACACGGCCCACGGTCGGCGAGCAGCATCTGCAGGGACATGTTTACGATGACGACCGTGTTTACGAGTGTGGCTGTAGTGCACTGTTGTGGTTTGGTCTAGCTGTCGCAGTGTCCGCATGTAGCGCTTGCTGCTATTGTTATTCTGCATTCGTCTCCGCACGCAGACCAACTGTAGTACACCGTGTTACCAGACGTCTGTGATAGTGTAGTGTTGTAGGAACTGTGACCATGGTGTATTCGAACTCTGAAAAGGCGGAGATGATACTCATCTATGGCGAGTGTCGACGAAATGCAGCTGAAGCCTGCAGGGTGTATGCAGAACGGTACCCGGACAGAGAGCATCCAACGTGCCGCACATTGCAATACATCTACCGCCAACTGTATGCAACAGGTATGGTCGTAGCACGCAAACAGTTCCGTAACATGCCCGTCACAGGAGAAGCGGGTGCAGTTGGAGTGTTAGCTGCTGTTGCCATGAACCCACACATGAGTACACGGGACATTGCGAGAGCCGGTGGACTGAGTCAAAGTAGTGTCATGCGCATACTGCATCGTCACCGCTTTCACCCGTTTCATGTGTCGCTACATCAGCAATTACATGGTGATGACTTTAATCATCGGGAGCAATTCTGTCAATGGGCATTAACAGAGAATGCGTTGCAGTTCTACCCGTTTACCGATGAAGCGGGTTTCACAAACCACGGGGCAATGAATCTACGGAACATGCATTACTGGTCCGTGGACAATCCTCGCTGGCTCAGACAGGTAGAGCGACAGCGACCGTGGACTGTAAATGTATGGTGCGGAATCATTGGCGACCACCTCATTGGTCCTCACTTCATTGCAGGGGCCCAAACAGCTGCAACATACATCGCGTTTTGTACAGAATGATCTGTCAACGTTGCTCGAAAATGTCCCACTGGAAACGCGTCGTCGTATGTGGTATCAGCATGATGGTGCACCTGCACATTCCGCAATTAACACTAGGCTGACCCTTGACAGGATATTCGACGGGCGTTTCATAGGACGTGGAGGACGCATAAATTGACCAGCCCGTTTTCCTGATCTTACACCTCTGGACTTCTTTCTGTGGGGCACGTTAAAGGAGAATGTGTACCGTGATGTGCGTACAACCCCAGAGGATATGAAACAACGTATTGTGGCAGCCTGCGGCGACATTACACCAGATGTACTGCGGCGTGTACGACATTCATTACGCCAGAGATTGCAATTGTGTGCAGCAAATGATGGCCACCACATTGAACATCTATTGGCCTGACATGTCGGGACACACTCTATTCCACTCCGTAATTGAAAACGGAAACCACGTGTGTACGTGTACCTCACCCCTCATGGTAATGTACATGTGCGTCAGTGAAAAAGACCAATAAAAAGGTGTTAGCATGTGGACGTAATGTGCTGTTCCAGAGTCTTCTGTACCTAAGGTCCATCCGTCACCGTTCCCCTTGGATCCCTATGTAATTCGGTGCTCTCCGATACACACGATCGAACAGCGGAGGAGTGGTACTCAAGCGTCAACTTCAGGTTACAATATCTCCGGATGTAATAAACATTTTACAATGCAACAAACGGCACTGATTACGTATTTGTTTATATGTTCAGATGTGCTAACAAAACTAACGGGGTTCCATTTTAAAAAACGTAGGTTTGTGTTAAAAAACATACTTCCGTGCATTTTTTTATGGTTTGTATTAACCAATTACACTAGCCCCTCTCCTCACGTTCGGTCTGTGGAATCGATTCGTCAGTATTTGATGTGGTTTACGAAATATATCCAGCGGTAATGTTAGGTGACTCACCCTGTATATAAATGACATGACAAAGAAGTGAAATGTGAAACACAAAATAATTAAGGAATGCAGTGGTTAAGGATCAATATACAAAAACACTGACGTGTGCTGACGACCAGAGTATAATAAAACTTTAAAACAAGCTATACTATACTGGTCAAAATCTATATAGAAGAGACAAAAGTACTGGCATTCCGAGAAAAGCAACTGGTGCAAACAAAAGTAGTGGTAGAAAACAAAATAATCTGGCAATTAAGTTGTTTTAACTATCTTCGCTGAAGAAACAGAATAACTGAAAAACAGAACTAAAATTCTATAAAATAGTAGCTATTGCGTTGCTGCAATACGGATCTGAGACCTGGATAGCAAACAAGGAAGATATAAATCGAATAGTGACGTCAGAAATCAAATTCCTCATATCAGTTCAAGGATGTAAACATACGAAGACATTAGATATCCTTTTAAAATATCTGCAATAACAGAAGAAATGGACTCATGTAAGCAGCAGTGGAAGGAAAACGTTAACTGAATGCAACAAGAAACATATCCTAAAAAGCGTTGTAATATGTAGCCAGTGGTCACAACGGACATAGGTCGGCCCAGGAAACCTTGCAGCTAAGAAGCTGAATCCGAAAGATTCCTTGGACGTAACTCATGAATGTAGATGATGATAATGATGATGATGATTATGATGATGCTAACTAAGCGACATGAAGTGGGATGAACATGTGAAATACTCGTATGTATTAGGTAAGAAATAAGGAAGAATTAGAATTGTTGAAATGGTTCTGAGGAAGTGTAGAACATCTCTAAAGGAAATCGTACGCAAGACGTTAGTGCGACAAATTCTAAGTTATTGTTCCAGTGTTTGCAGTCCTTACCAAGCAGGCACGACGACAGACATCGAACGTAATAAGAGACATGCTGTTATGATTTAAAAGGTCGGTGTAGCTTTTACGATAGTATAACAGAAACTCCAGGGGGACTTCTGCTGGAATCCTTCGAGGAAGGTCAAGTACTTCTCCCGAAACACATTTTAGTGCTTGTTTAGTATTAAATACTTACAGCAATCTACAAGTATAATGATGGAAATGCCTCTCCACATGACTGATATGTGCAGCTACATCCAAGAGACATGTATTACTTATTTGCCACCTGTCGCCAATTGGCTGTAGCGAAACACATGTGATCGTACCAAACGTTCTGTGGTAACCATCACTGGGAAGAAAGTGCCCACGTGTACAGTGATTTCAGGACAGAACAAAAAGAATCCTCTTATTAGCTTAAGGATTTCAATTTTGAGGCTTTTATGAGTGGTATTCTTCAGTCCTGTTGTCTGCAACAGCATTTACAATTAAGCAACATCTCCTGTGGTATATTTTCGGAAAGTCGTGTGCCGATCGAGGCACAGTGAGAACACAGTCCAGGTAAACTATGTATAACAGTCCTATTGAAAAATACATAAACAAAAAATACTCATTCTTTGGAGAAAGGTTAATGACTACAAGTTCGTAATATTTGATGCGCAATACCGAATTTATAAAAGTCCAACTGATGCCGAAGGTGAAACAGAGTTAATTTACACTCAGAAGTAGAACAGATTAACGTAGTTTTGGTCGACGAGCGACAGCCAGTTACTCTCCGATGCAGAGACCAGACATAGGCGCTCCTTCGGTCGGCGTTGGCTGCGCGGCATGGCAGCGTACGTAGCAAAAGTTGCAGTGGAGTCTGTGATGGAGGAACTGTGGATGCAACTGGAGTCTGGTCCAGAGATCGGCAGAAGATGCCTCGGAGCAGTCGCAGTCGCTGTTAAGGGCGAGCGAACTGAGCTCTTCCAGTCGCAGGATAAGCACCGAACTGCTGTTCCTATATTTCTTGTCGTGGTTGGTAGTCGCGCTCTATCGTTTTGGGATGGCCTCAGATTATGTGAGGAGGGCGATCCTCAAGCTGCTGCCGAGAGTGTCACTTTCGCAACAGGTCCAGCCAACGCGTAGTCAACCCGTGATGGAGTTGGTGGCCGAAGGTACTAACGACCCGGTTGCGGGACAAGCGCGTCTGTTCGTGAAAAGCATGAGTTGTTTAGTGGAACCTATCCCACCACAACGAGAGGGCCGCATCCTTATGTAGCTGGTGCCTGCTGTAGAACCAGATTTTGCACCCTCTGTAGCGTAGCGATGTGCGAGTCGGTAGGGTACCCCGACACTCGGCCGCGTACTCCACCACCGAACGAACCAGTGTCAGATAAAGCGAGATGCCGCGGCGAGGGGGAAGCATCGACTGTGGATTGAGCAAGGGAAAGAGCGTGAGTAAACATCCTAGAGCCCTGTCGATGTTTCGGACGTGTAGCAGCCAGTAAGACTCCGATCGAGTTTTTCTCCGAGGTAGGCAGCCGTCTAGGTGCACAGGATGGAGTCTTGCGCAATGGTGACTGGCGGCTGAGCCGGCGGCACCTTTCGTGTAGTAAAGGCAACATCATGGCCCTTACCAGCGTTGAATTTGAGCCGCCATTCAGTGGCCCAGACACTCAAGCTATCACGTCAAAGTTGGAGACGGCGTCCCGTAGTGCCGACATTCCCACTGCGGGTGAACCACACAGCAGAGAGCGCCACCTCCGCGAGTGCCACTCGCAGCGGTGTACAGGGAGAACAATAAGGGGCCGTGTACTAACCCCTGCGGTACCACTGCGCGTAACGACCTCGCAGTTGACGTTCCCTGTTCCGCCGTGACTAGAAATGTCCTGCCAGAGAGGTAGAACCGCAGGAGGAATATGTGTGACGTCAGGACCCCGTGCACAAAGAGTTTGTACACGAGGCCGTCATGCCACACGAAGTCGAAGGGCCTAGAAACATCCATGAGTACTGCCCTGAGGTACTTCCTCGTCTCCAGTGCCCTCATGGCTGGCTCCACCAGGTACAGCAGTTGGTGAAATGTGGCGTGACCGCCCTGGAAGCCAAACTACTCATCCGGAAGTAGGCGTTCCTGGCTGAAGTGCTCTAGCAGGCGCGTCAAATATAGCCTCTAGAGAACGATGCCTCTGAGCGTCTTTGCACTGCCCTAAATACCCAGAATGCGCAGAGGTACTAGAAGAGCTATTTTCAATCACGTGGTCTGCGTAGACAAACGCGTCCGTAAGGCACTCGCTATGCTTCCTGCCGGCGTAAGCAGCGTGCGTGATTGAGCTCTGTCATCTGATTATGTAACCGCTTGGGGGTTAGGCAACTGGGTATATCACTGCTGTGAGAAAAGTTGCCGGTCTTTAGAGCGTGAATAGCACTGCTGAGCACTAAAACAGCAACACTAGTGGTCGTGTGCACCAACCTCGGTCAAAAAGTGAGATAACCAAGGTTCCGTGATCACGGTTAAAACTAGACGTCGTTTTATGTGTCTCTACGGTGCATCAACACTATTCACCGATTAGAAAACCGTCGTCAAACAACTGTGCATTTGACTGCAGTTACCTCCGTGTATTTCAATGAAAGGCGCCCTGGAGATGCAGAAATGTTTGAACTTACATACGGCCACCTCTGTACGTTGGCTTTCTAGACAATCGCTGGAGAGAGACGTCGTTGTCAAATAGTCCCACTTTCATCAACAAGTAGAAGTGTGTTTACACCTTGCCACTCGTCTGTTCTTTTATGTTTGGTGAAACGGGAAACCAAATAAGAACACCAAATTTTTCGTCGATGCGAACGCTTCAGTACTTGAAAGTAAAAGAACTACCGGCTACGGTATAAATGAGAAGAAAAGCATGAAATGAAATGATCGTATGGCATTATCGGTCGGGAGACGCCATCTGGGGAAGTTCGACAGCCGGGTTGCAAGTGTTATTTCAGTCGATGCCACACTGGGCGACCTCCGTGTCAGTGATGATGATGAAAGAATGATGAAGACAACACTGCACCCAGTGCATGAGCGGATAAAATCCCCAATCTGGGCGGGAATAGAAACCTGGCTGGCTGCATGGTAGGCAGTCACGTTACCACTCAGCTAAGCAAGCTGACTATAAATGACAAAATGTACACTGTCTCGTTTCGGTCATTATTTTTCCGTATTTTTTAGTTCAGTTCGAATGCCTATGTCATTTAAATACAGAATTCATCAAATCTATGTTAATTAACACATGTAATTGTCATTTTTATGATAAATACAAGTCGTCTTATTTCTATATACTGCATACAAAAGTCAAGTTTTCATCAAAGAAATTATTCTTAATTACCGATCGTTATAAAAAGATTTTTTGTCAAGACTGTACAGTTAAAAAAGTACTGATTAATTTTTTCTATCTTCTTGTATTTTCATTTAAATGCTTATTGAATATGAATCGTTCTTTAAAAAAATTAAATTTACCATTAATCGAACCCAAGACCCCCAGACAGGATGCAAAGACGCTACCTCAGAGCCACACGGCTTCTAGAAAATGTTTACCTCATTTTAACATTTGATTGGAAAATTTAGAAGTCGATTTTCTCGGCAGTTTTTGAGGCTTTCGTAGAACTGCAATGAGAGAGGTATATATGAGTTTTGAACCTCACGTACTGCACAATAGTCTGATTGTCGTGTGATCCCCTTATTAGAGAAAAGCAGGCACACATGGTCACATGTGTAGGCACAATTTAATTCTACATCTTTGTAGATCTTTGATTCGGCTTCATCTTACTTATAGGGTAGTGTATACGATGGGTAGTGTATACGATGCCTTGAGTCTCAGTACATCGAGATGCTACATTTGCAAAACCCTGGCCATCTCTAGAAAAGCGGGCGTGAGACACAGCCTGTTTAGTCTCTTGTTTAACTTTGATCGAGGTTGGTGCCCCAGAATTTGTCATTGAATAGGGTTAAATGCCGGCTTTAACGCGGTTAACTTTCAATCAAGGCTGATGTCCTCAGCCGAAGGAACAATAACAAATGCAATTTTACGTATTGTACGTAAAGAGTGTAGTAAAAAGAACACATGACTAATTCTGTATGTGGTTTGGGTGTAGACACGGCGTGGAATTTAGAAGACACGGCTGTCACATTTGGTCATAACAACGGTTGTAATCAGGCAGGGCATCAAGTCAAACTGAACTACCCTGACACATGCAAGTACCCCACAGTATCGTGTACGCAATGATACTCCATACCATCACACGAGGTGATAGGCCAGTATGAGGATGACGAATGGAACCCGGGAACATTGTCGTCGGAAACTACACAACCAGATACACTCATAAGCCAAACATTATGACAACTGCCCACCGCGAGAATGGATGCCTCCTGGTGACGTTGAGGACCTCTACACGGTAACGGAAGTATGTAAGCGGAGCAGACACGGCTGGGGGATCATCCGAGAGATAAAATGGTCTGCGAAAGGGGAAATCCATCTAGATAAGTGGTTTTGACGAAAGGCATATTATTATTATGCAGAGCCTGTGAACGAGTATCTCGAAAACGGTGAACCTGGTCCAATGTTCACGTGCTACTGTCATGAACATATACGAAAAGAGGTAAGAGGAGAGTGAAACTAACGCTAGGCGCTCAATGGTTAGACGTCCACGACTCTTCTCAGAACGTGGGAAAATGGAAATTTGTAGTAAGGTCTTATGGGAGCCAATTGCTGAGGTCACTGGTCCCTAAGTCTACACTCTACTTGGTCTAACTTAATCTAACTTACGCTATGGGCAACTCACACACCCATGACCGAGGGAGGACTCGAACCTCCGACTGGGGGAGCCGCACGGACCGTGACCGTAATGTGGGCTTCGGAGGGTTATCTGCTCTGTAAAATAGGATAGATGGTGATCTGTGGCATATCTACCCAAAGGGCACACTTCTGGTGCACACACAAGTGTTTTGGAGCATACCGTTCACCGGATGGAGTTCCGCAGCAGGCTGCCCCTAGGTGTTCACATGTTGACCCAACGACATCGTCAGTTACTACTGCAACGGGAACGGGACCATCGGGATTCGACCGTCAGTCAATGGAAACGTGTCGGCTCTTCGGATGAATCACATTTTTGCTACACTAGGTCGATGGTCGTGTCCACAAGTGCAGTCATTGAGGTTGACGGCTGCTCGAAACGTGCAGCGCGCCACGGACGCAGGCTGGTGGGAGCAGTATTATACTATGGGAGACATTCTCCTGCACTTGCACGGGACCTGTGGCAGTAATCGAAGACATTCTGACAGCTGCGAGTCCCTTAGATTCCTTCATGCTTGATGTCTTCCCCGACGACGCTGTCATCTTTCAGCAATATAATTGTCCGAATCTCGGAACCAGAACTGTGCTAAAATGGTTTGAGGAACATTATAGTGAATTCACGTTGATACCTCGGCGAGTAAATTCACCTGATGTAAATCTTATTGAATCCATCTGGGTCGCTATCGGGTGTCATCACTTTGTACGCACATCAGCGGCCAGTTATTTATGCGAATTACATGAGCTGTGCGTAGGCATCTAATGCCACATACGAGTACATTCACAAACCTACCAACAAACTGTCGGAATCCTGATACGCAGCATCAGAGATGTATTTCGTTCCAAATGCAGACAAACAAGCTATTAAACAGGTGGTCATGATGTTTTGGCTTATTAGAATACGCTCAATTTTATGCTGTGCTTATAACTGGTACATCAGCATCGACGTTCTCCTCTGTGCTGCAGCATCAAGGCAAATCGCAAAAACCATCGCCGTTTAAGAGTCTGTGGCGCTCCTAGAGTCGTAGCGTTATCCATGTGGAAGCTTGTCATGCTGCAAGCAAATCCATTTCCTGACTAGAGGCACGAGACATGGCTGTTTGATCCTACACGGCCGAGCAAACAACACCTGTGTATGTGTCCTCCCAGGCGCTAGTCACGTAGGTCCGTTGAGACCTCGCATGGCGTTGACTATGATCCTGAATCCATCGATACCGTGTTTGCATAATAGTAGAGGGATCCCGACCATCTATGATATTGACCGACATAGATGAATTTAACAATTATGGAGCAAAGTAAAGTAGAACTTAGCTGCTCTAAATATTTCCCCTGTTAATGATAACGATAACGTTACACGTGTATCGCGTTACTTACAATGTTACCTATAGAAAATATTTCCCGTCTAACTTACATCGTAGACTATATTTTAGTATAGTCGACCAATGTCGGTCAATAGCACGTAAGCGTGATAACGGAGACGTCGTCCCCTCCTCCACACGTTAATTAACATGCTTGACCTATGTTGGTCAGTAGTAGTTAAGTGTGACGACAGGGGCGTTACACCCTAACTAAATTATAGATAATGATTAAGGTTTTAAATAAATGAGACAAGTATGGTGCTCGCTATTAGTCATGTTCGGTGGAGATACTTTACACGATGACTATATGTGCATAACGTCGTAAAGGTAATCCTTGAACTTTGTATACCCAAACAAGTAAATTTCCTACCAATTAATACAATTTGCGTATTATTTTCTACATAATGCTTAGTTTGCTTACAATTATGTTCATAAAATGTTCAAATGTGTGTGAAATCTTACGGGACTTAACTGCTAAGGTCATCAGCCCTAAGCTTACACACTACTTAACCTAAATTATCCTAAGGACAAACACACACACCCATGCCCGCGGGAGGACTCGAACCTCCGCCGGGACCAGCCGCACAGTCCATGACTGCAGCGCCTCAGACCGCTCCGCTAATCCCGCGCGGCGCCTACAATTACGGTTATCAGCTCCCAACACGCGATATACAGACAGCCAAAGATATACAGCTTTGACTCTTCGTATGCGCACGCACACGAGTTGCTATGTGCTCAGTGCAATTCCGCGTGCAACGGTCAGTGCCAACGTAGTTGCTGCTGTCAACCGACCGCGTGGTGAAGTGATGCAGGGACTGGACTTTAGCAAAGTAGTTTTAATTCGACATAGTACCACGGTACTATAGGTTTAATTTTTAATGTTGACTGTGCCTTACTCCGGCATCTTATAGTAATTTTATGCTTCTGAAGAAGGCTGCATTATTCTAGCCGAAACCAGGGTAAAGACCAGAAAACGTTCGCAACTGAGGCGGATTTTTCAATACATTAATCTGCCACAGTTGCTGACGTGGCTGCAATATGCTAAAAATAACCAAAAGTAGTTGTATATGCGGTCATATGTCTTAAATTGGGCTGGTTTGTCCCTTGGTGTGGTTCAAATGGTTCAAATGGCTCTGAGCACTATGGGACTTAACTTCTAAGGTCATCAGTCCCCTAGAACTTAGAACTACTTAAACGTAACTAACCTAAGGACATCACACGCATCCATGCCCGAGGCAGGATTCGAACTTGCGACCGTAGCGGTCGCGCGGTTCCTGACTGCAGCGCCTAGAACCGCTCGGCCACCCCGGCCGGATAAGTGTGGCCCCACCATGATTCTTGTACAAAATATTTTTAAAACAACTGTTGCTGTGTAAGATAACATTCCACAACTTTCTTGCTACTTATGCCGAGTATAATGGAATCTTGTTGTTTTCATGTGAATGAAACCGATGTTTGACACTGTTTACACTGTACATCGCCTGCAGGCTATAATTCACGAAGCCGTTAAAATTCAAATCGCTCTGAGCACTGTGGGACTTAACTTCTGAGGTCATCAGTCTCCTAGAATTTGAAACTACTTAAACCTAACTAACCTAAGGACATCACACACATCCATGCCCGAGGCAGGATTCGAACCTGCAACCGTAGCGGTCGCCTGGTTCCAGACTATAGCGCCTAGAACCTCTCGGCCACTTCGGCCGGCGCCGTTAAAATTCTTATGAAGTTTAAAATAGTTTGCATCTTAGTAACTTAAATTTGGCAGGAAGTGAAGTGTTTTTTTCTCCTATAGTTCTCATCAGCTCCTCTCTCGGGCATGGGTATGTGTGTTATCTTTAGCGTAAGTTAGTTAAAATTACATTAAGTAGTGCGTAAGCTTAGGGACCGATGACCTCAGCATTTTAGTCCCGTAAGACCTTATCACTTGTTGGTTGTTTGAGAAGGCTGTTGGAGATTTGGTGCGGCTCGATACTTCTTCTCTTTTTTAGTTGTTCTTTTTGTCATTCTCACCCTCTTTCAATGAATGCTTTGTTTCAAGAGTTTCCAGCTGACATTGTTCGTGGTCGACTTCCTCATTATATCTTCGTCTGTGGTGACGCTCTCTAAAAGAATGTCCCTTCCAGTTCACTTTCTGTTTTTAATGAACCTTCAGTTTTAGCTACGGTCTCGTCTTTCCCTCAGTACAACTCACAGTGTCATTCAGAGATTTTTTTCCTCTGATGACTACTTTCATCTTATTTTCTCTTTCGCAGCAAAACTTTTCGTCTTTTATTTACTATTTCATGCCAGTATCTCGGATTTTAGGGTTTCTTTGCCTCACTGACGGAAGATGGAGGCTGGGCATGAGTGTAAGGGATCGGTTTTTCTCGTTGCCACCTGTTAACTCGATCATGCAAAAGACAGTGGACTGGTCCCGACGCAGCAGTCGTTCGGAGTCTGCTCACAGTCCCGAAATCCATAATTTCCACCAATTCTGGATACCTCAACTACGCTGAAGCTGCTAGAGTCTATTTCGACATCAGCAGCTAGAGTCACTGTCGCCAAACACGTATCGTTAAATGATTACCTTGCATTGGTATTGCAAACATAGTCTGTTTATTAAAACATTCAACAACAAATAATAAAATAACAGCCACACTATTATAAACCTCTTCAATAGCCGAGCTCATTAACAAGCATTAGCAACGACTACTTCTACACATAAACGCCCGGCTCGACGCCTAACGTGCAAGAGGTAGCCATTCTCTGCTATTGGCTAATAAGTGTAGGAGGGATTCCGGAGAACTCGTAAGCTTTTGATTACGAGGACATGCGTCAGTACCCCAAATTAAAATAAAAATATGTTTCCGAATTACATGTAGTTTGAGAACATGTGACACTGTTGATGGTGATGATTTCCTCAAATAAGGATGTTAAGCTAAGCATTTCAGATGGT
Organism: Schistocerca americana; assembly: GCF_021461395.2. Classification (NCBI taxonomy): domain Eukaryota; kingdom Metazoa; phylum Arthropoda; class Insecta; order Orthoptera; family Acrididae; genus Schistocerca; species Schistocerca americana. The sequence continues at coordinate 260,305,610 of NC_060121.1, read as the reverse complement.
GATATGCGAAAGGAAGATCCTATGTATTGTTATCAGGAATCATCATCTCTCTTCCTTTTAATTGTGTGTATAGCAATACCTACGCAAACACAACACTATCCAGGACAAGCAATCATCACGGTCATCCTCACAATATCGGTGTGCATGCACCAGCACGCTTACCAACATATTCCAAAACGCGGCGCTTAAAAACGGTATTTTTCAGTACTTATACCTAGGGTTCTATTGACGATAAAGGGGTGGGTCAAGTGTTTTGGATAGCCCTGGGATAGGGACCATTAGTACACGCAACAGGAAGATCGTCTTAGTGTCACTATCCAACAGTACAGGGTAGAAGTATGAATATTAAATACTTTCTCCTGCTTCGACAAATGGAGCAAATCCGTTGGATCTTTTTGCATTTGATGTTTTCTACGGTTGGCTTGGTGGAACTGACGGAGGCACCATTAGTTCATTGGTCGTTCCTCGGAAACTGCAAAAAATGGATTTTACTATATTTTCGCCATCATCAGCGGATCAAAACCCAACCGTGGATTCCAAGATGGCTATGCACAACAAACGGCTGAAATTTTTAAGATATATTCCCAGGCTCCCGATCTCAAACACATTGAAAATTTTTTTCATGTCTTTCTCCCTTTCCCAGAAACAGAGGTTCAAAGTTACCCTACTCGTACACACTTAAAAATTAAGTGGATTGATTGATGAAGGGTATACCCGTGATAAAATCGTGATGTAATTAAACTGACAGGTATACCCGTGAATGAATGAATGCATTAAGCATTTGCGTAAATTCATGGGCGGTTCCTAAAGAATCCCCTCCCCCCTCCTCCCCCCCCCCCCCCAAAAAAAAAAGTTTCTCACCAGTTTTCGCCGTCATCAGCTAACCAAATCCCATTCGCAGATATTGAAAACTTTCTAGATGTCTTTATCCGTATACAGTGGTTCAAAAATACCGTTCGTCTGCATGAAAAATACGCAAGTAAATTGCGGTGTGTCGAGAAGACGTAGCTTACAAAGTGGCGTAGCAATGAGAAATATGATATAAGGTATCTCCGTTATCATCCACGTTGTAGTACTGAAACATATGCAAAATTTCGGTGCACGTAAAATCCGGTCTGAGGTGTAAAATTAGTCTCAAGTTACTTCTCTTTTCATGTGAGTGAGGTGCCCTGCTGTTGCAGAGAAAACAATGGAACCAGCGGAAAAATGCTCCTATCACAGCACAGAAAATGCGAATATGCGCCTCTTTGTTAAAAGACTCGGACTGAAAAGTGGAGTAGCAGCCGAGAGAGAAGGAGGCAGTGGCAGCGAGAAAGAGACGGAGAAGTAATACTTACTGGAAGATAGTAGACAGCGGGTGTGATACAGAAGAGCGAAGGAGACAATAGCAGTGTCAGAGACAGATGTCAGTGGGACATAGTAGAGAGCGAGAAAAAAGTGGTAGGAAAAGAGTGAAAAAGACAGTGGCAGCGAGAGAGGTAGCGAAAGAAAAAGTGCAAATGGGATGGAGTCAGTGATAATAAGATACAGAATCTATGACAATGATAAGGATGAAGAGAGGGATAGTGCCACTGACAAGAGATAGCTGCAGGTGGAAAGAATCAATGAGACAGTAGTAACAAGAGAGAACAAGGGGAAGACCGTGACAATGAGACAGAAGTAGTGGGACAGAACGAAGGCGACAGTGGCTGTGAGACAGGAGACAGCGACAGTTGGAGTGGAGAGCAAGAATAAGATAATGACAAATAGTCGGGTCGAATGAGTGAGTGGTAATGGGCCGTTGGGTGTGGATGGGTGTGAGAGACTTACAGCGATGAACTAGTGGGTGTGAGCGAGAATTTTGGCATCTAACTTTATATCTACATTCCACAACCTTCATTATGGAGTGTGATGGAAAGTACTTCATGTACACTCTCATTTAGTCTCTTCCATGCTCACTTCCCAGTGGTAGGCGTAAAGAACGTTTCTCGGTAACACTGTATGTGTTCCAGTTCCTCTGACTTTACCGCTACGGTCATTTCGAGAGCAGGAGAAATTAAATACGTTGACCGAATCTTCTTGGTACGTACTCTCTCGGAATTTCAGCAGTAAAAAGCTCTCCCGTAGCGTCTGCCTCAGCATTTCAATAAGCAGCACTGTGACGCTCACTAGCAATTATTAACAAACACGTGAATAAAAAGCGTCGCTCTTATTTGGATATTTTCTATTAATCGTTCCTAGGTAGTTTCCTACATCGACGTGCAAGAAGCAATCGAACAAGTTTTTCATAGGCCACTGTCTTTCATGTAAACTATATTTTCTTCGGTTTCTTCCACTTACACTCAGCGGAATTGAGTCCCGTTTTAACTACGTCCTTAACAGCAAAGACTTAGTAGCTTCATTAGTTTAATGAAACATATGCTTCAAAGTTTTGGTACAACCTAGCTCATCCAAATCATTGTACAGAATACTATCGGTGCTGGCTCAAATGGCTCTGAGCACTATGGGACTCAACTGCTGAGGTCATTAGTCCCCTAGAACTTAGAACTAGTTAAACCTAACTAACCTAAGGGCATCACAAACATCCATGCCCGAGGCAGGATTCGAACCTGCGGTTCCAGACTGCAGCGCCTTTAACCGCACGGCCACTTCAGCCAGCTATCGGTGCTACTTATGGTTGTAATCTGAATCTTGTGTTTGAGAAAAAAATTAACTAAATAAGTATTGACGAAGAACGTTAGTTACTGTTGGTAAAGACACTACAAAAGCTTCGATTTACAGCTGTCGTTTTAGTTGCCACTTAAAATTGGGATTAAATGTCAAGTTTCCGATTATTATTGTCTTCATTGGAGAAAGATGAAGCGTTAGTCGTCTTAGAAGCCAACAAGGGGAATGCTACGGCTACCCTCAATGCTGCTGATTATCATAAAGAGGTGGTCTGTTAATCGAAAATAGCACATACTAGATTTTCAGACGTGATCCCACATCCGCGCTTAGCAGGATTACGGGGGAGCTGCTAGAGAACTCTGGCAACTCTGTCGAACTTGTGAAGAGTTTATGACCATGATCACCTGGGCCACCCTCGTTGTGTGGTCTGCCTAAAATACGCAAAGAGACTAATTGCTAGTGGTATAGCTCTCCTACATAAGCAACCTGTAGTTGGTTACTTTGGACATCATATTAAGAACTCAAAAACGTATGCTGAAAACATAAAGGAGATAAGGACAAGCCCACGCGAAGTTATAGTCAGCCTAGACCTGGTCTCCCATTTTACGCAGGTACTGTTGGATATTAAAACTACTGCTCATTTGTCTCCTGAAATTTTAAAATTATTTCTGCACACCATGATGAACACTTATTTTTTACCGTGGAAATCATTATCAAATGACTGGTGGAATAACTATGGGTTCGCCAATGTCACAAGCCATAGCTAATCATTTCATCGAGGATTCTGAAGATGGAGCATTGAACGGTGCCATCTTGCATTCATCCTGCTTCTCTACATAGGCTGATGATACTTTTTTTAATTTCGCCATGTGGCAGTGAGGCACTGCAGCAGTTTATCGACCATATGAATGGTACATATTACACAAAACCTACAGCAGAGATGGAGAAGGATGGGAAGTTACATTTTGTACTTATGTTGGTGGCACAGAAAGCAGATGGACGACTCGGCCATTCGGTGTACTGAAAACCGACGCATACGGACCAGTATCTCAACGGGTATAGCTTTCATCACCCAGTTCAGAAAGTAACTGTCTTCAACATCGCAAAACCCAGAGCTGGGACTATTTCAGAAAAGAAGCACCCACTCTTCGAGTCTAGTAAGCTGATGACGGTGTTCAGCAGGAACAGATATTCTGCGCATGGCGTTAGGTCAGCGCTGTTGAGGACACTAAGATACAACGCCTTTCAGACATGTCAGGAGGACGAACACATAGCGGGGCTTCCATTCTTCGATGCAACAACTGGTAAGATCGACTTAATCCTAAACAGGTAAGAAATCGTACCAGTCTTCCAGCCACCCAGGAAAATTAAAGAAATTTTATGACCTATTAAAGGTAATCTCGTCCTGAGAGAACAAGAGTTACTTGCGAGTGTGGCACCTACTACGTGGGACAGTTGCCGAAATACTGTGCAGGGCGTAGGCGTCGCCTTAAATACAAGAATATCGAAACATCACCGATGGCCACGCACAGCCTATAAAATAAACACACGGATTAGTTTGAATGAGGGAGAGCTCTCGCTAAAGCATCGAACTATTGGGACTCTTTGATCAAGGACGCAGTTGAACTTACTCTATGTCAAAATGACTTTAATGGAGGCACTGGCTACGCACTTAGGAGTATATAGAAGCACACATTTGATAAACAGAGAGCAAATAGGAAGACTTCTCGTAATTTTCAGCCCAATGTGACTGATTGCTCTGCAAGCGATGCTGGATAGAGTAGATAAACACACACTATGGACGTTGATGATGGCACCGCAGTAGAGGCCATTTCCAAGAAATACATCAAATCCAGGCAGCCAGATGCCTTCCGCTGCGCATAAAAGTGCGAGTCTCGCCACTTTCATGACAGTTAGACATAACATCAGACTAAGACGATGGAGACAATCGTAGACATGGCAAGTAAACTGAGACCTTTACATCCAATAAGTCCATCGAAAAAAGCTTCGTAACCACTAAAATATGGCACTAACACACGTCTTTATAGGTGACACTGACTGATACTTTCAAGTAATTGGCTGATTACGTTACTTTACTAACCAAAGTTTATTTGCCTGCAAAGGCTGTGATCCGATACATCAGTATCAGTGTCAATAACATTTCGATAACCGCTTCTCAACCTACTTTACGTTGTTGAAGATTAGTAAAATCATCACTCTGAGTAGAGTCTTGGTATCGGCTAAGGGCGCCAGCATAATGTGCATCCTGTAACGTGGGGTGGCGCAAGGGACGGGTAGCTGTTGACGGGGCGAAACCACAGGCCCACGATTGTTGCAAGTAAAATACGTAGCGTTGTAGCCTAGGTGATTACGCCGACTGTTATTATAGAAATGCTAACAGCGCAAACTCATCATCGTAACCCCTAAAATTTAGCGGTAAAATGGGCCGGTGGATAGCAAATCAAAAACTGATCACAGGTCAAACATGAAAACAGGAATAAGGTGTACGGCACTGTGAAAAAAGAATCAAATTAGAAACAGGGAACGGTCCAAGTTCAAGCTGTGCAGCATCGAGCGAAACGCAAGAACCAGGGCGTTGTGGTTCTGCGGTCCTGGTGTCGCACTGCAGAGTGAGAGATCCATGTTCAAATCTCGCTCGTGCTCCTTTTTTTCACGAAATCATGAACTTCCCGTCCAGTCACTGACGTATCTGTTCTGATTCTGTAGTTTTGCCAATTGTCGTACTATGCATTGGTTACAGAATATGATTCATGTGGTAAGAACATTACCTTAGCAAGTATATGTGATGAATAGTGAGAGCAGGCGAGATGTCGTATAGACCTCTCACAGAAATGAAACAGATGTGAACTATGTTACAACAAAGGAATTCAAGAGCCAAAACTTCCCAAACGGAACGCAAGAGTCGTAGGATGTGGTACGTGTGTAGAACAAATAGGAGGTACGTCTGGGGGTCCCTACCATGCACCTCGCTTTTACAATCGGACATTGCACCACGACACAAACACATATCTGAATACAGAAAACAAACACGTCAATGACCGCACGGAAAGTTCATAATTTTGTGTAAAAATGTATGGAGCACGAAGGAGATAGGAACACGGATCTCCCCCTTCACAGTCAAACATCGTGACCGCATAGACACGAGCTGTGGCTATTCAGTTTCACTCGATGTTGCATATATATAGCTTAGGCAGTTCAGTGCTTCTTTTCCACAGTTCAGTACACCTTCTTTCTATTTTTATGCTTGATCTGTGTTCAGTTTATCACAGGCAATCCACTGGACCATCTTACCAATAAAACTGAGGGGGATGCTATGGGGACTTTCCCTCGTCAAGAGTTTCTTGTTTCCACTACGCTTTGCGAACTTTTCCTACAACTACCACTATTATTACTGGAGTCTCTATACCGGACTATTCAGCTAAGTTGGTGACCTAAGATATTTTCTGAACCTTTCATGCTATAGTAATTCTTCCCCCCCCCCCCCCCTCCCACCACACAAATTGTGATAAAGTCCTCACTAATCGATACATAGTCTCTGTTCATTGCTACATTAATTACAGATATATCGGTATCCACTTCGCTTTCCCGAGTGGAACTATAGTAATTTCTACTGCTAGTATCGTAATTTTAAAAAGAGATAAAACCAACGGCTTTTTAATCTTCGAAACACTATTACTAGTTCGAGAGCAATTACAATCCTTATAATTTAAGTTTTATATCTTTTTAAGTTAACCTCAGATGCTTTCTTATGCATAGCTCTGTGGCTTTATACTCAGATTAGGAAATACGTCACATCACATTTGGGAGAAACAGAGCTCTTCTTCGCTGAGATACCAGTATAAATGGAGCACAGACCAAATGTAATTTTCATTCTGTTTGCATCGTTCAAGCGTGTCGAGTGCTGGTTAGTTAGAAAAAAATAAATGTCTTTCAGAATCCCAGAGAAACGAGATATGCTCCTTCTTTGCGGAGAGTGCAGAAGAAACGCTAAGAGAACAGATCAATTGCGCACACAGAGTATTCCAACAGACGGTCTCCAACAAGAATGACAATCCAATGAATGTGCGAAAAAGTTGATATTGGCAGGGCATTGGAATATTACGCATAGAGTAAGGAGCAAACCTACAACGAGCGGAGCGAACGAAGTAGATATTCTGGCAGCTGTTGATCATAATCCACACGTTTGTTCCAGACAAACTGCTAGTGGCTCTGGAATAAGGCAGCCCAACATTGCTCGCATTTTGTGAACAAACAGCTTCCATTCGTATCGCTTCACTTCACCATCTTATTAACTAACCGGAATGAAGAAGGCGCATGATATTCTGTCAATCGCCTCTGACGTGATATTGGAATAATATGTTCTTTCTTTAACCAGTTCTCTTCATCGACGGAGCTGCTTCTACAAATCATGGAAAGGTAAGTGTAAGAAATATGGATTATCGAGCCGCTCAGATCCGCCCTGCCAGACGTGGGTTGAACATCAGCGATTGTGTTGTGTGAACGTTTGGTGTGAGATTTTTGTAATGAAGAAAGGAGGGTGGGATAGGGTTTGACGTAACGTCGACATCGAGATCATTACAGGTGGATTACAATCTCTGATTATTTCGAGGATCGGGAAGGAATTCGAGAGTGACCATTCAACAGTACCATCCCGACATTTTATTGGTGAGATTTTGGAAAATGACTGGAAACCTAGTGTGTATGATTGTACAGGGATTTGAACTGTTGTACCCCCGAATGAAACTGCAATGTGCAGACCACTGCAATATCTCACTCGGTGGGATTATTGGAAACTACGTGGTCGGTGCTTACCTCATTGAGGAAACCTGAATGGATAAAATACACTCCTGGAAATGGAAAAAAGAACACATTGACACCGGTGTGTCAGACCCACTATACTTGCTCCGGACACTGCGAGAGGGCTGTACAAGCAATGATCACACGCACGGCACAGCGGACACACCAGGAACCGCGGTGTTGGCCGTCGAATGGCGCTAGCTGCGCAGCATTTGTGCACCGCCGCCGTCAGTGTCAGCCAGTTTGCCGTGGCATACGGAGCTCCATCGCAGTCTTTAACACTGGTAGCATGCCGTGACAGCGTGGACGTGAACCGTATGTGCAGTTGACGGACTTTGAGCGAGGGCATATAGTGGGCATGCGGGAGGCAGGGTGGACGTACCGCCGAATTGCTCAACACGTGGGGCGTGAGGTCTCCACAGCACATCGATGTTGTCGCCAGTGGTCGGCGGAAGGTGCACGTGCCCGTCGACCTGGGACCGGACCGCAGCGACGCACGGATGCACGCCAAGACCGTAGGATCCTACGCAGTGCCGTAGGGGTCCGCACCGCCACTTCCCAGCAAATTAGGGACACTGTTGCTCCTGGGGTATCGGCGAGGACCATTCGCAACCGTCTCGATGAAGCTGGGCTACGGTCCCGCACACCGTTAGGCCGTCTTCCGCTCACGCCCCAACATCGTGCAGCCCGCCTCCAGTGGTGTCGCGACAGGCGTGAATGGAGGGATAAATGGAGACGTGTCGTCTTCAGCGATGAGAGTCGCTTCTGCCATGGTGCCAATGATGGTCGTATGCGTGTTTGGCGCCGTGCAGGTGAGCGCCACAATCAGGACTGCATACGACCGAGGCACACAGGGCCAACACCCAGCATCATGGTGTGGGGAGCGATCTCCTACACTGGCCGTACACCACTGGTGATCGTCGAGGGGACACTGAATAGTGCACGGTACATCCCAACCGTCATCGAACCCATCGTTCTACCATTCCTAGACCTGGAAGGGAACTTGCTGTTCCAACAGGACAATGCACGTCCGCATGTATCCCGTGCCACCCAACGTGCTCTAGAAGGTGTACGTCAACTACCCTGGCCAGCAAGATCTCCGGATCTGTCCCCCATTGAGCATGTTTGGGACTGGATGAAGCGTCGTCTTACGCGGTCTGCACGTCCAGCACGAACGCTGGTCCAACTGAGGCGCCAGGTGGAAATGGCATGGCAAGCCGTTCCACAGGACTACATCCAGCATCTCTACGATCGTCTCCATGGGAGAATAGCAGCCTGCATTGCTGCGAGAGGTGGATATACACTGTACTAGTGCCGTCATTGTGCATGCTCTGTTGCCTGTGTCTATGTGCCTGTGGTTCTGTCAGTGTGATCATGTGATGTATCTGGCCCCAGGAATGTGTCAATAAAGTTTCCCCTTCCTGGGACAATGAATTCACGGTGTTCTTATTTCAATTTCCAGGAGTGTATATGTATACTTTCTTGTCGAAGTGGTACCGGATCTCCGAGGGGAAGTATTAAATGAAATACGTTAACGTATGTGGTGGTGGCACGGTGGCTGCCTGGCTCAATACGCGTTTTTCGCTAGCGAAGCGCTCACCCTGCTGTTTCCAGTCACTTGATAGGACGTGATGGCATTATCGGCTGTCCAGTACGTTCGCCTCGTTTCAGGCCACAGTATCTTTATGCTTCGACGTATGTATGTAACGTTTAGAGGACTGTGATTTTACTGTAGATTTATGAAATAATTTCTGCTGCTTCAATCCTATTTACTAATATTTTATTAGCACGATGCATTTCGGCAGACGTACTTTACAGTTACATTTACTGAGTAAAAATGTGATTATGTTCTCTTGCTGTGTGTGCCATGAGGTTATGTGTCCAAATTCAATCAATTTTGTTCGATACTTAGATGTGTGGCACACAGAGCACAGTATCAAACACATCCCACAGTTGGAATGATGAAAACATCTGTATGCGAAAGTATTAAGCTGTGACGTGTTTGTCACTGTTTTCTGTTTGCCACACAACCAAATATCTAATAAAAATTATTGTATTTTGACGTATAACCACTCTGGCATACACAGCAAATAAGTAAAAATTGAACTCTATCCACAAGTTCTGATGATTCATAACCATTTGAAACATCGCAATGTTTAGCATGTACAGTGATATTGAAGATGTCACTTCAACCTGCCCAAAAGTCCTTGCACCGGTTACTAAAATCTTGTATAGCGGTAAACGGTGGGCACTTCAAATATTGGATGAAATAAACTGAATTTTAACGATGTGTTCATGAGCACAGTACTCTGTGATTTACTTTTTCCTCTACTTTTGCAAAGCAAAGGGTATGTACTGACATTAAACTCCTGACGCGAAGTTATTTATCTTCAGACCTCAGCTCCCTGTTTTACAAATCCGTTCAATTTCTGGTTTGCACCTTTCTTGGCATAAAGAAGAGGAGAGTCGTTACCGCAGTTACCTAGCGAACCATCCTTAAATGCCACATACTTCGCCTTCCAGTTGGTGTACAGCCAAGCGTGCTAGTACGTATTTCAACTGTACTTTTCCCGACGATTTTGTGCGATAACTCTCTTCACTAGTGTCAAGCTGGAACGCCGCATCAGCCTGGCTCGACAGTTACGGATAACAAAACTAACTTCCACGTAAGACAGCAAACAGTTTTGTATACAGTTCCTAAGTTCTAATTATTGCGTTTTCTCTGGAACGGCTAATCGGATTTTGAAGACTGAAACGGAGTCGAAGCCTTCTGTTTTATAACTGCGATATTGGCAGCAGATACTTTTACAGCACCATTTGAAAAAGCTAAGTTTCTCATATTTCTCTTGTTGGAGAATTCCAATTCTACGTGTACTTCGGTGGTATTGATTAAAGTTTTACCTCTAGTCTCCTTGTCGTCGGTTTGTTCTTGTCAACGAACCTCCGGTGAGCCTCTGCTCTTTGTTGATGCCAAGTGAGAGGACTGCAGCATTCGTGATTCACCACATGCAGCAATAAGCTAAAGATTGATGCCTAGTTTGCTTGAAGTACTAAAGGTGCTTCATGACAATAATAACGCGCCGCCCATTGCCGGCCCGCATCTCGTGGTCGTGCGGTAGCGTTCTCGCTTCCCACGCCCGGGTTCCCGGGTTCGATTCCCGGCGGGGTCAGGGATTTTCTCTGCCTCGTGATGGCTGGGTGTTGTGTGCTGTCCTTAGGTTAGTTAGGTTTAAGTAGTTCTAAGTCCTAGGGGACTTATGACCACACCAGTTGAGTCCCATAGTGCTCAGAGCCATTTGAACCATTTTTGAACCCATTGCCGGTACGTAAACATACAGTAGATGGACAAAGATATGGAAACAGCAAATGCACAACACATTTCCACGCTTAATACGCTGTAGGGAAACAGTTGGCGTACAAAACATCTTCCAGTTGTCTCGAAGTGGATAAATACACACCCTGTATTTACGGGAGTCTTACACAATTCTTCCTCCAAAACAGTGGCAAGTTCAGGTGAAGATGACGGAAATGAATAGCGATCACGCACAATTTCGTCTACGTTGTGTCATAGCAAATGATGTTTATTCTATATAGCGGTATAAATCTCCGATATAGTGCATCTTGAAACACTAAAACATTTCGGCTACTTTGGTTACGGAAGCACCCAACACGCGAACACCAGCAATTTGCCCATGTTCGATTTCAAGTTAGCTCCGACACAATGCAATCACACCTACACAGAACGCCGTTCTGACCACGACTGGCACTTACAACCTGTTGAGGATATTGCAGAGATGTATTGTAGTTCACAGTCCAATACAACAGTGCAGACTGCAGGCTTGTCTAGTATCTGCTACTATGTTCAAGCGTGCTGTATTTTCATATTTTTGTTCTAACCCCACGTAATTCCGTCTGCTATCACAACCAGAATGCAAGAGGGCGAGTGATTAGTAAGAATGTTCGTTTGTTTATAAAACAAGCTGAGAGGGAATTTATTTAGCGTATATTATTAACGAAGTAGCTGAAATTTGCTACAGTCACGTCTTCGCATCACTATGTAGTTAAAGTATTTCGCCGTCTGGAAACGTTAAAAGTTGATGCGGTTATCTCTGTAATCAACGTAGTAATGAAAACATACTGTGCGTCATTTAGTGAGAAATTTTATGCGATCATTTGAATTAAAATAGAATTACGATAGCCTAAACGATTCAGGAAATTCATGCATTGAACAGCTTAGTGAGTTATCCTGTATGTATGACATCGTGTTTTTGTGTGAGCCGACGGTAAGAGAGAATCTCTTACTATATCCCTAATAGATTGTATTGCCATTAGTTGTCTTTGGGTAATGACGTGGTCTAGGATGCATTTTTGTCACAGAAAAGTCAAAATTAGATGCACATTGTGCAGTTGACGAGCCACTGTCGAATGTACATTGTGCCATTTGTAGCTTAAACAACTGAGTTAAGCAAAAAAACCCTCTTAAACTAGAACTGGACATTCTAAGAGCGCTAGCTACAATTAAGCTGTCGGCTAATACCCTGCAGGTAGGTCAATCAGGAAATGTAGGATTAGTTTCCTTTCTTATCAGACTGGTTGATACCAAGTATATTGCGTTTGCGTCTCAAAATGAGTGGACATCAAACTACGCGAAACCGTCGATGGGCAGCTATTAGGTTCTACGAGCGGCCGTATTTCCAGACAAGCTCGACTAGCAAACCAGACTGCACGTGAGTATTAGAAATTTTAGTAACCTCGTAAAACCGTCGGCGACATGTTCACCAAGCACAAACGTAGCTGCTGATAATGCTGATATGAACACGAGTAGTATATTTGCTTTCTGCAGAATATAGCCTCTCTCTGCTATGCACTTCGGAGAGTCGCTCTGCTGTCTCTGAAGTATCCAGAACTGTCCATCAATTTGCTGTTGCTGTTCCTGCCGTTGTCACCCTTACATTGGTACTGCAGTAATTTTATATACTTTTCGTCTATGATACGCTAAGGATTTAAGTTCTTTCTAGCCAAATTTGTTTCGTTATCTGACACAAACTACGGACCGCACTGCTACGAATCTCCCCGGTATGTGAAAACGAACATGGACATCGAGTGGATGGCCGAAACCGTAATTGGGAGCGAACGTTACGATTACAAGCGAGCTCAAGTTAGTACCAAAGCAGAAAGCCTGTATTGTCTTAACTAGAATACATACAGAATCAGTTTCAATGCCAAGTCCACATCCAGAAAGGCTGCCATCTGTTCTATTTGAGAATGAGCATATGAATCCTTCACAACAAGAAACGAAGTGCCGATGTATCCACCTGGCCGAAAATTTATTCCCTGTAGCAGGACAACGGCTAATCCCATATGAACGGTTTTCCGTGACTTCTCGATGAAAGAGGAACTATCTACCACTTTTTGCTACTCTCTGAGCCTTTCCTTCTATCGTTGGGGTATTGAGATACTACATCAGACACGTGCAATTCGTCGCTGTACACTGATCTTTAATTGGTAGTGTTATGGACCTTGAGTTATAAGATTCCACATTTTTAGAAGAACACTTGGCTTGTGTCGATAACTTCACATAGGATGTTTAATTTTTCCTTCTATAACAACTGAAGAACGAAACATACGGGAACATATCGTACCTGAAATTCATTCCTTCGGAGAATCTACCTCAACTGTTTGTCCTATATATTTTCGTAGACCCTGCAGGAAGAGCTATCAGTCTCTCCAGTATTTTCAGGTACTGCTACATGGGACAACAAAATATGACTGGCTAGGAGAACACGGCGAGTACCATAACCCGATTTCTCAGCACCCTCGCACAATGGGAGACGGGTCAAAATAAACAAACAATGTGTCTCGGATTACCCGTAGATACGAGGCCGTATTTGAGGAAACGAAGCTCTAAAGTTTTCCAGGTAGTTTATGACACTTTCAACGAGTACAAAGTTCATCAGAAGAGAAGGCACTGTGGCTAGTTGCACGGCCTCACACTACTTCGCCCCATGTTCAGAACCTGGTTATTATTTTTATTTTTGGTTTCTATTCATCCGCTTACGTCCGTAGAAGGTTACTAAAAGAATGTTTCCCAATTTGTACTGAAACAAAGTTTTCCATTTCTGTCTACCAGTTGCATGTCTGGTGAATCACTTTAAAAAAAAGAATAAAGCAATAAAGAAATGTAGAAAGTCTCCAGAATGAAATTTTCACTCTGCAGCGGAGTGTGCGCTATGATAAAACTTCGTGGCAGATTAAGACTGTGTGCCGGACCTTGAAACGCAAAGGTCCCGAGTTCGAGTCTCGGTCCGCTACATGGTTTTAATCTGCCAGGAAGGTCTTTTAAGTGAAGTCCTGTACTGTATCTTGATTCATAAAAAATTGCAGGCGCCAGTGTTCGGTAAAGTGATCCGTTATGCATGGTTTGCAATGAGATTATTGCCAACGCGTGAAATCATCAGCAATGTTCACGACGTTCCATTTCCGCGTGAGATTACTACGAAGGAATGTCACTGTGGCAAACCTGCTTTCGTGTGCTGATCGTGGTGTTCGGAAATTCTGTGTTTCGAATGGTTTTTCCGATTTGTTTAATCCAAGGAAATGCACCAAATCTTCCTGAAGTATTAACCTAAGAATAAAATATAAGAATTAATATAAGAAATGATATGAGAATGAAACGTAAAGCTACGTTTTCCTGCAAAGCGCTGCGTAAAACGCTTGCGAGATCACGCTTCCCACTCGCACTAATGCAAACATGCGATTCCGTTTCCTCAGGGCGCGGACAATGCAGTGCAACTGCGGGAAACGCTTTAGAGCTTTGAGGGGAGTCTGTCTTGCAAGTCGCGGCAATTTGCTTGGTTGGAAAAGTCAGGAGAAGTCGAAGTGAGCAGCAGCGACTACTAGGTGACAGCTGCAGTATCAGTTTCACGCGCACGACGGCAAGAGCATAGGTGTCTGCATCAACATCTACATCTATACTCCGCAAGCCACCTGACGGTGTATGGCGGAGGGTACCTTGAATACCTCTATCGGTTCTCCGTTCTATTCCAGTCTCGTATTGTTCGTGGAAAGAAAGATTGTCGGTATGCCTCTGTGTGGGCTCTAATCTCTCTGATTTAATCCACATGGTCTCTTCGCGAGATATACGTAGGAGGGAATAATATACTACTTGACTCCTCCGTGAAGGTATGTTCTCGAAACTTCTACAAAGGCCCGTACCGAGCTACTGAGCATCTCTCTTGCAGAGTATTCCACTGTAGTTTATCTATCATGTCCGTAACGCTTTCGCGATTACTAAATGGTCCTGTAACGAAGCGCGCTGCTCTCCGTTAGAGCTTCTTTATCTCTTCTATCAATCCTATCTGGTACGGATCCCACACTGGTGAGCAGTTTTCAAGCAGTGGGTGAACAAGTGTACTGTAACCCACTTCCTTTGTTTTCGGACTGAAGTTCCTTAGAATTCTTCCAATGAATCTCAGTCTGGCATCTGTTTTACCGAAGATTAATTTTATATGGTCATTCCATTTTAGATCACTCCTAATACCTACTCCCAGATAATTTATGGAATTAACTGCTTCCAGTAGCTGGCCTGCTATATTGTAGCTAAATGATAAAGGATCTTTCTTTCTATGTATTCGCACCACATTACAGTTGTCTACATTGAGATTCAATTGTCATTCCCTGCACCATGCGTCAACTAGTTGCAGATCCTCCTGCGTTTCAGTACAATTTTCCATTGTTACAACCTCTCGATATACTACCGCATCATTCGCAAAAAGCCTCAGTGAACTTCTGATGTTATCCACAAGGTCATTTATATATATATATTGTGAATAGCAACGGTCCTACGACACTCCCCTGCGGCACACCTCAAATCACTCTTACTTCTCTCCATTGAGAATGACATGCTGCGTTCTGTTATCTAGGAACTCTTCAATCCAATCACACAATTGGTCTGATAGTCCATATGCTCTTACTTTGTTCATTAAACGACTGTGGAGAACTGTATGAAACGCCTTGCAGAAGTCAAGAAACACGGCATCTACCTGTGAACCCGTGTATATGGCCCTCTGAGTCTCGTGGACGAATAGCGCAAGCTGGGTTTCGCACGATCGTCTAATTCAAAACCCATCCTGATTCTTTCAGAGTAGATTTCTAGTCTCCAGAAAAGTCATATTATACTCGAACATAATATGTGTTCCAAGATTATACAACTGATCGACGTTTTACCTTTTGACGCGCACCGCAACGGATAGCAAAAGATGCGAACATATTCCCAGCATGCAGTGATAAATTTACGCATACAGGGAAACGAAGATTTAGAGTACGAGAATTTAAAATGATTCTAACACTTGAAAATATCATACAAATGTATACTAAGCGATTAAAGCTATCCGGACACCTGGCTGAAAATGACTTACAAGATTGTGGCGCAATCCATCAGTAATCCTGGAATTAAATAAGGTATTGGCCCACCCTTAGCCTTAATGACAACTTCCACAGGTATTCGTTCAATCAGATCCTGGAAGGTTCCTTGGGGAATGCCAGCCCATTCTTCACGGAGTGCTGCACTGAGGAGAGGTATCGATGTCGGTCGGTGAGGCCTGGCACAAGGTCGACGTCCCAAAACATAGGATTCAGGTCAGGACTCTGTGCAGGCCAGTCCATTACAGGGATGTTATTTCGTGTAACCCCTTCGCCACAAGCCGTGGTGAACAGGTGCTAGATCGTATTGAAAGATGCAATTGCCATCCCCGAATTGCTCTTCAACAGTGGGAAGTAAGAAGGTGCTTAAAACATCAATGTAGACCTTTGCAAAACAACAAGCGGTGGAAGCCCACTCCATGAAAAACACTACCACATCATAACACCACCGCCTCCGGATTTTACTGTTGGCACTACACACGCTGGCTGATGACGTTCACCAGGCATTCGCCATCGGGTTGCCACATTGTGTACCGCGATTAGTCACTCCACACAAAGTTTTTCCACTGTTCAATCGTCCATGTTTACGCTGCTTACACCAAGCGAGGCGTCGTTTGGCATTTACCGGCGTGATGTGTGGCTTATGAGCAGCCGCTCGACCATGAAGTCCAAGTTTTCTCAACTCCTGCCTAACTGTCATAGTACTTGCAATAGATCCTGATGCAGTTTGGAAGTCCTGTGTGATGGTCTGGATAGACGTCTGCCTATTACACATTATGCTTTTATGCTGTGCGTGTCCTTTCGCGTTTCCACTTCACTATCACATCGGAAACAGTGGACCTACGGATGTTTAGCAGTGCGGAGATCTCGCGTATAGACGTATGACGCAAGTGACACCCAATCACCTGACCACGTTCGAAGTCCGTGAGTTCCGCAGAGCGCCCCATTCTGCTCTCTCACGATGTCTAACGACTACTGAGGTCGCTGATATCTACTACCTGGCAGTAGGTGGCAGCACAACGCACCTAATTTGAAAAACTTATGCTTTTTGGGAGTGTCCGGATACTTTTGATCACATAGTGTATACTATTTAATAAATATAAGACACTTACTGTGAAACCCAGAAGAAATTTTACAATTAGTATAAAACCTCGTGTCCCCTAACTTGATAAGAAAGATTCGTGTGTTAATCTTCCGCGGACATGGTTAGATAAAATGGAAGAAAATAAAATAAATAAAAACTATAATAGGATTTCGAACACGGAGCTGAAAGGAAGAGGCCGCAGCCTCCGGTGGACATAAACGCCCTCTAATAGTTATCTAAATTACGTCAAAAACTTTGACTGTCGTTTTGTCGGAAACGATGGAGTATCTGCGGATGTGCTGAGAGATGTTTTCGCTTATTTTGGCTCCTGTTCCACTGAGTGAAGTTCAAGAGAAATCAAATAATGAACATTTGCTATATTCTCCTCGTGAGCTTCGTTGCCTAGTGTGGGGATGATTGTACTTATTCTATTATTGTCGTTTTAAATTAAAAATAAAATTCCCTCTGCTATAGTAGTTATTGAGATTTTTAGCACCTACAATCAACTTAACGTTAATCTGGGTTTGCTGTATTAATGATATGCTGATAAACGTTAAGTTGATCGTAGATGCAAAAAATCTAAATAACTTAGTACGCCAACTACAGTTTGTTAAGTTTAACCATTAAAGTTTATTGTTTGTAATATGACAAAAAACTTGTAGGCATCTGATAAGCTGCTATTCAATTTAGTGACTGAAATCAGCTCGATCCCACAATATAGTGGATGGCGAACTCACCATATAAATAAAATAAAATGAAATGTTCGCAGCTAAAAGCTTCTGCAGTATAGTCGAAACAACCTTGACAGCATGTGGGCCCGCTCATTTCTCCGTGAAGGCGCTGACCATCTTGTCTCACAGTG
The DNA here is from genome assembly GCF_021461395.2 of Schistocerca americana. Lineage (NCBI taxonomy): Eukaryota > Metazoa > Arthropoda > Insecta > Orthoptera > Acrididae > Schistocerca > Schistocerca americana. The sequence goes on along the minus strand of NC_060121.1, from coordinate 260,287,779 downwards.
GGATGAATTTATAAATATTTATGAAGATTATTTTAGAAATAAACAGTATACTTTACTGAATTTGACGCGAGTATTTCAGAGTGTCGTGCCCAGCGAGCGACGATGTGGGAAACTTCTGTCACTGCAAATCGTGCAGCTAGATCACCGATCTGACCACCAAGGTCTTGCCTCTCTAGCTCCGCCTGGAACAATGCGAAAGAGAACTGTGACTGGCCCTCTTTTAAGCCCTTGGCACTCCCCTCCAGGCGAACGCTATAGCTATACGTTACATAGTGACTTTATGCTATCATCAGCCTCTCTTACATTTGACACACAAATACAATTAAAAGTATGAACAAAATGTAATCAAAAATTTATATCTCATATTTAATTCTACATGTAACAGTTCGCTCAAAAATTAATTTTGAACACCTGCAAATTTAGCAGCAGTAATAAAAATAGTTCATAGTCTTTATGGCTTCGATAATTATAGTACAATCATGCAGGAATTTTTCTGCTCTTTTCACTGCTTTAATAAAAATTAACATACCTCAGAGGTTTCTGTAATTATTGGCAAAACTATGCGAATTAATTATCAAGTAATTAAAAAGACAACGAAAAATATCTTACAAACTAAATGTGGGTTGTATGTTATCGCTCCCTTGCTATTAGTGTTGCTGTCATGGATAAAAATGGTACGCTAATTTTAATCAAAAGTTTAATTAAAACGTGTCTCAAAGATTAATTAATTACGTTATGAAGAATGTAATTAGCTCAGCCGATGCAGAGGTTTACAAATTGATAGCTTGACGCTTTTGGTGTGTAAAAGTTATGAATTATATCCGGAGCATATATGCATCAGAAGAATCGTATTTACCTCCCCCTTAACAAGGCCTATCATGGTTCTCTGTATGTAGAATACTTTGTGCTGCATGTGTTCAAATCTTGCCTTCTTGTGCACTATCGGGTGAATGTGACGTCACATCCGGGGTGATTAACGTTTGGCAGAAGCATGTGGAGGCTCGCATCGCGTTGAGAGTAACGGCTGCGCGTCAGCGTCGCACTCGTCTGGAGTCCAGGCCACAGCGTACGCAAAACAAACGCGGCGTCTAACCAAAATCAATCGTCAGTACTCAGATACGGTATGCTGTGTCAAATGAACGATTCTTTTCTGTAGAATTATCACTAATGTTAAGAAGCATCGAACTTATGAAGTTTTTAATTGCTTTATTAGTTGGTTGACTTTTATTGCTATTTCTCCAAGACCTTATTTTGTTTCATTTAATCATTACAACAATATTGAACATATGAGAGAAAGTTATGAGTATGCTGAGGATTGTATTTGTTAATGGTACAGAATATACTACACTTCACGAAAATAGAACGTAATCAGAAGTGTAAGAGAAGTCAAGTAAGTAAATTCTATATCACCAAAACCGTCCCCAGTAATCCCACTGGAAGTGAGAAGACGAAGAAACAGTATTGATAAATGAAATAGAGTGAATCACTTGCATCTTTACCCTCGAAAATCCAGGGGGGGGGTCTGTATGCTCACCTTTCGAAGACATCGTAAACGTGTCGATTACTTTATATTTTAAAATTCTGAAAAAATATCTTGCCTTTATGAATTTTCAGTGGATTATTCTACCTGATTCCATAAATCTTTTAAGCTTCTCAAGTGAACTTAACCCAAAAATTTATTGTCATATTCAGCATTTTCAGGCTCAGAATCTTACTTACACATCAGTAGCTCTTTAAAAAGTATATCATTACTATAAGTCAACAACAGTTGGCGAAAATCTGCATTATTTTTTTTTTTTTTTTTTTTTTTTTTTTTAGGTTTGGCACAAAGTAAACCCCCCTTGGTAGTACACGTAATTGAAAGTGTGTTGATGTAGGTAGCAGTACGCTAAAAGATAGTTTCATGTTATTGGCCCTAGTAACACATCAGCCCCTCTTTAAAAAGTACGTTTTCACTATAAGTTAACACCAGTTATCGATTTTGTATTTTTTGATTTCCTAGGGCAAGCATAAAGCCTCTTCCTCCATGGTAATGCCTGTTATGTAAAATGCCTTGGTATTTCTAGGGTTAATGATGTCACTGTATTGTTTGCCTCCTTTGCAAATACTAATAGAAGAAACTGAAATTATACGAGTACATAATCACTACACTGAAGGGAAACCATAGAAGTTAGAAGTGAAGTCGTTATAAGAAGTGATACGTATTTGTGACAGGGGACAACACTGAACACACTATCTAGATCGACATCAACGGATCGATGGTTCAAAATGGTTCAAATAGCTCTAAGCACTATGGGACTTAACATCTGAGGTCATAAGTCCCCTAGAACTTAGAACTACTTCAACCGAACTAACCTAAGGATATCACACACATCCATGCCCGAGGCAGGATTCGATCCTACGACCGTAGCAGTCGCGCGGTTCCGGACTGAAGTACCTATCACCCCTCGACCACCGCGGCAGGCAAACGGATCTATGCAGAACAGAAAAATGGCTTACAGTTTATAAAACAAAGGTTTTGTTATGACTCAAAGAGAAAACCTACAATCAGTATGTATCTTCAGCACTGACTTATCACAATGCGATTTGGTCTTTTCACTCGTAAACTTTCAGAGAGTTGCTAAATGCCAACAGAAAGATACGTATTATGAGTTTATAGGATAGAGATAAAAGCAAACAAATGGGTCAGGGAAAAAACTGGGGTGAACGACATAATAATCACTACAATGAAAATGAAATAAGAGACTGGCGGGATACATAGTCAGAGTTCTATCCTAGGAGTTAAAAAGGCCGAGATGACAGTTTGTTAGGAAGCGCGCACGTGGTATTAAAAACATCTCACAATCAACATAGCTGGGTATAGCTGCGGAAATTTATGCATAAAAAAAAGATATAGAAGGCATTTATCCAGTAGTGCATCTCAGATGGATGTTGACGACGATGGTAATGATGGGGGTGGAGTTGGTGGTGATAGTACTTGAAATTTGGAATCGTTATCTTATACGTTTGTCCACAATAAAGGATGGCAGCCAAAAACAGTTGCAGGATAGAATTTTTTTATTAAAATTCTTGACCAAGGTTTCGGTACATATAAATATACCTTCATCAGAAGTAAAACTTCCTGAATAGAAAGACACATTCATTAGAAAAGCCATATCAACGAAAGTGAGAAACAGAAGCTTAAATAACGGTGAAATTGCTAAAGTAATACAGGCACACAATCTTTAGTACTTACTAAAATTACATCATGCACTGGAGAATAATTTTAGTAAGTACTAAAGATTGTGTGCCTGTATTACTATAGCAATTTCACCGTTATTTAAGCTTCTGTTTCTCACTTTCGTTGATATGGCTTTTCTAATGAATGTGTCTTTCTATTCAGGAAGTTTTACTTCTGATGAAGGTATATTTATATGTACCGAAACCTTGGTCAAGAATTTTAATAAAAAAATTCTATCCTGCAACTGTTTTTGGCTGCCATCCTTTATTGTGAAGAATTTTAACAGTTGCTGTTGCAGCCATGTTTAAAATATTGTTATACGTTTGTCCTCATGATTTGGTTAAATGAGGCATAGTCCTAAAAGACGTCCAAAACGATATTAAAAAATGGCTCTGAGCACTATGGGACTTAACATCTATGGTCATCAGTCCCCTAGAACTTGGAACTACTTAAACCTAACTAACCTAAGGACAGCACACAACACCCAGCCATCACGAGGCAGAGAAAATCCCTGACCCCGCCGGGAATCGAACCCGGGAACCCGGGCGTGGGAAGCGAGAAGGCTACCGCACGACCACGAGATACGGGCTAACGATATTAAATAAAATAAATTAATTAAAAAAGTGAAAACGTGGGGACAATTAAAAACTCGTGAAAATGTTGACTTTTGACCCAAATTTCTGGGTAATAAAGCGATAGGTTTACCCTTAAGGCTGAGCTACAATTCAGTCATTATTAATGAGTAGCAACAGACAGTGAAGTTAAATCAGCCAGATACTTAGCCAACCAATGTAGGTGTGTTTAGGCTTCCTTGATGTTGAATATTCGGTTTAGTTTCCGACAAGGACATCTGCACAGGATTTCTCACGTCGGAAGTTAAAAGTTTACTATATATGAAGATAGTAACTGTTCTCAAAAGAACAGATACCATTGATGACCGTACAGCTTCTCTAGAACAAATGATCTTTAATTATCATTTATTAAAAGTGGACGTTCTCCCTCCATATTGCATGCCGCTGCCCGGATACAGCGGTTCGCGACGGCGGATCAGTGCAGCGACACCCACCTGCTCTTGTTTGCCGTCCATCCGCGCTGCAGATTAGCACCGCGGCACGCTGGCAGAAAACAGTCGGCCCTTCGCCGCACAGTACTTGGCAGCGTCAACCCACTAGCGCCAAAGCCACCTGCTCCCGTCTCCAGCGTCGTTGCTGCTCGTACTCACTACGTGCGCCAAATTATCTCGTGTTGGGCTTGAAGGATCTGACAAAGGGGCTGTTGGAAGTGGCGTGCGAAAGCACCTGTTCGCCGTAAGTACGAAGTACCTTTTTTGCGCTTCAGATATACGAGTTTAAACTGTTTGCGATCTTTAGCTACCCTGTACTGACATTTATTCGTCTCTGCGTAATCAGTACACACAAAATTCTCACTAACACATTTGACAATTTATTATCTTTAGTCAGTCGTATAATATTTTCCCTATATTGCTCTTCCCCTGTAAGTTAAATAATCTTTAGCACCATGGCAAATGTCCTAACAATTTGCTTCCTTTTATACGTATTTATTTCCCTGTTCATTTTCTGTCTTTTCATTTCATACTATACCTGCTCTTGTAACATTTATCATCACATAGTAGTCTTGCATTTCCAGTTCTTCAAGAATTTCCGATTTACCCATGGCCAATGTTCAGTTACGTATAACAATGTGCTCCAAAGGTACAGTTTTGTAAATGACTCTCTCAATTCGAAATGAATTCCGTGTGAATAAATATAACTATTTCTTAAATGTCCGCAGCTCGCGGTCTTGCGGTAGCGTTCTCGCTTCCCGCACACAGCGTCCCGCTTTCGATTCCCGGCGGGGTCAGGGATTTTCCCTGCCTCGAGATGACTGGGTGTTGTTGTGTCGTATTCATCATCATCATTCATCCCTATTACGGGCGGAGGAAGGCAATAGCAAACCATTTCCGCCAGGACCTTGCGTACTACAGCGGTGCGGGTCTCCCACATCGTCCACTGCGCTCCTCGGAGTATGGAACCTCATCATCTTCGTTTCTTAAATTTATTACATTAATCATGCTTTAGTATGTCCATTTGTCTATTGTTCTTACCTAATAGGTGGGTATGTGATGCAGTTGACTCATTTTCTGTTTTTTCTTAGGGTTCCTTACTTCAGCGGGTAAAAGCGGAAACCTTACAGGATCACTTTTTTGTCTGTCTGTCCGCACGTAAAGACCAAATTTTCGTAAGAACGGATAGAGGTATCAAGTAGAAAGCTACGTCAAAAAATAGGGTCTACGGTCCCTTGGCGGTGTAAAAAAATTGAGTTTGTAAATCAATGTAATCAAAAGACACGGTCATTTATGTCTCATATTTTCATATTCGCACACTCGTTCACAAAAACATATAGATTAGCTATCTACGTAGGGTGATTCTTATTAACGTTTAAAAAGTAATTTAATATGAGTCACATTTCGTCGCAAATGTCGGAAAATATTCCAAAACTGTAAGACAAATGTTGAATATGTCACGTCACCAGATGACGTACAGATCTAACAAGACATACGGGCCATGCAACGGTCTTGTCACGTCACACTAGTCAGATTGTGCGCCACACTTTGTGAACGCTCGGCCTCGCGCAGGGCCCACGAGAAATCAATATTTAATTGAAAAGGTACACACTAAGTTTCTTAATTTTGTCGTACGCTTTCGAGAACTTGCATACATTTAAACACGCAGTCAAGAATTATTAAACGTTAGAAACAGTTACTCGCGGCCCACCGGAAACGGCTGTTGGTGTTCGTAAGACCTGCAGTGTCACGTGCTGTGACGTACGTGATACGGTCTGTCTTTCTCGTAGGCCCCAATGACGTGCATCACCGCACCTGCAGTCGTTGAACTTGTCAGATGGTTCAAATGGCTCTGAGCACTATGGGACTTAACTGCTGAGGTCATCAGTCCCCTATAACTTAGAACTAATTAAACCTAACTAACCTAAGGACATCACACACATCCATGCCCGAGGCAGGAGTCGAACCTGCGACAGTATTGGTCGCGCGGTTCCCGACTGTAGCGCTTAGAACCGCTCGGCCACCCCGGCCGGCTTGGACTTGTCGATCCCACTCTCAACTGTAGGGGCCACTGCTACACGTGGCGCCTCTAGGATACTTTGTATTCGTTCTTTCGTCCTACACAGAGTGTAAACAATAACCGTTTGTAACGTACCGTAGTAGTGCACGTGAAATCTAGACGAACAAATTGATTTGGGACACGTGTGTTCTGTTAAGCTGAGAAACAAACTCAAATCCGGAAATATCGGGAGAATACACGGATATATGAATTCCAACGTCCATCGACTAATGCATCAAAATTATAACATCTGTTAGGATGTATGAAAGATAATCTAGGACTCCGAAAATCAGTTGTTTACCATATGTCGTGCGAATATAGCACCTCGTAAGTTGAACAAACTATATAAACTGTTGAACAAAATGCTGAAGACTACAAGTGTTGCCCACGACCCCAGCAGCCAACTAAATCAGTTGTCGCCGTACACTACCTCACCTTTAAGTACAAAGTGAAATAGGAAGCTACCAGCCTCTTGTTACAGGAGGCTAATTCGTGTGACGGTATAACAAGAGAGAAAATCGACGTCAGGCTGGCAGAAATTTAACCAGCAGGACAGAGGCTTCAGTTGAAGTAAATCGTAAGATCCGGTGTTCAGTTGGCCGAAATAACGTCAGAAAGCTTACAAGTGATCTCTCACTGCTCATACTTAAGTATGACTACGACTTGTTTGATAAAGTGTATGGTCTTTTAGTTGCTTTTGAGCTTACTGTGATTGTTTCATTGTTTAAAATCACGGGGAACAATTGTAAGCTGGAGCGCAGCGTGTGCCGTTCACAGTTGGCTGGAGCCCAAACGGAGAGCAACGAATTCTGTGCTCGAAGTCTCGCGAAGAACTAGCACGTCTTCTATAAGCTGACCTATGTGCCTTCTATAAGAGTATTGTGTGAAGTCACCGCAATTATGCTAATTTTTTTTATCATCGACTAGCAAACTTTCAAAAGCTATTTATACGACAATTGACATTTTGAGACCGTGGCTGTCTAGATGGTACAAGACGCTTCTTGAAAAGAAGGAAACAGCGAGTTACTGTTAATAATGTTACTTACCTACACAAAAAGCGCCGTAACCGCTTTCGAACCAAAATGTTCATCTGTAGACAGCTGTTCATATTTACATTTCATTTGTTGTTGTTTACATTAGTTGTTTGTCTTCCCCCTTGGGGCGAAATTTTCTTGGGATGATGGGGTGAGAAGTTCTTCAGGACTGTTTTTACCTGTGATACCTCCATCTTTGAACACAATCTTTCATGTGGCAAAACTATTCGGTGTGTCTGGGTGCTCTAAAACATATGAATTTTTATACATAAGAAAGAGCTTTACATAATTTTTGCTGTTGTGTGGATGGAAACAGTCAACAGTGCAACATAACGACGCGGTAATTTCAAGGGCAACATCATCCCATTCATCCCCATCCCCACGATCGGGATTAGCTTAATTTCTGCTGTGACGGCATGTACTAGGCGCGGGCAGACAGTGTAGTTGCGGCGTAAAGGATGGAGTGTGCTCGATAGATGTGACTCTTCTATCCAAAGGCTATCTCTACGTGGTGAGCCCTGGTATATACTACCTCATGTGCAGATGTTGGTGATGGTGTGGGATGGTTGTCCCGACAGTACTCTCTGGACCACGACTTTCTTTCTAAGGCTGTGAGACAGTTCACGAGGCTTATTACATATTGGAAGCTTTGCAGAAGGTGGAAGGGGGAGGGGGGAAGTGAAATTTCATCTTGGGGGCCCCGTGTAGGGGGTCTGGATTGACCGCGCTGTCTATATAATGCTAAACCCAGTCACCTTTCCGTAATTTTTTTTGTGGTATGATAAACGGGGTGCGTAGATTTACCAGACTACAGTCTGGATAGGCCATGATACCTCCGCTGTAGAGGTCCGACATTAGCTGACAACATGTCTCCTTCCTACACAAGGCATAAGACATTCCTCTCGCAAACAGCTGGCAATGGAGTGCTATTTCTAAATAACAAACCACAATTTTTCTTTAATATGGTATGTAAATTGTATCAAAAAACTATGAAGCATCCAGAAAGGGAGGAGGAAAAGGAAAGAAATTTCACAAAGTAAAAGATCTCTGGTATTATTTCAGTGACTACAAAATAGATTCAAATGTATGAAGAACTGGGTATGACCTGGATGCGTGTACTAAGACGTTGTATGGTCTCCTGAAGCAAACTGGCCCAAAACTGTCGTAGCTGTAATAAAATTGAAGGCCTAAGTCATCCTTACTATTTTGTTTCTCATATGGCTACCAGTTTTGGTGCTTCAGTACACCATCTTCAGGCCTTAACGTACGCTTAGAGGGTCAACTACCAACTGACTGTTTTCCTCCAGTCAGTTGATAGCTGACGATTGGAGACACAACATCGTTGTTACAGGTAGTCTGCGAAGACCAGTTCACAGATGTTGCTACTGGAGGAATCGTGTATACGACTGGAATTAATCCTCTCAGCGCCCGTTAAGGCTTGTAGATGGTGTACTGAAGTACCAAAACTGGTAGCCATGTAAGAAATAAAATGGTAAGGGCGGCTATAGGCGTTGAGTTTTACTACGGAAGTGAACGGCCGAAGTCCCTCAAACCTCCAATCAGAAGGATGGACAGACAAAAACTGTTGTAACTGGTCCTTGAAATCCTGGAGACGGCCACTGGGACGGAGCTGACGTCGGAGCTGGTCCAACACATGCTCTAAAGCGGGCAGATCTGGGGATCTTGCTGGCCATGGCAGAGAGTTCATAGAGACACATTCCATGTGTGGACATGCATTCTTCGTGACAAGACGATACTGTCGAGGTAACACATCAGGATGGAGGACGTCCGTACATATCGAAATGCCGTCAGAGTTCTCTCAATCATTACCAGCGACAAACTGAAACCATACCCAGTGGCTCTCCACCCAAAGATGCAAGGAGTAACACCACTGTGCCTTTCCAAAGCATTAGAGTGACTGGACACCTTTCCAGGTTGCCGCCATACTTACCGACAATGGTCACCTGGGTAGTGCAAAACCATGGCCGCTGAACACAGTGCGACGCCATTCATCTGTAGTCCATGTTTCCCGGCCAGAGCACCACTCGAAACACAGGCGTATGTTTTGGAAAAAAGGAGCCGGAGATTATTATAAAGTTTTTCATATTTCACACAAACTCTTTTTATGACAATGGATGAAGATGGTCATTTAGGCCTAAACCGACTATTATTGTCTCATAAAAAAGTGGAGGCGTTTGAGTTATGCGCGCTTTGGACAGCAATTCCCTTGCCCGGTTGCTGCTAGTCTCCTACCAACCTACCAATGGTGCGGGAAGACACAGAATGTTTCAGGAAGTCCACTACTTGTTCGCGGATGGTGCACAATACAGCGTGCCTCCCTTTAGGCCTACGAGTGTCCCAGCTCTCCCGACCCCATACAGTCAAACGTGGGACTGCTATCACATCTGTTGCCCTACAAATCTGGATATTGCACGATTCAAGAAGCTGGCCAAATGGAGGCCCGCAATGAGGCCCGTGTCAAACAATGAGGCCCATCTCAAATTTCATCAGGTGTGCTGAAAACGCTGTCTCACACGGGTACCGAGCATCTTCGTGTCATTCAGGGTTATCACCCAATATCTGACGCTGTACACGCCCCTTATATACTGTACCCGGCCAGTTAACAATACTAATCACGAAGAACGCTGACGCACTGAGATGACCATCCCGTACCCACTGCTGGTGCGTTTGTGTATAAAGTTACATTAGAGACGAACATGTCTTCTGGCTGCTTCACTTTTGTTGTGAGGCAGTGTGGACGACATTGCTCCTACTTACTGCTTGCTGTTGCAGTGAGCTGCTAGTCTTTGACGTGTAATACACTTCATGTCAGTTTGACGTATGTTACGTCGTGCTCTCTTGGTGGTCCAGTTTTAGCAGCCAGCAATGTAGTAGAACCACAAGCTAATAAACCTAGTATTTCCTATCCTACAGAATGACCACTGCATTAATTACAAGGAGGTGCGAAAATTTCTCCTATCTGGAGAAATGCAGCTACACCTTAGAGAAGACGATTTCTAGGAAACACTCGCCGTCACTTATTTTGGAATGTGACTCATCTGGAAAGGAAAATGCACATTGCACCGATGTGCGGCTGTGCGTTATTAATGGATTTCAAATTCCTGCAGTGTTGAAAGAGCGTCGTACCTGCCACATAGGACAACCAAGAATACGAGGTCTGTTCGCAAAGTAAGTTCCAATCAGTCGCGAAATGGAAACCACTGTGAAAATCCTATAAGCCTCGCACATATTTGTTGGGTAGTGACTAGTATTCCCGCCGACAGCGTCACGTCGCAGTTTTAGGTTCTGGGATTACGGTGATCGCATAAAGATGGCTGGAAAATAGTGTCACCGCCAAGTATGAGGGCCTTGTGAGAGATTTCGCCTGATATCATGCAGCCCACATAACATAACTGTCATGCGTTTGCTTCTTTTTGACAATTCTCGGCCACACACTGTAGGGGCAATGACGATGTTCCTATAGCGTTTTCGATGGGAAGTGTCTGATGACCCACCATACAGCCCAGACATGGCTCACCCTGAGTTTCATCTCTGCTCACCTGAACCGCTGGCTGTGAGGACTACATTTTGCCGCAGACAACGAGCTGTAGACCAGCGTAGATAATTGGTGGAAAGCACAGGTGGCTGCCTTGTATGACGAGGGTATTGGAAAGTTGGTACAACGCTACGACATATGTCTAAGTCGGGGCGGCGACTATGTAGAGAAGTAGCTGGAAAGTATAGATACTGTTAAGAATTAAACATTTTTTTTTTGTTTTTCACCATGGTTTCCGTTTCACGACCGATCGGAACTTCCTTTCAGAACAGCCGTGGCAATTAGTTTCATGTCTAGCAGTGCAGTGCAACGAGTGGTGAATTTCGTGATTTCCTTGCTTTAGTTGTATTAGATACTATCTACTGTATTCCGTAAGCTCTTAATTCATTTAGTGGGAAGCTAACATTCCAAGCTACGTCTGAACACAGTGTTACAACGCACAGCGAGCTGCGGAAGAGCAGGTATAACAAGTCTGGTTGACAAGCGATTTTCGAGATATACAGATTTTTGCACATTTCCTGGTAGATATGCTACAGCTCTAGATTTTACTGTACACAATTGACTAGTTCTGCAGAATTTCTTGAAGAAAGCAATAATAGTCCGAAAAATTTTAATCTTATAAAAAGTTATTTGCCAATTTGCGAAAAAAATATGAACGCGATTCTAAAAGTAACATTTTTGTGCAGTTAATATTTTATGAGATAATTGCAATTCTGAGGGAACCACTTTCACTAGAAACAAATTCATACAGCACTTCTGATTACATTTCTGGATAGTACCCCAAGAATTCTACCGAAAAAGTCAGTTAATCCCTACTCGAACTCGGAAAACTTCGTTCTCAGGTAGCAGGGCGGACAGATCTGATTCGCCATGTGCACCAGATTATATAGTGTTTTGTTGTCTAATTTAAGTTAGCCATTTAAAGTGAAAATTGTGGCAGAGACGCATTTTGCAGCGTTTTTAATGATTGTCGTAGCGTACATTTAACTTGCAATGTGAAGGGTTCTAGAATCAAAAGTACTATGGACAACCTGCGGTAAGAATTCGCGACAATTTTTCAATTTGTAACTCCGAAAAAAGAAAAAACGTTTGTCGAAAGTCGGATGTCAACTTCACATGATTGGTGTGACCTTGTCAAACATCTTTAGGAGCTCCTCGTGACATACTTGAGTGGAGAGAGTGGGGAACTGCATGCTATGACTTCAGTTTACCGACATACTATACCAGCGTTGTTTGGTTCACAGAGCCGCTGCGCCATTCTCCCCCCACCAGTACACTCCTTCAGCTTTTAATCTGACCAGTACTTTTCAACTACGCACACTAACATGTAGATACTTAAAGTAAACTATTTGCTATCATGAGGCTGTTTTTTATTAAAATGAACTACTCATTTCATTTAATTTGCGATGCCTTGGGTATTACCAAGTGATAACGGTATATACTTATAAGACGTGATGATCCACGCGGCAATGTAGAATCACGTATGCAACTCAACCAAATTAGTTACAGGAATAGCAATCAAAGATAAAAGTGGAACCCACACGCGGATTTAAATTTAAAGTGAAAAGCGTGAATCAGAGTTCTTTTGTGATACTTACCTCAAGATTGTTTGCACCACTAATAATGACATAAGGATGTGCAAGTACCATAGTTAAGTCGCCAAGTACTGGGAGCTCAATTTTATTCCGAAATGACGTGAACTGTGCACTTAAGTTAAATTTAATACTTTCGCTAGCCATGGGGTATATACTTACCAGTAACTCTTCGTCCTTTGTGCATTTGTGGGACTATGTCGTACCACTTCTGTACGCTCCTGAAATCTGGTGGTTGTCCGCTGTACCAGCCATAGTTTATGTTTGTTTGAAGTATAGCGTTCAGGGCCATGGGAATCACACATCCCACCAAATTACCTTGCTCTAAAGGGTCTTGGGAAGTATGTTTACCACCAAAGTAGTTTCTCAAAGACGCTTCGAAAGCGTACTTGCCACAAAATTAATATGTTTTTTGTGGACCTTGTGAAGCATACTCACTGTCAACTTAATGATTTTACGAAACTTTTGAGAACATGTCTTACCACCTCTGAATGCGCCTAAGATATTGTGGTAGTACACTGCACCACTTGCATAAAAACTGCTACGTACAACAATCAGTTTCCGTTTGTCATGAGATCACTTTCTTTCTACAATGGGAAATACACTTAACCACTAAAAAGACAGCCGGCCGGTGTGGCCGAGCGGTTCTAGGTGCTTCAGTCTGGAACCGCGCGACCGCTACGGTCGCAGGTTCGAATCCTGCCTCGGGCATGGATGTGTGTGATTTCATTAGGTTGGTTAGGTTTAAGCAGTTCTAAGTTCTAGGGGACTGATGACCTCAGCTGTTAAGTCCGATGGTGCTCAGAGCCATTTGAACCAAAATGACAATTCACAGAAGGGCTGTGGGTGCATACACACCACCATAGTGTTTGGTCTTAAATCGCAAAAATAAAATTATCAAAAAACAAATAGATTACGTATACTGATCACAACTCTGGCATGGCACTAAAAGAAATAACTACGCTGAGTGACTAAAAAGTGCGCCTGCGAAAGAATTAATAGGGTAATCGCGTCTTGTGGAATAAAAAACTGCCGATAGACTGTTGCCAACAAGAAAAGAAGTCTTCTTCATGACTATTATGCATAAAGCATCGATTTTAAATTTGACTTTCACGCGAATTAGTTGACTGCAGTAGGTAACATGCAGAAACAGTAACAGAGAACAACGGCGTTGAAGCAGAAGGAAATTCTGCGTACATTTATGGCTGAAAGAGGCTCCTGTGTCTAGCGGCAACTGCATTGGAAGCTGTCATATTTGCAAGCAAATGGACAGCTTTTTTGACAGCAGGCTCCCCACCGACCACAGCGCCGTTAGACTGTTAGCTTCTATTAGCGTGGCCACTGCATGTTTACGATGACAGCTCGCTCAGTGACGCACGTGGCCTGGCGGTGTGGGGCAGATTTTTACGGTGTGCTTCTGGGAACAATCAGGGCATGCCGAAAATTTATTCAATACTGTTGGTGTACGATCAGACACCCATGGCGACGCGGACGACAAAGGTGAACAACCTTGAAGTCTACAAACACAACTGAATTCAAAAGTAGTTTCGGTATATACAGTGTAATAAAATTGTAACGTCACTTTAGACGTAATTTACGATGTAAACAAACACGCTCTCGTCAGCAATACTCTGAATATTGTGCTTCATCATTGAAGATAAAATTGTATGTGCTATGGTTATAAACTGAAAAAAAAGAAGCTGCCAATTATAGAATAAAAGTAAGTACAGCTAGGGTTTAATTGAATATAAATAAACAACTCAGGACTCGTGGTAAGAACCTTAGTACTGTGGCGTCACCTGGATGCCTATCTGATGTATGACGCGATTCATTCAACTGGTATGAATGTAATGCTAAAAAAGATAGGAATGCCTGTAATGTTGTCAGTCATTCCGTCGAATCTGATAATATTTTGTGACAAATATCGTAAATATTTTCCGTTAATTGCAGAGATAAGAAATACGACACTTCAATACGTTCCATGAAAGCATGGAACTTCAAGTCATATAGATATATACAAGAGCCATATTTCTCGCCCCTGTTTGTTCTCTGTTTTTCGCTTGTTTGTTCTCTCTCTCCCGTGGGTCGCTGTATGTATAACTAGCTGTCTGTATGAGCTTTAAGGTTACAACATATTGATGATTGAAAGTATCTTATTTTTACTTTCAAAAATACCTTTCCCTCCACGTGAAATTTATTTAAAGATAATAATAATATTACTGTCGATAACCCATCTGGCTTCGACTGTTTAGGTGGCGCTGAGTCCGCCATTACGTGTACCATAGAGTATTGCAGTGTTTGCGTGCTTCGCTCTCAAAGTAAAATAATACTAAATGCTTTTATGAATTTTTACATACAGTTTTCAGTATTAAAGTTAGTTAATTTTTTTGATTACAAAACTTAGAGATTTAACACAGCAAGGCTTAGGTGACGCTTAACCTCTGTTTTAAAATATTCTCAGTAGATTCAGATTATTAAAAGTTAACTTAATTCTTAAAGAGATAAAGATATTATGTGCAATTATTTCAATAATACGCGTAATTGAAGTCACTTACTGGTTAACACTGAGACGATACGGTTCTCTGTCGTGACGCTTAACCTCTGTTTTAAAATATTCTCAGTTGATTCAGATTATTAAAAGTTAACTTAATTCTTAAAGAGATAAAGATATTATGTGCAATTATTTCAATAATACGCAGGTGTTTGTACAACTCTTTCTTTCTGTCTGACATCAGATTAATTTGCTGGGAAAAGAAATCATTTCATGCTCTATATTTTTGCTGGGTTAGTTGCAGGCTTCGCTACGTTGTCATTCATTAAAAGAGAGCGTAACATTTCCATAAATAATAAAAACCTTTTTCCCTGCGTACTGATATTAAGTCACGCTACATATATTTAAGATGCATTTACTCGCTCTCAAAATATACATGGCGTTCCTAAAACAAAATTCAGAATTTAAACTGCTATGTTACATTATCATCGCTGTATGTATATATGTGTATATTTATTTTAAACCACATGTGGCATTCGGCACTAACTTATACGAAATAAGAAAATTAATTCTACACCACAACAATTACGTGGAAAGGAAGTAATGGTACGGTACGTAGACAGGCCAAGTAACTTTATTGCACCAATCTTCCGTACACAACAGATGGAAAGTTCTACCAACCATTTAGTTCCTCGGCGACAGAAGTCCGCTCCTTGTTCGCGGAGCCGTTTCAGAAAGGCTGTGTGATAGTCCACATCTTCCAGCTGTTCTTTCAACTTTCAGGGAAGATGGATATCGCACGGATCAAGCTCTGGATTTACCGATCAGCACCACCAGCTTACGTGCGGCCTTCAGCGAATTGTTGGCACCATTTCACTCCGGCTAGGCATTGCATGTTGTCCATATGTCGCCAGAATTCTATGATGAATCCGTCGATAATTCAGACGGTTTGGACACAAGAATCTTACTGTCCCAAGTATTCCAGCTTTTGGAGTTCCAGCTGCTGCACCATTTACATTGTAAAACGCGATGAACCTGTTATCCGCACCGCTCTAAAACTGTAGCTGCAGGAACCAGTTGCATGTACTCTCTTCTGTCAATACTCCACTCGTATTGTGCTGTGGTCTTACAAGGAGAGGTCCCCAGCGATGCGATCGACTTTTTGAAACCATCTCTACTGTAATGTAGGTTAAAACCCTGGTATCACACACTGCAGCCGTTCACCCTGGTGGGCCCTCTATTGCGAATAATTGATGAGAAAAAATTTCGGAATTTTGTGTGACGCTCAGTAACGGTAAAAGCGTTACATAAAATAGTTTGATTGCTTGGTGTAATAGGTAGGACGGAAGTTTAACCTGAGGCAGGATACGGGTCGATTGTCGCCAGATGTAGTAATTTTTTTATTATTTTTAAATCTTTATCGAAATGAGTCTGATCGTAAGTTCTATTAAATTAATTGATTTAAATGTAATTTTTTATTTCCATTCCTTTGTCACATCATTTTAATCGTAATATCGATTTCGTCATTCGCTCTCATTTTTCTTCCTATCATTCTTTTTCCACTTAAAATTTTTGTTCATGCGTTTTAATTAATTATATGTATTAAGTTCAACTCAATTTCCTTTGTTTAATGACCCTGTTTTTTCGTCTATATTATTGCGTTCATTATACCTGTTTCTCATTTTGTTTGAATTTCCTATACTTATACACTCTTCTTTCACTTAAATTTTCATCTGAGTTATTTTGTCGATAGCGCAATGGGTATTCAAGTTATGTTTTAAATGTTTGTGTGAGGATTACCATGTAAAAAAAATTTGCACGTCTTGTAACGAAAAATACATTTTTCACACCACTGCATAGTCAGTATAAATAGATTATTAGATCTGTCAGATTATTAGATCTGACAGATCGAAATTTTCAAATATTATATTATAATAGATAATATTACATTATAATAATATAATAATATTATATAATGTATAATAATATAATAATATTATATTATACTATAATTGATAAATACAATTAAATTCATATGTACAAAAATCCCGATTGGAAAAGGGACGATATAAAGGAAAAAGTAAAACAAATGAAAAAATTTAATACGGTGATTAAAATAATTTGAGAAATGAATAGAAATAAAAAATTACATTTAAATGAATTAACTGAATAAAAGTAATTATCCAAATCATTTTGATGAAGTTTTAAAAATAAAAAAGTTACTGTATCTGACGTGATACGACTCCACAACCTCTAGCATGTGTAGCTGTTATTCTACTCATTACATCACGTAACCAGACTGTGAATATCACCTTTTTTAACGTTATTAAACATCACGCAACATTCCGAATTTTTTTTCTTCCATTACTCGCAAATGATGGCCCACCAAGGTGAAGGGCTGTAGTGTGATACCTGGAGTCTTAACCTAGATCACTGTTTCAAAATGTCGATCCCAACGCTTGGGACCTCTGCTTGTTAGCGTGGATGCATTACTTTCTGAAGTCCTTACGCCGACCGGTGACTGAAGAATGATACAACTGACCACTGTGCTTCTGTTGTTGATAAAATTTTTACCAAAATTCTATATAGCTGATTTCTTTGAGAGAATTGTAACGAAAGATTTTCATAAGTATTGTTGAAAGACATAGCAGCTACCGTACCGGAGAAGAACGCTGGATTTAACAGAAGAAAGATCGTTTCTTGTGGTACGCAAGGGAGGAACAACGAGTGCTGTAAACTGTCGACAGATACCTCGAGGGTGTTATAGTCGTTAGGGATGCGGACCTAAAACAGTATGGGAAACTGTTTTGATGGACTGCGTTGTCCTAGCTACATCTGAACCAGTAGCTGCTGTTAACGCCACTGTTATTTCTGCTGATGACAGTTTTCGTGTGGTGCCAAATTGCACGCTGTTATTGTTGCTGCAGTTTCGCTGTTGATACTTTTCTTAGTATGACGATGATGAAACTGAAATTACACTGATGCCACATTATGCACTTTAGCTGAATGTCGTGTCATAAGTATACACAATTTCACGACAGCAAAACACCTGAGGAAATATCACCGCACCACTCTAACAATCCAATATGACAAGCACATGTAAACTTTTTCCGTCAATATTTCTTCCGTCGGGAGGAAAACAGGCCGTATTTTGTTCGTTACCGCACGTCATGCAGTACACATACAGCATTCCATTCCCTCATAATGAATCGAACAGCAGTACACACTGGACGTCGTGTAGCTGTTTTACGAAGCAGAACTCCAGTAGATTAAGGCTACTGTGATTAAACAGTTGCTGAAGTGTCAGTTTATCATTTTTCCTGTTCTGCAGACGTCATGCTCTAGCCTCAAATTCTAATATGGTATTCCGCTTAGAAATTCTAGTTACGTCCAATGCTGAGCCATTACTCTAAAAGTCACAGCACAATATTTAACGATCAGTTTTATGACTACCTACTTACACTGATCAACCGGAACATTATGACCACCTACCTAATAGCAAGTATGTCCGCCTTGGCACTGATAAAATGGCGACGCGTCGTGGTTTGGAAGCAATGACACCTTGGTAGGTCGCTGGAGGGAGGTGGTACCAACCTGCACACACAAATCATATAATTTCCGTACTTTCCCGGTGGGCGGGGGGGGGGGGGGGGTGCGATGAGCTCTGACGCTACGCTCAGTCACACCCCAGATGTGTTCGATTGGGTCCAGGTCTGGCGAGTTGTGGGGCAGCACATCATTTGGAACTCACCACTGTGTTCCTCGAACCATTCCATCATGCTCTTGGTCTTGTGACGTGGCGCATTATCTTGCTGAAAAATACCACTACCTTCAGGAAACATGACGGCCACGAAGCGATGTACGCGGTCTGCAATCAGTATACTATACCACTTGGCCGTCATGGTGTCTTGCACGAGCTCGACTGGATCAATGAATACCCACCCGGATGTTCCCCAGAGCACAATGAAGCTGCGACCGGCTTGTCACCTTCGCACAGTATAGGTGTCACGGAACTGTTCCCCTGGTAGACAACGCATTCGTGGCCTACCTTCGGTATGATGAAGAAGGTATCGGGTTTCACCAGACCATACAACGATCTACCACTGCATCAACGTACAATGCCGAAGGTCACGTGCTTATTTTAATCATAGTTGCCGATGACGTGATGATAACATTGGCACATGCATGGGTAGTTGGGTGAGGAACCCCATCGCTAGGAGTGTTCTCTTCATCGGTTAGTGTAACGTGCCAGCTCCAGGTCTGTCTCAGCCTTTGACGACTGCGTCTGGCGTCACCCCCTGTAGCACACTGCATGACATTTTTCAGTCACACTCACAAGAGGAGCGTAAGAAATACCACTAATCAATATGATTCATACTGACAGGCTGAGTAGTACACAGCTAGGACTTCAAAATATGTAAATAGCAAGACTCAACAAATGGTTCAAATGGCTCTGAGCACTATGGGACAACATCTATGGTCATCAGTCTCCTAGAACTTAGAATTACTTAAACCTAACTACGCTTTGAGAAAATCGAGTTTGTTCATTTCACGTGCCCGCAAGGATACTAGAATACACGGTCGGGACGTGCTCAGGTGGGCTGCGAGTGGCGACTTCACCGCGAAACCTCTCTCCAAGCCGCACTGCGTTGAAGCTTACAGGCGCACGGCACACACATGTTTAACGCAATGCAAGTAGGAACGTAGCAGAGATTTCCCAAGTTTCAGTGAATTATTATTATTATTTCTTTACTTTCTCAGACGTTAAGTCTGGTTAAAAATGGAAAGTGACGCGGACCTTGATCAAGCGTCACTTCCTTTTAACTGTACGGTATATGTTATATTGCATTTAGGAACTTTCGGGTGATTGAACATGTATCAATAATTACGGATTTCTGTAGTTGTATATATAAGTTTGGATGAAGCTGTATTGCATTGATGTACTGGTGGATATTGTGTGGTATGACTCCTGTAGTTGATAGTATAATCGGTATAATGTCAACTTTATCCTGATGCCACATGTCCTTGACTTCCTCAGCCAGTTGGATGTATTTTTCAATTTTTTCTCCTGTTTTCTTTTGTATATTTGTTGTTTTGGGTATGGATATTTCGATTAGTTGTGTTAATTTCTTCTTTTTATTGGTGAGTATGATGTCAGGTTTGTTATGTGGTGTTGTTTTATCTGTTATAATGGTTCTGTTCCAGTATAATTTGTATTCATCATTCTCCAGTACATTTTTTGGTGCATACTTGTATGTGGGAACGTGTTGTTTTATAAGTTTATGTTGTAAGGCAAGCTGTTGATGTATTATTTTTGCTACATTGTCATGTCTTCTGGGGTATTCTGTATTTGCTACTATTGTACATCCGCTTGTGATGTGATCTACTGTTTCTATTTGTTGTTTGCAAAGTCTGCATTTATCTGTTGTGGTATTGGGATCTTTAATAATATGCTTGCTGTAATATCTGGTGTTTCTTGTTTGATCCGGTATTGCAATCATGTATCCTTCCGTCTCACTGTGTATATTGCCTTTTCTTAGCCATGTGTTGGATGCGTCTTGATCAATGTGTGGCTGTGTTAGATGATACGGGTGCTTGCCATGTAGTGTTTTCTTTTTCCAATTTACTTTCTTCGTATCTGTTGATGTTATGTGATCTAAAGGGCTGTAGAAGTGGTTATGAAATTGCAGTGGTGTAGCCGATGTATTTATATGAGTGATTGCTTTGTGTATTTTGCTAGTTTCTGCTCGTTCTAGAAAGAATTTCCTTAAATTGTCTACCTGTCTATAATGTAGGTTTTTTATATCGACAAATCCCCTTCCTCCTACATTTCTCCTTAATGTGAACCTTTCTGTTGCTGAATGTATGTGATGTATTCTATATTTGTGGCATTGCGATCGTGTAAGTGTATTGAGTGCTTCTAGGTCTGTGTTACTCCATTTCACTACTCCGAATGAGTAGGTCAATATTGGTATAGCATAAGTATTTATAGCTTTTGTCTTGTTTCTTGCTGTCAATTCTGTTTTCAGTATTTTTGTTAGTCTTTGTCTATATTTTTCTTTTAGTCCTTCTTTAATATTTGTATTATCTATTCCTATTTTTTTGTCTGTATCCTAGATATTTATAGGCATCTGTTTTTTCCATCGCTTCTATGCAGTCGCTGTGGTTCTCCAATATGTAATCTTCTTGTTTAGTGTGTTTTCCCTTGACAATGCTATTTTTCTTACATTTGTCTGTTCCAAAAGCCATATTTATATCATTTCTGAATAGTTCTGTTATCTTTAGTATTGGTTGTGTGGTGTCACCGCCAGACACCACACTTGCTAGGTGGTAGCCTTTAAATCGACCGCGGTCCGTTAGTATACGTCGGACCCGCGTGTCGCCACTATCAGTGATTGCAGACCGAGCGCCGCCACACGGCAGGTCTAGAGAGTCTTCCTAGCACTCGCCCGAGTTGTACAGCCGACTTTGCTAGCGATGGTTCACTGACAAATTACGCTCTCCTTACCGAGACGATAGTTAGCATAGACTTCAGCTACGTCATTTGCTACGACCTAGCAAGGCGCCAGTATCATTTGCTATTTATCTTGTGATGCATGTACCGTCAGAACGATGTTCACCAGTTATGGATTAAAGTTAAGTATTCCAGAAGCTACGTACTATTTTTGCAACTATAAAGACCTTATCCTGTTCCAGACATCACGCCATCCTGCGTGAGCTTAAACGCGTGCCTTACGGCTTCCTCCTAGTGGCTTGGCTGTCTTGCCAAGTCACAACAGGTTGAGTTGTTCATTTGTTGCTGCCAGTAGTTTTAGATCATCCATGTATAGCAAATGTGTGATTTTGTGTGGGTATGTTCCAGTAATATTGTATCCATAATTTGTATTATTTAGCATGTTGGATAGTGGGTTCAGAGCAAGGCAGAACCAGAAAGGACCTAATGAGTCTCCTTGGTATATTCCACGCTTAATCTGTATTGGCTGTGATGTGATATTATTTGAATTTGCTTGGATATTAAGTGTGGTTTTCCAATTTTTCATTACTATGTTTAGGAACTGTATCAATTTAGGATCTACTTTTTATATTTCCAATATTTGTAGTAACCATGAGTGGGGTACACTATGAAAAGCTTTTTGGTAATCAATGTATGCGTAGTGTAGCGACCTTTGTTTAGTTTTAGCTTGATATGTCACCTCTGCATCTATTATCAGTTGCTCTTTACATCCTCGAGCTCCTTTGCAACAGTCTTTTTGTTCTTCATTTATAATTTTGTTCTGTGTTGTATGTGTCATTTTTTTCTGTGTAATGACTGAAGTTAATATTTTGTATATTGTTGGTAGGCATGTTATGGGGCGATATTTAGCTGGATTTGCTGTGCTTGATCTTTAGGTTACAGGTAAGTTATTCCATGTCTAAGGGTATCAGGGAATGTGTATGGGTCTGCAATGTAACTGTTAAATAATTTAGTTAGATGTGAATGTGTTGAGGTGAACTTCTTTAGCCAGAAATTTGCTATTTTATCTTTTCTAGGGGCTTTCCAATTGTGAGTAGAATTAATTGCTTGGCTGACTTCATGTTGCAAAATTATCACTTCAGGCATTTGTGGTATCATCTTGTATGTGTCTGTTTCTGCTTGTATCCACCGTGCATGCCTGTTATGTTGTACCGGGTTTGACCATATATTGCTCCAGAAGTGTTCCATGTCTGTTATGTTTGGTGGATTGTCTATTTTAATGTGTGTGTTATCTATTGTCTGGTAAAATTTCTTTTGGTTTGTGTTCAATGTTTGGTTTTGTTTCCTTCTATTTTCACTTTTTTTGTATCTTCAAATGGTTCAAATGGCTCTGAGCACTATGGGACTTAACATCTATGGTCATCAGTCCCCTAGAACTTAGAACTACTTAAACCTAACTAACCTAAGGACAGCACACAACACCCAGCCATCACGAGGCAGAGAAAATCCCCAACCCCGCCTTTGTATCTTCTAAGTCGTTTGGCCAATGCTTGTAATTTCTGCTTCTTTTCATCTAATTGCTCTATCGCTTCTTGTTGTGAGATTTTACCTAACCTTTTTCATTTTTTTTTTTTTTTGACATTTCATTTCTTATAAATTGTGTTAGCTGTCCGATGTCTTTTCTCAGTTTTTCTATTCTGATCTGTAGCCTGTGTTGCCATGCTGGTTTTGTGGGTTTCTTCTGTGTGTTGGTTGGTTCTGATCTCTGCCTAGTGTGTATATTTAGTGTCGTGAGTGCTCCTATATAAACCAGTAGTTGTAACTCTTCCATAGTTGTGTTTTCATTTATTTTGTTGTGTATGGTTGTGTTGATAGTTTTTATTGTTGTTTCGACTTGTGGGTTATTTGGCGGTCTATGCA
This sequence comes from Schistocerca americana, assembly GCF_021461395.2. Lineage (NCBI taxonomy): Eukaryota > Metazoa > Arthropoda > Insecta > Orthoptera > Acrididae > Schistocerca > Schistocerca americana. The sequence continues at coordinate 260,264,390 of NC_060121.1, read as the reverse complement.
AGAATAGTCTGTATTTGTGTCTTTGTATTCTATATATGTCAGCTGAAATTTTTCTTCTATTCGTGTTCTATTTGTGCTTGTTCTGGTGGCTGTCTTAAGATTTCGTTTTCCTCTGATTGTTTAATTGATGCGTGTTGTCCTTTGTTTGTTTGCTCTGGGATGTTTGAGTCCATTACTGTCCTGAACCAACTAATCACACTAAAAGGGGGGTTAGCTCTATTAGTGGTTTGTTCTTTTCGTCGCCTTTTACGACTGGCAGAACATACCGGAGGCCTATTCTTTTCCCGGGCCGTACTATTATTATTACTGTTTAATAAGTTTTATGTTAGATAGACTACATTTTTCTAGGCTGGGTGAAACGCTAGTGTAAAGTATCCGAAGGACGTCAACATCTTTCACCATCTCGGAGGACACTGCTTGTTTTCGGGCGAAAGACGCTCACACACGCTTACACCACATAGACCTGTAATACGCAGAAACCGTCTGTAATGTCATTTTAAACTCTTTGTCTATTCGGAAAACTTACGTTACGACTTTTTTTCATTGTTTCCAATTTTTGTTTTTTGTTCATCCTCAGTTCGCTTTTGTTGTTGATAAGTTTCATTCTGATCAAAGTGCATGTCCTTTCGAAATATATTACAGCAAAGCCCTTCGTTCCTGATTACTCTTCATTTATAGCGTTCTTTAACCCTACAAAAGCTTTTGGGTTTCGGTCAATGATTTGCCGTCGGATGGTTGTAATTTTCTTTCCATTTTTAAAGTGAATTTCATAAAACTTTGAGTTTGCTTCATTAAAGATCCAGTTGAAATTATCTGAAACCAATTCATTCCTGAAACATTTACAGGATCAGTTAGTTTACCATACAAATGTGTTAATTCGGGATGTTTGTGTTTAACTCTATGAACAACATATCCTGCACACATCTATATCTGCTCACCATTTTCCTTCAAATCTGGAACATCTTCCCATTCGTATTCGGTGCAGTTCTCGAAGATTTCTCCCACCTCTGGAACAGTCTCAACGTCCTTGATGTCGCATTCAGTTTCCTGTACACAGCGAGTGCCTTGCCTCTCAGAAGGTGACGGGCCTACAGTCGTAGCTTGAGTTTCTGCCAATATATTGGCAGTTAAAGTATCAAATTATTTTCGGTTCTTGGATATTCTACTTGATAATATTTCACTCATGTTACGGCCCAAAATCGAAGACTAAGTTCTTTGTGGGACGGTGGTAGCCAAGATTGGTTGGTTATAGACAGCTTTGCAATATCTTCAGACGACCAGTTAGTACATCTTCCTTTCATAGCCAGTTGTTGACAGTCAGAAAAAGAGTAATGAATCACTCTTTGAATATGTTTTAATTTCAGTAACTCAGTGAGAGACGATCCTGTAAATCTGAATAAGGCCTTTCCTTTCTGTTTCCATATTTTCTAATTATTGGAGTAAGCATTGTTGCATTCACAGCAGTGTTTGTTTTAACGGTTAACGTTTTGTCTAGTAGTAATTTATTCATTGGTTGATAATATACAATCATTTTCATAATCGGAATCGTGAGATGTACCGAACAGGCACGAACATTTTCAACTGAAAACGAATCTGCACATTTACCAGCATTTCCCATATTTCTTTCGTGTCACTGTGTTTGGGAAACATATGAAACTTTATTTCTAATTTACTTGTCAGCTGTGGTTAGTACAACTAGAGATCACTTAGAAAACCATTATTTTTCACTGTAAAACTTACTCTAAAAATCCCTTGGCCGGCCGCGTTGGCCGAGCGGTTCTAGGTGCTTCAGTCCAGAACCGCGCTGCTGCTACTGTCGCAGGTTCGAATCCTGCCTCGGGCATGGATGTGTGTTACGTCCTTAGGTTAGTTAGGTTTAAGCAGTTCTAAGTCTAGGGGACAGATGACCTCAGATGTTAAGTCCCATATTGCCTAGAGCCATTTGAACCATCTTTTGCTGCAAAGAAGAAAAAATACATTTGAGCTAACTGACTGAATAAAAATAATAATCAAACTCCTTTGATTCGATTTAGAAAGAAGAAAGTTTCGCTAACTTTAACGAAATTTGAACCGACGACCTTCTAAAAGTGAGATTTGTACGTTAACTATTACTCTATGCCATGTTACTGGAATCAGTAATTATAACTGTCCTGACCCAGTCGCAAAAATTCGTGATCTCTGTGATAACTGTATGAGTGACGTTGAATCGCGTCTTGAGGGGTAGTGTCCGGTAGTCTAGTGTTTGGTTAATGCTGCTGTAAAAACGTGGGTATGTTATTAACATCGTTGAGTGTGTGTGTGTGTGTGTGTGTTTCATTAGCATCGTTGCTTTTTTGTGTGAGTGTGTGTGTGTGTGTGTGTGTGTGTGTGTGTGTGTGTTATTGTTGTTGTTTTTGGCGTGGTTATCATGTGTGATGAAATACCATTGCCATGAGTCGGGATCCAGACACCAAACACATCAAGAAAGACGTCAAACATGGAATTGCAAGTGAACTCACCAACTGCTTTTGTCAACGGCGACCGGCTCGGGCGTAACATTGAGCGTTCTAATTGGAGGATACCAGATTCAACGCGTGAAGTGTCAACTATCAAGTAAATTTAATCGGACTACAGTTACATCTGACAATGAGTAGCATTTCTAGATTTCCAGAAAGCTTTCGACAGAGTACCTCAGAAGCTTCTAATCCAATTGCTTGCTTCTGAACTATCGTCTCAGTTGTGCGACTGATTTCGTGATTTCCTGTCAGAGAGATCAAAGTTCGCGGTATGCGATCCTTGCCAGATAGGATTAATAGAGTACATCGAGAAAGATAAAAAAAAAGAGCAGCATGTTTTGTATATAGAGAAATAGGGAGGTGACTGTCATGGACATGATACAGGATCTGGGGTGGACATCATTAATAAAAAGGTCTTCTCGTTGCGGCACGATCTTCCTTCGAACTTTCAATCACAAACTGTCTCCTCCGAATGCTAAAGTATTTTGTTGATCATACCTACGTAGGGAGAAACGACCATCATAATAAAATAAAGGAATCAAAGCCCGCAAGGAAAGATATATGTGTCCCTTTTTTATAGAGAGATGAGTACTAGGTAAATATTGTGAAGGTGCTTCGATGAACGTTGCGCCAGGCACTCAAGTGTGATTCGCAGACTAGCCATGCAGATGTGGTAGGATTGCTGTTTCTTTATTTCCGTATTCGTGTTTTAATACGTGTCTGTTTCTGACTTGAATGCATCGTAATATGGAGGAATGCTGGGATGCAGAGGCTGTGTGGATCTCCAAAACAACATCAAAGAAAACGCGCCGACACCTCTGCAGGCAACTGGCTCCACCTCGCCACCCGTGCGCTGCCAACCGTAATAACAGCATTGCGCGAAGGGCGGCTCGCGATTAAAACTTTAGATTTCTCGGAAATGCGGCACGGAGGAGAGCGGAGGGAAAGACGAGACTTGGAAGTCTGAGAAATTACGACTTCTTCTGGCCGTCAGTTTTGAGCGAAACGTAGCGCTGTTCACTGAATGCTTAGAGTGCTTGTTTTCGTTCAAGGAATGCCGACTACGGCGTATTATTAGAGGTGGAGAGAGTGTACTCGAAGGAGACGTGTCGTAAGAGGGCAAGTTGTTTACGCCATTAGCTTGTTAATCGGATATAAGTGAAGCGAAGCATAGCTGACCAGCATAGTTATCTCATTCAGCATGTATTTTCATTCCCTGCAAGGGTAACCCAACAGTAAGTCTCCACTGTGCTGTAAATTAAAGGAAAAATACTGGTTGAAAGCAATTCATGGAAGAGATACAAATGTTGCGTACTTACTTAACGGCATATTTTCATATTTCGAATTGAGCTTATTTATAAGATTTTTGACTATCTAGCTCTGTTCCTAATAACATCTTGCGGCGGCTCCTGGCTGTTGCAACTGGGAGTTCACATGGGAATTCAAAGTCGACAATGTATAGGAAAATCATTGCAATGTTAATGTGAAAACCGACAACTTCACTACAAAATTAAATAGAAATGAACTGAAACAGGTGAAAATAATATTCTTATTATCTAGATACGATAGAGTTGGTTCTCTTCAGAGTATCAGTATCTGCAGACGTCATAAATATCTTGCTGACAATTTCAAAACCGAATTTCTAGAAACGTAATTTTATGGGCTATTCAGTTGGGAGCTGACTACATGGGCCTTCCTTTGAAGATTCTTCAGTTCCGTTGAGGCCAATCCAAAAGCACCGCAAAATTTATGTAGTTACTACTTTCTAGAGATCATTACGAATTTGTTTTACATATTAGTTAAGTTTGTTATATTTTGCCGATAGGGGAGGTGCTCTTTCAGCCTGTATTTACTTTCCCCATCCGAACTGAATTCTAGAAAAGAGCTTGTATGACATCGTTAGCATTTGTGCTTACTGATTTTCTTTGGCAAGCGGCACAAATCTGCCATACCACATACACTACAACTTACATCACGTTCAGCACAACTTATATAATTATACTACCATACAAACGTAAGTATTGTTTAACGTTGTTGCCAAAACTCTTGAAAAGTTCTTGACCGATTTACTTGCAACTTTTAGCCAATAATCTAATAAAGGTAAAGACAGGCATAGGCTACATAATATTTAACACACACACACACACACAGCCGACTCTTGAATGATAGGCGAGCCGACCGACCGACGATCCGCGAAGACCAGGGCCCGGCTCAAAGGATGCGTGGCGGCGATGGTCGGGCAAACCATCTCGGCGCGGACCTCACTGCTGCTCCAACCCGACTAAACTAGGGCCGCATTGCAACTCCCAACTGGCAACCGACTGACAGACCCGTACTCTCAACCCGAACTCTCCGTCACGACAGACAACCACCAGGAAGTAATAGCAGTCGAGCAAAGATACTACGAGAGGAGAGATATCGATACGCGCTGCTAACGCCGCTCACGGTCGGGCAAAGCAGCAGCTCAGAGGCAGTAGTAACTTAAATTAACGTAGTGAGGTGGAAGTACGTTAAAAACAGGATGTAGAATATATGATGGCGGGAACAAGAGCCACGCACGGCTCAGATAGTATAAGTAATGCTGAACAAAAAATGTTATATGAACATAGGTCCGCAAATGCTTCGTTAGAGAGGTATGGGTATTGAAAGGAACTTCAATTCTGCAAAATTGATGTGCACAACTTGAACGCAGTACAACTGGACCATAACGTGAGTTTCTTGAAAACAATGTTACAGAGAAGTAGAGTTATGTTACACATTTTTACATAATGTTTATTTACTTTGTATTTGGTACGTAATGCATTACAACATGCATGTTACATGTATTCAATTGAAAAAGACGTACCATGTCTTTTACAAACGGCTTTAACACTTATCGTAAAGATGTTGTACAGTTCACAGAACAGGTTCGAATACCCCACCATGAACGTCAATGAATTTTTGCGCATTTCCCTAACGAAGCATTTGCGGAACTATGTTCAAATAACATTTTTTGTTCAGAATTACTTTTACTATCACTGTCTAAAATATTGACCTTTCCTCCCGAAACACCCTGTATATACATATAAGCCTATACAAAGTATTTAAAGAAAATTCTTTTTTAAAATTTGTTATCGAAAATATCGGAAAGTTCTTCACAGATTTATTTCAAATATTTACACAATGTACTGAAATTGTTCAAACAGACACAAGCTGTATACAGAGTGGTCCATTGATAGTGACCAGGCCAAATATCTCACGAAATAAGCATCAAACGAAAAAACCACAAAGAACGAAACTCGTCTAGCTTGAAGGGGGAAACCAGATGGCACTATGGTTGGCCCGCTAGATGACGCTGCCATAGGTCAAACGGACATCCACTGCGTCCTTTCAAATAGGAAGCCCCATTTTTATTACATATCCGTGTAGTACGTAAAGAAATATGAATGTTTTAGTTGGACCACTTTTTTCGCTTTCTGATAGATGACGCTGTAATAATCACAAACGTATAAGTGCGTGGTATCACGTAACATTCCGCCAGTGCGGACGGTATTTGCTTCGTGATACATTACCCGTGTTAAAATGGACCGTTTACCAATTGCGGAAAAGGTAATATCGTGTCGATGTATGGTTATTGTGATCAAAATGCCCAAACGGGCGTGTGCTATGTATGCTGCTCGGTATCCTGGACGATATCATCCAAGTGTTCGGACCGTTCGCCGGATAGTTACGTTATTTATGGAAACAGGAAGTGTTCAGGCACATGTGAATCGTCAACCTCGACCTGTAACAAATGATGATGCCCAAGTAGGTGTTTCAACTGCTGGCGCGGCTAATCCGCACATCAGTGGCAGACAAATTCGCGACAATCGGGAATCTCAAAAACGTCGGTGTCGAGAATGCTACATCGACATCGATTGCACCCGTACCATATTTCTATGCACCAGGAATTGCATGGCGACGACTTTGAACGCCGTGTACACTTCTGCCACTGGGCACAAAGGAAATTACGGGAAGATGACAGATTTTTTGCACGCGTTCTATTTAGCGACGAAGCGTCACTCACCAACAGCGGTAGCGTAAACCGGCATAATATGCACTATTGGGCAACGGAAAATCCATGATGGCTGAGACAAGTGGAACATGAACGACCTTGGCGGGTTAATTACGGGAGGAAGGATAATTGGCCCCCATTTTATCGATGCTAATGTAAATGGTGCAATGTATGCTGATTTCCTACGTAATGTTCTACCGATGTTTGCATGACAGAATGGCGATGTACTACCAACATGATGGATGTCAGGCACATAGCTCGCGTGTGGTTGAAGCGGTACTGAATAGCATATTTAATGACAGGTTGATTGGTCGTCGAAGCACCATATCATGGCCCGCACGTTCACCTGATCTGACGTCCCCGGACTTCTTTCTGTGGGGAAAGTTGAAGGATATTTGCTATCGTGATCCACCGACAACGCCTGACATGCGTCAGCGCATTGTCAATGCATGTGCGAACATTACGGAAGGCGAACTAGAGGCTGCTGAGAGTAAAGTCGTTACAAGTATCGCCAAATGCAGTAAGGTTGACGAACATCGTTTTGAGAATTTATTGAATTAATGTGGTATTTACAGATAATCACGCTGTAACAGCATGCGTTCTCAGAAATGATAAGTTCACAAAGGTACATGTATCACATTGGAACAACCGAAATAAATGCTCAAACGTACCTACGTTCTGTGCTTTAATTTAAAAGGCCTACCTGTTACCAACTGTTCGTCTCAAATTGTGAGCCATATGTTTGTGACTAGTACAGCGCCATCTACCACAAAGCGAAAAAAGTGGTCCAACTAAAACATTCATATTTCTTTACGTACTACACGAATACGTAATAGAAAATGGGTGTTCCTATTTAAAAAAAAACACAATTGATATCCGTTTGACCTATGGCAGTGCCACCTAGTGGGCCAACCATAGCGCCACCTGGTTTTCCCCTTCAAGCTAGACAAGTTTCGTTCTTTGTAGTTTTTTCGTTTGACGCTTATTTCTTGTGATATTTGGCCCGGTCACGATCAATGGACCACCCTGTGTATACATAACCTGAGAGCCACAGTACGGTGCAGTACCACTTCCAGCCATTTCCTTTCCTATTCCATTCGCAAGCAGGGCGAGGGAAAAGTGACTGTGTAAAAGCCTCCGTGCGACTCTTAATTTCTCGCATCTTACGTTCGCTAAATGTATGTTGGCGGCAATAGAATCTTTCAGCAGTCGCCTCAAATGCTGGTTCTCCAAATTTACGCTGAAGTGCCTCACGAAAAGAGTGACGTCTTCCCAGACATTACCATTCGAGTTCACGGAGCATCTCCATAGTATTTGCATGCTGATCGATCCTACCGGTAACAAATGTAGCATTACACTTCTGAATTTCTTCGATGTCTTCCTTTAACACGACCTGGTAGTGCTTCCAAACTCCCGAATAATGCGCAAGAATGGGTCACCCTAGCATAATATATGCCACTACTTTATGGAGGAGCTACATTTCCCAAAATTCTCACAATAAAACGAAGTTGAGCGTCCGCCTACCCTAGTACCAACCTGACGTGCTCATTTCGTTTCATATCGCTTTGCAACGTCACGTCTAGAAATTTAATCGATGTGAATGTGTCATGTGGCACCCCACTAATGCTGTATTCGAACGATGCAAGTCAGTTTTTCCTACTCGTCTACATCGACTTACGTTTTTACGTATTTAGACCAAGCTGCCATTCATCAGTCTACCTAGAAATTCTGTCCGAGTCATCTTGTATACTACTACAGTCACTCAATGACGGCACTTTCCCCTATATGATAGCGTTATCAGCTAAAAGCCGTAAGTTGCTGCTCTCCCAGTTAGTCAGATTATTCGTATATATAGAGAATAAAAGCGTTCGTATAACAATTTCCGGAGGCATTTCTGGCGATACCCTTGTTTCTGGGAATATTGTCCGTCGAGGACATCGAGCTGGGTTCTACTGCTTAAAAAGTCTTCGAACCACTCACATATCTGTGAACCGAACCCTATGCTCGGATTTTCTTCGGCAGTCTGCAATGTGGCATTCGTGCCAGACTCTTTCCGGAAAGCTAGGAACATGGAATCTACCTGTTGACATCCATTCATTTTTTGTAGGATATCGTGTGAAATTTATTATATTCGATGTCAGAATGTGTTCCAAGAATTCTACGGCAAACATGTGATAAGGATATTTGTCTGTAATTATGTCGGTCCGCTCTTTTACCGTTCTTAGGTACAGGAGCCACCTGCAGTTTTTTGGAGTCCCTTAAGACTTTTCGCTGCGCGAGAGATTCGCGATTAATGCTGCGGACGCACGCCGCCAGTTACGCCGTTGTTTCCTACCGCTCCCACCGCGGTACGACGAACTGCCACGAACTCTGGAGCTGCAGCGGCGGGTGTTCTTAATTCTAACATTCATGCACTGAGCCCATTTTGTGTGGTTTCCAGTTGATTAACATTTACAGACTTTCATAGTGGCCAGAGCACGACATTTTCTGAGCAGACATTGTACTGAAGTGTGACAGATTTATAAATCTTTTAGAGCTGCATATATTTCTAGATTCAAATTTTCTGTTAGCATCTGACGCTGCAAATACAACAAGAAAGTTCAGTATTATTTTTGCTATTCGATATTAGATGTAGAATAAATTAATATCTGAATTCTCTGATCATGAACGTCATCTGTTCCTCGCTCCTGTATCCGTTAAAATACAACACAGCGTGCAAAGGAAGTTACAAAAATGTAAGGTAAGTAAGAAGCCAACGCTGAAGAGTAATCTCTGTTAGATTGAAATGGGATTCCATATGACTTGTTGGCTTATTTGTTTTCAGATCGTTCAGATGCTTCTCCACACTAAGGGTGCCTATTTCTATGTCCTGCATGCGGGAGTCTGTACGACAGTCAAATGACGATATGCTTGTCCGATCCTTCCGCGCAAATGATTTCTTACGTCTACGTCTACGTGATTACTCTGCTATTCACAATAAAGTGACCGGTAGAGGGTTCAGTGAACCACCTTCATGCTGTCTCTCTACCGTTCCACTCTCGAACGGCACGCAGGAAAAACGAGCACTTAAATTTTTCCGTGCCAGCCCTGATTTCTCTTCTTTTATCGTGATGATCATTTCTCCTTATGTAGGTGGGTGCCAACAGAATGTTTTCGCAATCGGACGAGAAAACTGGTGATTGAAATTTCATGAGACGATCCCGTCGCAGCGAAAAACGCCTCTGTTTTAATGATTGCCACTCCAATTCACGTATCATGTCTGTGACTCTATCTCCCCTATTTAGCGATAATACAAAACGAGTTGCCCTTCTTTGTACTTTTTCGATGTCAACCGTCAGTCCCACCTGATGCGGATCCCACACTGCACAGCAGTACTCCAGAATAGGGCGGACAGGCGTAGTGTAAGCAGTCTCTTTGGTACATCTGTTGCACCTTTCTAAGTGTTCTGTCAATGAATCGCAGTCTTTTGTTTGCTCTACCCACAATATTATCTATGTGATCGTTACATTTTAGGTTATTTGTAATTGTAATCCCTAAGTATTTAGCTGAATGTACAGCCCTCAGATTTGTGTGACTTGTCACGTAATCGAAATTTAGCTGATTTCTTTTAGTACTCATGTGAATAACTTCGCACTTTTCTGTATTCAGGGTCAATTGCCACTTTTCGCACCATACGGATTTCTTATCTAAATCATTTTGCAAGTCGTTTTTATCATCTGATGACTTTATAAGACGGTAAATGACAGCACCATCTCCAAACAATCTAAGGGGGCTACTCAGATTGTCTCATATGTCCTTAATATAGATCAGGAACAATAGAGGGCCTATAACAGTTAGTTGGGGAACTCCGGATATTACTTCTGTTTTACTCGATGACTTTCCGTCTCTTACTACGAACTGTGACCTTTCTGACAGGAAATCACGAATCCAGCCGCACAACTGAAGCGATACTCCGCAGGCACGCAGTTTGGTTAGAAGACGCTTGTGAGGAACGGTGTCGAAAGCCTTCTGGAAATCTAAAAATATGGAATCAATTGGACATCCCCTGTCAATAGCACTTATTACTTCATGAGTATAAAGAGCTAGTGGTGTTTCACAAGAACGATATTTTCTGATTCCGTGCTGACTGTATGTCAATAAATCGTTTTCTTCGAGGTACTTCATAATGTTCGAATACAGTATATGCTCTAAAACCCTAATGCAAATCGACGTTAGTGACATAGGCCTGTAATTCAGCGGATTACTCCTACTTCCTTTTTTTGGTATTGGTTTGACTTGAGCAATTTTCCTGTTTTTAGGTACGTATCTTTCTGTGAGCGAGTGGTTGTATATAATTGCTAAATATGGAGCTATTTTATCAGCATACTCTGAGAGGAACCTGGCTGGAATAAAATCTGGACCGCAGGCCTTGCCTTTATTAAGTGATTTAAGCTGCTTTGTTACACCGAGGATATCTGCTTCTTTGTTTCTCATCTTGGCAGTTGTTCTTGATTGGAATTGAAGAATATTTATTTCTTTCGTGAAGGCGTTTCGGAAAACCGTGTTTAATAACTCTGCTTTAGTGGAAATGTCATCAGTGACTTCACCGTTGTTATCGCGCAGTGAAGGTATAGATTGTGTCTTGCCACTGGTGTGCTTTAAGTATGACCAGAATCTCTTTGGGTTTTCTGCCAGATTTCGAGACACAATTTCGTTGTGGAAATTAGTAAAAGCATCTCGCATTGAAGTACGCGTCATATTCCGAACTTCTGTAAACCTTTGGCAATCTTGGGGATTTTGCGTTCTTTTAAATTTGGTATGCTTTTTTCGCTGCTTCTGCAACAACGATCTTACCCGTTTTGTGTACGATGGGGGATCAGTACCATCACTTATTGATTTATCTGGTATATATCTCTCAATTTCTGTTGATACTATCTCTTTGAAAACATTCCACAACTTTTCTACACTTACATGATCAGACCGGAAGGAGTGAGGACCGTCTCTTAAAAATGCGTTACGAGCATTTACATCAGCTTTTTTAAGTAGATAGACCTTGCGTTTCTTTTTGATGGTTGTAGGTGTTACGGTATTCAGCCTAGCAGCAACTGCCTTGTGGTCGCTAATCCCAGTATTCGTCACAACACTCACTATTTGTCCATGATTGTTTCAAATGGCTCTGAGCACTATGGGACTCAACTGCTGGGGTCATCAGTCCCCTAGAACTTAGAACTACTTAAACCGAACTAACCTAAGGACATCACATACACCCATGCCCGAGGCAGGATTCGAACCTGCGATCGTAGCAACAGCGCGGCTCCGGACTGGAGCGCCTAGAACCGCACGGCCACCGCGGCCGGCTGTCCAGGATTATTTGTTTCTAAAAGGTCAAGTATGCTTTCGCAAGCATTTACGCTTTGAGTGGGCTCATGAACTTATTGTTCAAAATAATTTTCTGAGAAAGCATTCAGTACAATTTCGGATGATGTTTTACGCCTGCCACCGGCTTTAAACGTATAATTTTTCCAGCATATCGAAGGTAGATTGAAGTCACTACCGACTATAATTGTATGAGCGGGATACTTATATGAAATGAGACTCAAGTTTTCTTTGAACTGTTCAGCAACTATGTCTTCTGAGTCACTTCGCAACTTTCTATTTCGCGTTTCAGCCAGCTCTCGGTTCCGAGTACACTTTGAGCGTAACAGCTCTCCTGGAGGGTAGTAAGTTCAGGAACTTTGTTACTAATACTTCGACAACTCAACGTTAAAACTTTAATAGTCAAAGTGTGTCTACTTTGTACGCGATCTGGTTTCGCTCTCTATGTATCGATTGGCAAACGTGCATCAGAGGACCTCAAACTACCGACTAGCCTAAAAAAAAAAACTCCATGCCCATTCCGCAAGTACTCTGCTACCCTAGTGGCTACTTCAATTGTGTAGTGAACCCTTGATGTAACAAGGGAAGTTCTTCAACTCTCCACCTCATAACGCAGGTCTAAAAATGTACAGTCATGACCGTCACAGAATCAACGAAGCCTCTGGTTGAGACCCTCCACTCGGCTACAAACCGAAGGACCCCTGTCTACTCTGCGAACGACGCTGCAAATTGTGAGCGAAGCCAGCCGTCTTCACCACTTCCGCTAGCCGCACTTGGGAACTCAAAATATACTCAGAACCCAAGTGACAGGAGACATTGGTGCCGAGATGAAGTTCGAAACTATGTCCTCCTGGTGTAAGTTAAGCTGAGCAGAGCCAGACACGCGCTCAGGGCATTTTTAAACGACTTTACTAAAATGATGAGTCGTAAGTTAAGTTGGTCTTGACTAGATTAATTATCGACCTATTCTATTATTTTATATTTTTGTTATCAGAAGGACACAGAAAAGTAGCAATTAAATTAAGCGGCGAGACCGCGACTGCAGTAATACTGTGAGTAAGCTTCATATTCAGTGCACCGTTGACAGTGATGTCATTATCGATGGATCTTAGGATCGCAATTAACAAGGATAGGAAAAGAAATCGGCTGTACCCTTTTCAAGGAAAACACCTTGTCGTTTGCCTTAGTTGATTAAAGAGTGCAGAAAATGCAACGTCACAACAGCCAGACGGGATTTCAGACACCATCTGTTAACGTGGAGTACTGACAAGAGACCCCTTCAGTGCTAGGTCGGAAGTTTAATCTTTAGTAAAGCTCTTTTGAATGCGTTGTGTTAACAATTACGACAGGAAAAATATTAGCGGCTAATGACTCACCATGTGCATTAGGAGGGCGACAGAATGTGCAGAAAGGAACCTTCTATGGGATGTATTGATTACACTTCACAAAGTAGACGTTGTCGACAGTCAGGAAACGTTCAAAACAAATCACTAGCTTCCACCATGAACACGGAATGAAAAATGGCGCGACACAGTGATAATAAACGTCCGCACCAACAAGATCGAAGGCGAACTCCTTGAGAGTTACAAACCGTGCAGCATGTTCAGCTAGTTATCCACTTTTAAAGAATGCATATACAACCATATTACTGTATTGGAGTGATCATAAATGATGGAATATGATGGCATGCAATCGAATGCTGAACGCTCTGCCGTTGAGCTTTTCGTGCAACTTGATATCATTTAAGGCGTAGCTGCAGATAGTGCGATTATATGTTTTATAGGCACGAACAAATACATTCAGAGGCTGATTTTTTCCAGTGTTTTCAGTTGGAATGAACTGTAATGTCACACACTTTTCAGGAGGGATAGTTTTCTCTAAAGCAGTATGATTTTTCATACACGGACCAGGAATAAAAAAAAAGCAAGTTATTTTAACCAGCTATTAGCCAAAAGTAAAGCTCATACCATAGTTGTAGTTCTGGCAGGTACATATTCGCCACTGCCCTTGCAGGATCACGCACACGAGAAAGAATCGTAGGAGGAAGAACACCTCAAACTTCTCTGAGAACAATAAATAACTTTCCTGTCCATTTACCAGCAAGATTAACAGTCGGTATAATCGTATACAAATGCGTTAAGGCACTAATGTTAGTTGATCTTGATACAACCCTCTTGGTACCTCTAATTTCCTGGGTAACTTTTATATGCATTTCCTCTTCAAATCTCGATTCGTCGGAGTTGAAACCAAGTTCCTTACAGAACGATGGGGTAACTTTGAAACTTCCTGGCAGATTAAAACTGTGTGCCCGAGTTCGAGTCTCGGTCGGGCACACAGTTTTAATCTGCCAGGAAGTTTCATATCGGCGCACACTCCGCTGCAGAGTGAAAATCTCATTCTGGAAACATCCCCCAGGCTGTGGCTAGGCCATGTCTCCGCAATATCCTTTCTTTCAGGAGTGCTAGTTCTGCAAGGTTCGCAGGAGAGCTTCTGTAAAGTTTGGAAGGTAGGAGACGAGATACTGGCAGAAATAAAGCTGTGAGGACGGAGCGTGAGTCGTGCTTGGGTAGCTCAGATGGTAGAGCACTTGCCCGCGAAAGGCAAAGGTCCCGAGTTCGAGTCTCGGTCAGGCACACAGTTTTAATCTGCCAGGAAGTTTCATATCAGCGCACACTCCGCTGCAGAGTGAAAATCTCATTCTGGGGTAACTTTGTTTCTCTCATCCACAAATTTTCGAGATGATTCTGCAGTTTGTGGTGCATGGTCAAGCTGACGATTTGTTTGAAATTTCGTTATCATATGGATTCAACATCTGTAGCACTGTTTGAAGTTGTGCAACGATCCACTGCTTCCCTTGAAATCACTCTAATTTATTTCGCGAGCAATATGATGTTCACAACGTCGGTGGTCACTATCATTCACATCCCGTAAATTGTATCGAGCATCCCTGAAATTAGTAAATACCAGTTATTGTAGCAAGTGCGCCTTGTCCTCTCTAAAGTTCTTATTTTTATTTTCTCTATTATTTAATGAGCGTTTTATTAATTATTTAGTTATGGTTTGGTTTAGCAATTCCTTCTTATTGTTTGCTTCTTTTATTTAAGTTGAGTCCTTTTAATTATGTTTTCGGTCGTTATGAAGTCTATATTGCTTACTGTTCTCCGTAAGTTAAAGAATACGGTAATACCATATGCGCTTCGCAGCAGCAGATCTCTTTGAGTCTTCTTGCTGGAACATCTCCACCTGAAGTCGCTAAAGATAATTTATCGCTCTACGGAAATCGATCGGCACAGTCAAGCACTATGCTGTGTCATGTGTATGGAATGTGGCGTCCAACTTTAGTTCGTGAAATTATATAGGTTTTCGGAGAAATATTCTCGACGAATCCCAAAACCGTATAAGACTGCAGGTTCGCACCATTAAACCACAGAACACTTCCGAACACCTTGCGTCTTTATAATCACTGAATATTTCTTTTGAAATGATTAAGGGTTATGAACTGTACACGCCTGATACTCCTTTTGTGCTTTTATGGATTTTCTTCAATAGCATAAAACATAGATTACTGCCTTAATGGTGGCTTCCAGCAATCTCCTCTCAATCCGACAATCTCTCTTCCAATGTCCAACATGGAATAATAATCTCTTCGCCGTAGCATAATACAGTCTGTATATCTTTGTTATCGAGTTCGTACGGAGATGCTTAAATTCCACAGAGTATTTATCTCTCGCGCAGATATTTTTCATTTATCGTCGTATCAATTGTCCGTCGCACCTTATTTATGGAGTTTTGCATCACAAAACGCTACACCTACTTTGAGTATCGGTAGTTTTACTAAAGCATTACGTGGTGATACTGCTGTGAACTTACTCGAAATATGTTTATAATTACGTGTGTGAGATGCTGCGGAAGATCTTCCATGTATGTAATTGTGTTTAGTACGCGCTTCTTGGCAACGATTGTCCTTTACTACATTTCGCTGGAGACGGGCTCTGTGGCTCCCAGTTCGGAATTGTTGAGGAGCTTCACGGATTAAGCAATATCGTTATCATTGTACTCATCATGCACATTTTCCGCACAATCGAGAGGACATAACAGCGCACATTCCATTGGCTCATCTTGCAGAAACGCCAATATTTCATTGACACTTCTTTCTCACTCTGTGAAATCCCTTGGATTCCTTTTACACTAAATGTCAACTACGGCAACTGTTGTAGATACAATGCAATGTTTATTTTGTTTATCGTTGCTATTGCTCCGCTTCGTATCGCCACCACTAGCCCTGTAGCACCGTTGTGAATTACTCTTCGATTAAGCTGTTCTACTACGCTCCGGAGCCTCATGCTGTGCTCATCATTGGATCCCTGCAGTCGCGCGCCCTGTTGCCATTAGCTGCCCATATTGTGGTCGCGTGGTAGACAATATGTGGTGCGTCGAGTGCCGTGAATGTCAGTGACTTCATTCAACCTCGCACTCGAGAGGTTTCTTGCGAATTAGCTTCGCAATATGGGCTTAAAATTTTTCTGCTACGTGTTGCTGCTAGTTTCCGACAGGTTTCTGTACAAAATACATTTATCACGCTGAGAAACAAATCACGTAAATTAGTCACTACAGTTATGTTACTGACAGCAATAGTCATTTGTAGCTGACTGTTACGGGTTTAAAGGTAGCAAAACTGTATGAAAATGGTGAACAGAAGGCGTAACCAAACTTATTATCTGAATATTGCTGTGGTAGCTAAAAGAAGGCAACTCAGTCAAACTGAAGTTCTCTGCAGGTTGCTGCTCGATTATTTTAAAGACTGCGTGACATTGTTGGAGCTGTTTGATTTTCTTTTTGCGTTACTGTGTCCTTTAGCGAATTACAGTGGTTTCAGATCCAGTGATGGTCAGAATGCACAGAGAAATGTCATCGATCGGATAACGCCTCTGAGTGAGTGCTGATGCATGACGATCGGATTGTATGGTTACGCACTGAGATGGTTCAACATAATACGACCCCATGTATATGCCGCCATGTAGGTCACCCATCGTTCGGTCTCAAGGAACTAGTAATAAAGTCACACACTGGTAGCGTTGTAACTTGTCATACTGTGTAATCAACATTGTCAGTCACATGTCATAGAGATCTACCATCGGGCTTGGGAAACAATATGTGACAGCTGTCGACACCTTTCGGTCACTATGAAACGGTTTAATGGGAAGCGCCGCGCGCGATATTCGGGCGGTCTGAGGCGCCTTTCCACCGTTCGCGTGGCTCCCCCAGTCGGAGATTCGAGTTCGTCCTCGGGCATGGATGTGTGTGTTGTCCTTAGCAAAAGTTAGTTTAAGTTAGATTAAGTAGTGTGTAAACCTAGGGACGGATGACCTCAGCAGTTGTGTCCCATAGGAACTTACCACAAATTTCCAAATTTAATGGAACACTATTTCCTCAGGCGCAAGAATAGAAAGATGTTTACGAAACTGGTAGTACAATGTCGCCTGCCAAACGAATCGAGGAAATGTGTTCCGCTCTGAGCTGAGAGCAGGTGTTCATCTCACGTCTCTAATGGTATTGCATATTTCAGGTTTGGAATATCCGTAAAGGCATTGGCTGGCAAATTATTAAGTTGTGTGTTGGTAGTTGACCGAAGCAATTTGCATTATTAATCCACCATTTCCTAGCACAATGTATTTGCCCCAAACATTTACTTCATTTCAGAAGGGTTTTAGTTCGTACCGTGCTACACATAGAAACCTAGAAACTAATATTAGGAAAGAACTTTCACTCAGTTTGTTGGTAGTTGAGCTGCCATCAGTCCCGTACACCACCTCGGGAGCTAGCCAAGAAAAAGCAAGTCTTCAAAACGGCTGACCGTCCCCACGTGAGCATATTTTGCTACAAACAGTGAAAACAGTTGCCCACTGTGTCGATGTGGAGACGTTGCCGCCGATTCGCCATACAGATGTTGTACGCCGGACCTTGCCCGCCCGGTTAGCCGTTCGGTCTAACTCACTGCTTTCCAGGCCGGAAGGCGTGCCGGTCCCCGGCACGAATCCGCCCGGCGGATTAGTGTCGAGCTCATGTGTGCCGGCCAGTCTCTGGATGGTTTTTAAGGCGGTTTTCCATCTGTCTCGGCTAATGCGAGCTGGTTCCCCTTATACCGCCTCAGTTACACTATGTCGGCGTCTGCTGCGCAAACACTTTCTCCGCGTACGCTTACACCATGATTACTCTACCACGCCAAAATTGGGGTTACACTCGTGTGGTGTGAAACGTTAACGGAGCGGTCCACTGGGGGCCGAACAGTACAATAACCCTGGGTTCGGTGTGGGGCGGCGGTGGGGTGAAGTGGACTACTGTAGCCTGTTGTGGGGTGTGAACCTCTGAGGGCTACAGCGGGGACGAAGCTTCTCTAGATCTCCAGTTCCGTACAATACAATACAATAGCCCGAACCTTGTCACTGCAGTGTTCATGTCACCTAAGTTTCCCGCTAAGGTCCCATGAAACCAATGGTATTCGAAAAAGAGTACTCGTATTGGCGTGACTGTCATCACAGCGTTTGACTAGCCGCCACTGATGATATGTGAGCGTTACTTCCATCACACGTTAACCTACTATCCAAGATAAAAGAAAAAATGAGCTACCATAGAAGAATTACCCAAATGGGACGGAAATGAGTAGATTCGTGATGTACATGTACAGACAAACAAATGATTGCAAACTCAGAAAAGTTGCATGATTTATTGAAAAGGAAGAGCAAGTCAATAACACGTTTATCCACATCTGGCCCTTATGCAAGTAGATATTCGGCTTAGCATTCGTTGGTAGCGTTGCTGGATGTTCTCCTGAGGGAAATCGTGCGACGTTCTGTCCAATTGGCGTGTCAGATCGTCAGAATTCCGAGCTGCTTGGAGGGCCCTCCCCATAATTTTCCAAACGTTTTAAATAGGGAGATATCCGGAGAGCTTCCTGGTGAACGTAGGGTTTAGGAAGCACGGAGACAAGCAGTAGAAACTCTCGTCTCGTGCGGATGGGAATTATCTTGTTGAAATGTAGACCCAGTACGGCTTACCATGAAGGGCAACGAAACGGGGCATAAAATATCGCCGACGTACCGCTGTGCTGTAAGAGTTCCACGGATGACAACCAAAGGGATCCTGCTATTAAATGAAACGGCAACGCGGAGCAGCAGTCCTGGCCCTCGGGACGTATGGCGGACGACAGGTTGGTATTCCACCACTGTCTGGGGTGTCTCCAGAGCATATCCGCTGTTCATCGGGGCCCTGTTCGAAACGCGTCTCAACACTGAAGATAATTCTACACCATTCAGTGAGATTCCATGCCGAATGTGCCCAACACCACTGTAAACTGTCTTGTTGGTGTACAGAGGTGAGTGGTAATTGGCGCAAAGGGCGCCTTCTGCTTATCCCGCGTTCTATAAGCGTCTATTAATGGCCCTTTTGGTCACTGAAGCACCAATTGCACGTCAGTTTGATGGTAACGATGAATCCGGGGAACTGAGTGCCTCTCTGACGAATGCTCGGACCTCACGTTTTGTTGTCGCTGTAGGTCAACCGCTTCCTTCTGGACACTGTGGTCGGTCATGGTTTACCCATTTTTGCCAACATTGTCGATCAGGGCCATCGTTTCTATTCAAATCTCAAGCGATTCGCCAATTGCTCCAACTGGCTTCTTTGAGCCCAACAACTCGTCATGTCTCAAATGCTGACGTCTGCCTTTTGCGTGCAATGAAGTTCGCAAAGACTTTGTCCCATGGTATCGACATTAGAGATGGGTCGTTCGCAAACTAATGGGTCAAAAGGAACGGTTCACGGAGATGAACGAACGAGCGAGGAGCGAATTCTAAAGAACGATCTTCCATAGTTCACTTCGGTCGTGGCTTTCTACTTGTAGTTCCCGGGAACGGGAAACGGTCGGTTTCGTTTCCGAACGGCACGTTGGCCAGTCTCGTTCCCGTCTGTCTCGGTCTCGCTCAGCCGAACTCGTCCTTCGCGCGACCACTCGTCGCAGTTCCACTGCCGACTGCTCATAGTTCAGTATCGAGTTGTTGTTAGTTTCGTTCGCTTCGAACGTCCATTCTAGATCTGTTTCAAACCTTTTTTGAACTCTGAACTTCTGCTTATTTTCGTATTCTATTCAGCGTCCACGACCGGTAATTAAAATGAATTTTATAATTACGTAAATTAAATAAAAATTACGTGGTTTGTAATACATACATCTTTTCAGGTAACAAAACGGCGTATCAGCTTACTACACTGTTTCGACAAACAGAAGAAGAAATACTTGTAAAATGGCAAGATTATTTGTTATTATACATGCAAAGGTGAAACAGAATGTTTCTTGTTATGGAAGGCAGACCGACTTAAAGCTGAATGAAGCCTGCACTTCGTAATCGAGAGTATAGTGTGACATTTTGTAAAGAGAACATGATAACTCCTACAATATTATTTCAGTGGTACAGGGTGGCGCACGAAAAATCGGCCCCGAGTACTAAACTGCTCATTGTCGCTCACCAGTCGTAATCTATTGTTTAGAAGTTGTCTGCATTAGCTTATTTGTTACCTCTTCACTGCGTAATTATTACACGTTTACCTATTCTGCTCGTAGCAACAAATCGTGCGTAATTGGCGAGCAGTTTGTACTAGGGGCCGGTTGTCGTCCGTCACCTTATATTATGTTACTGCGATCAGAGCCACATAACGCTGCAGTTGGCTAAACGAGATGTTTTGCAGAATCACAAAAATTCCAAGTGTGTGAGAATTCTGTTATGAATAAAAATTCTGTACTCCAGGGTGGGGGAGGCAAGTGTCCTCTCTTGGCACCTACCATCTTCAGTCACTTACGCTATTAATTTTAAATTTTTCATAAAAACCATATACCAAGCACAATGAACGGTGAAATAGTAAAAATGAACGGTTCCCAAAAAAGAGCGGTCACCAGTGAACTAGTTCCCAAGGGTGAACGACTTTGCCCTTCTCTAATCGACATGTCCCACGTTTACTGTCCTTGTCAACTGCGCTGTGAAACTGCGCCGCAACGTCACACATTCATATGTCGACCGCCAGTTTTACAATTTTGCGTTTTCCGTAGATACCTGTATGAGTATCGCGACTTAGGACCTATTAGTGAACACATGTTACTCTTATACGAGGAATGTGTGGTTCACAGGCAACTTCGGAGCTATACGCCGTGTTATCGGCCAGTTAGCTTGGTCGTGGATCCAACAATGCGTGGCGTACTAGTAAATGGCAACACTCCAAACGATTGCTCCAGCATTTACCCACAGCCCAGTTGCGACAATGTCGTGTATGCCTTTGAGGAGTCTCCACCGAGGACGCTTGCTGATACACATTGTTATTTGCGCAAGGGCTTCCACGTGGCCCTAAAGTGCTCTCTGGTGCTAGCGTCTCACACACAGTGAATAGCGTTAGGCCTTAGAGTAGTCTCCAAGTAAACCTAAGTTTTCGACACCATTACGAACTCTGTGCTCAAACCCGTTGTCTCACATCCTTCCATGAATTTGGCTCTGCCAGTTCCATTCGTTACAGTAGGGTACTATGAACAACTGGTACGTGACCCATGTTGAAAACTACACCAATATGCTGCGACGAGATCACCAACGATGGAGCACAATATCGTACTGAAAGAACATACGCTGACAGAAACTGTCACACCGTAAACTCGTTGACTCCACGTTGGGAAACAGATACATAGGCACTTCCAGATCTCTGGCATATGTTGATTAATTCAGTCTTATGCTAGCTTATTTCCTTTATTTTCAGTGTAAAGAAAAGTCATTCCTACAGATGAGGAATAAGCATTAGTATACAATGTCTATGGGATGAGTCTCACTTTACTGTAACTTTTCATATGGAAATCGCAACACACGTGACAAGATAACGTTGAAAGTTAATATACAGGGTATTACAAAAAGGTACGGCCAAGCTTTCAGGAAACATTCCTCACACACGAAGAAAGAAAATATGTTATGTGGACATGTGTCCGGAAACGCTTACTTTCCATGTTAGAGCTAATTTTATTACTTCTCTTCAAATCACATTAATCATGGAATGGAAACACACAGCAACAGAACGTACCAGCGTGACTTCAAACACTTTGTTACAGGAAATGTTCAAAATGTCCTCCGTTAGCGAGGATACATGCATCCACCCTCCGTCGCATGGAATCCCTGATGTGCTGATGCAGCCCTGGAGAATGGCGTATTGTATCACAGCCGTCCACAATACGAGCACGAGAAATCTCTACATTTGGTACCGGGGTTGCGTAGACAAGAGCTTTCAAATGCCACCATAAATGAAAGTCAAGAGGGTTGAGGTCAGGAGAGCGTGGAGGCTATGGAATTGGTCCGCCTCTACCAATCCATCGGTCACCGAATCTGTTGTTGAGAAGCGTACAAACACTTCGACTGAAATGTGCAGGAGCTCCATCGTGCATGAACCACATGTTGTATCGTACTTGTAAAGGCACATGTTCTAGCAGCACAGATAGAGTATCCCGTATGAAATCATGATAACGTGCTCCATTGAGCGTAGGTGGACGAAACTAAAATGAGCTCTAACATGGAAATTAAGCGTTTCCGGACACATGTCCACATAACATCTTTTCTTCATTTGTGTTTGGGGAATGTTTCCTGAAAGTTTGGCCGTACCTTTTTGTAACACCCTGTATAAAACATCTACTCGTCTTTGTAAGTCTCAGGTTCATCTCCATCAAATCTACAAATCTTATTTTGACATCGGAACATGTAGATCTGAGGGCAGAGCAACGGAACTATGACTGTGAAAATTTAATTTTGAATAGAAATACGGTACGTGGAGCTCACGCTAGAGGATCTGAAATCCTGACTATCCGGTATATGGTACATTAACCAGTTTGTCTGCGAGAAAGTAATGCGTTTTCAATGAGATTTACATATCCCATGTGACTGCAAAACAAAAATGACTCAGATTAAAAATGACAGCCCAGAAAATAACTAATTTCTGTGTTTAGTCTTGCAAACAATCGCTGTTCCAGAGCTGCTACTGTGATCACAGAGCAAATGAGCATAAAGTTTAACGCATCTGGCTTTCAGATAAAAGCGCTTGAAAACTCACAAGATAGCACTTTCCTGACATCTTTTACTGATATGAAACCCCTGAACTGACATGGTATTACTTTCACAAGTACACTCTGGCAATCACTGTATCTTAGAGTGGACATGAATTCTGATGATAATTAAATTCATTGGTTTACGTATGCGAACGAAACGCTAGTTTGTTCTGCAACCTGTTACTATTAAGATAATGATCAAACTTGCGATGTGCAATGTAAGACCGTATCTCACCAATTTTGACAAAAATGCTTCTGCAGCACACAGCTCGCGGTGTGCAGTGCGAGTACAGAAACACATTCATAAAGGTGAAGAATGAAAAATGAAGAACTAAACTTAACAAATGATAAATGAAAAAACAAGACAGCAACTATGCATCATTAAGCCATAACAACAATACAACCTTTCATAAAGTTCTCACAACTAGACAAGTTAGCAAAATATTTGTTAATAATTGTCCTGGGCAGCATTACTTTTCTGGACACTTGTTTCAATTATGAGAGAAACATTATGTTGCATTATAAAAGTTCTACTGCAAACTTCAGCCATAGTCAATATTCAAACAATGAGAAACTACACAGTTACAAACATAAAAAACTGGATTACCTTAACACTTGAGTTCGTAATCCTTCCATTAATATTTGCTCAACATCTTAAATATTCCTCAAAAACATTATTACAAAATCCTTTTTTTAAATAATGCTGCCTCCACTGCATGGCAGGCAGCTTCCATCCTTTTCAAACCGAGTACATTGCGAGACTGTCTAACATACTGTGCCTACTACTCTCTTCAAGAGAAGTAACCTCTCTGACCAACATCTGTGATCTCAGGAACAGGCAAAGACTATGGTTATTTCGATACTATGGAGGTTGGGTACATTTTTCAGATTCGCAACTTCATTCATAATTATGGCCAAAACATCTCGAAAATCATCATGGCAAATAGGACAGTTACCTTTCAATGTGAAGATGTAGCTTATCGCCATCTTTCGGATTCTGAGAAAAATCGAATTAGTAGCAGGACGGACATCGGATCACAATGCCAATAGATTGCAGAGACAGTTGGATGTAGTCCAGAGGCTGCAATGAACGTGATGACGAGACAGACGCAAGAGAAAAATATGAAAAGGAGACTAGACACGTGTCCCTCGAGAAGGACTATACGGTATCTCGAGAATATTTTAGGATTGTTCGACTGACTCTATAGTTTCCAGAATGAGAAACATCCCCCAGGCTGTGGCTAAGCCATGTCTCCGCAATATCCTTTCTTTCAGGAGTGCTAGTTCTGCAGGTTCGCAGGAGAGCTTCTGTAAAGTTTGGAAGGTAGGAGACGAGGTACTGGCAGAAGTAAAGCTGTGAGTACCGGGCGTGAGTCGTGCATCGGTAGCTCACTTGGTAGAGCACTTGCCCGCGAAAGGCAAAGGTCCCGAGTTCGAGTCTCGGTCGGACACACAGTTTTAATCTGCCAGGAAGTTCCATATCAGCGCA
Organism: Schistocerca americana; assembly: GCF_021461395.2. Classification (NCBI taxonomy): domain Eukaryota; kingdom Metazoa; phylum Arthropoda; class Insecta; order Orthoptera; family Acrididae; genus Schistocerca; species Schistocerca americana. The sequence continues at coordinate 260,239,905 of NC_060121.1, read as the reverse complement.
CACTCCGCTGCAGAGTGAAAATCTCACTCACAAACTTGTCGCGCACGAACTCTTTTGTGCAGCAGCCGCTCTCTGTTGATATGCAGTTTCATGTGGCTGCTCAAGAAACATTCGATACTGCCTCGAGCTCTGCGACGTATCCGGAAATCTCCGGCTCGTTCCACCGCAAGCATCGTTTCCACAGCCCTATAAAATTCTCTGCTCCAACTTGTCCTTCTTCCTTTCGCTTCGCATAAAACTGCCCAATTCTTGTTTCTCCAGCGGTGTCGACTTAAGAGCCGGACAGACGAGATTGCTTGCCATGTTACAGGTGCCAGCAGGAGCTGCGTCCCCTGGCGCCAGTGGAGATCGTGGTGCGGCCGCTGGACCCCATGGCTAGCGCGGCGTCGGCGGCGGTGGCGGGAGCAGCGGATGGCGTGGCCAAAGTGCGGCGACCGGGCGTCGACATGGACGCGCAGCTGGCCAACCGCGAAGTGCAGCTGGCCGTGCGGCCGCCCTCCGTGGTGGCGCAGCGGCGAGGCTCCTCCATGCTCGCCATCACCTTGCCGCAGACTCGCTGGTGAGTCTCACCATCACCAGCCGGCCTCCGTGGACGAGTTCGCTAACGTCAGCGCTTGATCCAGAGGACGAAAGTCCAAACTCTGGCCACAGAACTTAAGAAAAGAAATAAAGAAACAAACGACGCACCACAAAGAAATTATCCGAACGGAACGGAGTTCGGTAGATATTATGTACATATACACACAGTCAAATGGCTACAGTTTTGGAAAACTGGATCATTTATTCGGGAGAAACAGCTTCACAATTTGAGCAAGTCAATAACGCGCTGTCCACCTCTGCCCCAAATGCAAGCAGTCATTCGGCTTGGCAGCGGGAGGTAGTGATTTGGAGGGATATCGTGCCTAATTCTGCATCGTTAGATCATTAAAACTCCGAGCTGGTTGGACGGTCCTGCTCATAATGCACCAAATACTCTCAATTGTGGGAAGACCCGGCGACCTTGCTGGCTGTCGTAGGGTTTGGCAAGCACGAAGACCAGGAGTAGAAAGTCTAACCGTATTCGTGCAGGCATTATCTTGCTCAAATGTAAGCCCAGGGTGTCTTGCCATGAAGGGCAACAAAATTGGGCGTAGGCTATCGTCTTCGCACCACTGTACTGTAAAGGTGAAGCAGATGACAACCAAAGAGGTCGTGCTATATAAAGAAATGGCACCCCACACCATAATTTCTGGTTTATGGGGTGTATGGCGAGCGATAATTGCCACCCGGGGTGGCCGAGCGGCGCTACAGTCTGGAACCGCGCGACCGCTACGGTCGCAGGTTCGAATCCTGCCTTGTGTGTGATATCCTTAGGTTAGTTAGGTTTAAGTAGTTCTAAGTTCTAGGGGGCTGATGACCTCCGAAGTTGAGTCCCACAGTGCTCAGAGCCATTTGAACCATTTTTTTGAGCGGTAATTACGTTTATACCCCACCGCTTTCTGCGGCATCTCCAGACACGTCATCGGTGGTCATTGGACGCAGTTGGAAGTGGGACTCATCACTGAAGGCTATTCTTCTCCAGTCAATGAGATTCAAGACCGAAACCGCGTCTGGACACGCCTTGGACAATAGTGGTATACAAACCTGACTGTCACCTCCATATGGCCCAACAACTATGAGTGATGGCCTTTATTAATGACAGACCATCCTGGGCTTATATTTCAACAGGATTATGCTTGCTCATACACGACGAGAGTTCCTACCACTTATCTTCGTGCTTGCCAAACCCTTCCTTGGCTAGCAAGGTTGTCACATTTCTTTCTAAGTGAGAGCTTTTGGAGCAATATGGGTAGGACCCTCCAACCATTTCGTGATTTTGACGATCTAACGCCCCAGTTGGACAGAATTTGGGACGATAACCCTCCGGTGGACATCCAGCACCTTTATGAATCAATGGCAAGCCATATAGCTGCTTGAATAAGGGTCAGAGGTGGACCAGGACCAACGCGTTATTGACCTTCTCAGTTTGTGAAGCTCTTTCTCTTGAATAAATCATCCATTTTTTTCTGAAATCAGAATCATTTGTTTGTATGTGTGTTCGTCTTAGAGTGATTTTCATCGCCAGTATTTAGCGAGTGATGGCAATAAAGGTGCTGGATTCCATTTCATAATCATCAGAGCTTGTACCAAAGTCCAGTGTTAATTTACAAACCTCTCCACAGAGAGACGTGGTATCATGTCACGTGATATTGTTGGTAGCGATCCATCCGTCAGATGTAAATATTATCCCGGCTAGCGGCACCCTTCGTGCTGTTAGAGAACGGTAGGTTACCTGCCTTCATCGGTTTTCACTCTGTGGCATCTTCCATCACGATCAAAAACAGAAACACGAAAATACCATTTATACACACATATCACAGTCACCTACCCAGGACGGTCATACTGAACAATAAAATCTCAACTGAAATCAATTAATCAGATACTTTTCACAAGTCCGCAATCCATACAAGTTAATCATTACACCATAAATACACGCAAGAGAAGTGCGTAAATACGAACGCTCAGAATCCAACGAAATGACCTCAGAATGTAAATCGCTCATTCCAAAATGATTAGCATTAGCCATTCGTATGTAAAACTGAAGGCCTTATCACGAGAGACGTTTGTAACATCACTTACTCAAGGTCTAACGGAGGAAATTTGATAATGCGAAAAAACGGAATTTCCGTGTAACAGAATCAGAAATACACTATGTGATCAAATGTATCCGGACACCCCCAAAAACATAGGTTTTTCATATTAGGTGCATTGTGCTACCACCTACTGCCAGGTACTCCATATCAGCGACCTCAGTAGTTGTTAGACATCGTGAGAGAGCAGAATGGGGCACTCCGTGGAACTCACGGACTTCGAACGTGGTGAGGTGATTGGGTGTCACTTGTGTCATACGTCCGTACGCAAGGTTTCCACACCCCTCAACATCACTAGGTCCACTATTTACGATGGGATAGTGAAGTGGAAATTTGAAGGGACACATGCAGCACAAAAGAGTACAGGCCGACCTCGTCTGTTGGCTGACAGAGACCGCCGACAGTTGAAGATGGTCGTAATGTGTAATAGGCAGACGAGCGTAAACATTGTACGATTGAACAGTGGTAAAACGTTACATGGAGTGAGGAATCACGGTACACATTGTGGTGAACCGTTGGCAGTGTGTGGGTATGGCGAATTATCGGTGAAGGTAATCTGCAGCGTGTGTAGTGCCATCAGTAAAATTCGGAGGCGGTGGTGTTATGGAGTGGTCATGTTTTCCATGGAGGGGGCTTGCATCCATTGTTGTTTTGGGTGGCACTATCACAGCACATGGCACATTCATGTCTTAAGCACCTTCTTGCTTCCCACGGTTGAAGAGCAATTCGAGGATGGCAACTGCATCTTTCAGCAAGATCGAGCACCTGTTCGTAATGAACGGCCTGTGGCGGAGTGGTTGCACGGCAATAACATCCCAGTAATTGACTGGCCTGCACAGAGTCCTGCCCTAAATCCTATAGAACACCCCTGGGATGTTATGGGAAAGCCGACTTTGTGCTAGACCTCATCGACCGACATCGATACCTCTCCTCAGTGCAGCACTCCGTGAAGAATGGGCTGCCATTCCACAAGAAACCTTGCAGCAACTGTTTGAACGTATGACTGCGAGAGTGGAAGCTGTCATCAAGGCTAAGGGTGGGCCAACACCATTCTGAATACCAGCATTACCGATGGAGGGCTCCACGACTTCGTAAGGCATTTTCAGCCTGGTGTCTGGATATTTTTGATCACACAGTGTACATATTTCCATGTTGTGATTTATTGCTATATAGAGTACGGCGCACGAACTTCCTTATTTTAAAAAAAATCATAAAACGGAATGTGTTGGAGATATCAATTTAGTTCACGTTTCTTTAAATAGAGGTACATTTCATGTTTTACTGAAAATGATATCTTGAAGGTGGCCTTCATTCTGCTCAGTGCATTTGGAAATTGGAAGTATCCGTCCATTTTCTCCACCATGCCTCTGTCTATGTTGGGAACATCAGCACGAAAGTGTTCCACAATCCACCCAGGGTCCGTGTATGATTGGTATAAACCAAGAATTTGAGATAATCCCAAAAGAAAAAGTCGCAGGGGGCTAAATCTGGCGAGCTTGCTGGCCACTGAAGATCGCCCTTCGAAAATATGAGACGGTCGGGGAAGTGTTCATAGAGTCATTAACGTTCGTGCCGTGTGAGCCGCGGCGCTGCCTTCTTGTAACCAGACATCTCCCACATCCACTTGTTCAAGTTCTGGAAGAAAAACCTCCGCAATATCTCGAAATGATGTTCGGTGGTGACCGTAATTATCCTACCGCTCTCCGAAAAATGGCGGGCAAATAATGCCAATTTTGGATAACGCGCACAAGTCACGCATTCTGTATGTAGGGTTGAAGGTCTCAGGGATTCGCGCCAGTCCAGTATCGTGTTTTTTGTTTATTCATTTTTCTAGACAAATGAAATTGTGCGTCGGCGTTAAGAAAACAAGAGCGCCATGAGGCACGTTTTCGATCAAAGTTTCACATGCAGCGTTTAGTTAAATAAAATCGCACAGATGAAGTATGTGCACCACTGCCAGTTTTTATGGATGAAATTTCAAGTCTTCACGAAGAAGTCCCTCACCGTGCAATCATAAAGTGCAAGAGCGGCTGCATATTTGCGTGCAGATCTCCTGGGGAGAATTCGAAATCACCAGCCTTATTTTCTCGCCGTTTTCTGGTGTTCTGGCGGTTCTTTAAGGTTCTGGTTTCTTTTTATACACATTACCAGTAACCATAAACGAAGACACCACAAAACAATCGATTTTCGATCAGGAACTCGAGCTGCAAGCGTGATATTAAATTACTCCCTGAATGCAAGTTGGGTTGCGATGACCGAACCGCCATTGGAAAATCAAGTCTTCACGGCGAACGAGCGGTCCTCTCTCGACCACTGCATGATTGCAACTAAACCAAACTTAAAGAAAAAGTTAGGTCCAGCCCTTCTGAATGAGCTGAATCCCACACAGCAATATACCTCTGCTTAAATGATTGCTCTGCCTGGACAACAAACCCTTTCCACTGAGCCGGCCGGAGTGGCCGAGCGGTTCTAGGCGCTTCAGTCTGGAACCGCGCGACCGCTACGGTCGCAGGTTCGAATCCTGCCTCGGGCATGGATGTGTGTGATGTCCTTAGGTTAGTTAGGTTTAAGTAGTTCTAAGTTCTAGGGGGCTAATGACCTCAGATGTTAAGTCCCATAGTGCTCAGAGCCATTTTGAACCTTTCCACTGACCTCGTAGTGTTGCACAGCACCTCAATCATCAAAATACAAGTATCGGGTTGCAACGAAGTGGCCAAAGCAAAGTGGAACAGAACCGTATACAGATCTAACGAAAGCCGCATCTTTATGTATTCAAGCACTCAAATATCAAACGCCACGCTACTTATACACGCATCAAAAACAGTTTTGCATCACCCCGGTTCCCAGACCCCCTGAAGACAGACGTTGACTTTGGATATAGCATCACAGACACAATCCCTTTGATTGTTCAGAGATGTCACTAAACTCGCCGAAAGAAAACAACCATGCATGAGCAGCGCCTATTAGACGGAGGGGGTCCAACAGCCGATCAGTTCCAGTCATTCCACAAGGAAGGACTCTCAACAAGGGAAGTGTCCAGGCGTCTCAGAGTGAACCAAAGCGATGTTGTTCGGCCGTGGAGGAGATACAGTGGGACAGGAACTGTCGATGACATGCCTCGCTCAGGCCTCCCGATGGCTACTAGTGCAGTGGATGACCGCTACCCACGGATTATGCTCGGAGGAAACCTGACGGCAACGCCACCATGTTGAATAACGCTTTTCGTGCAGCCACAGGACGTCGTGTTATGACTCAAACTGTGCGCAGTTGGCTGCATGATGGGCAACTTCACTCCCAAAGTCCATGGCGAAGTCCATCTTTCGCAACCACGACACCATTCAGCGCGGTACAGATGGGCCCAACAACATGCCGAATGGACCACTAAGGATTGGCATCACGTTCTCTTCACCGATGAGTGTCGCATATACCTTCCACCAGACAATTACAGCATTACACCCCCAGTTTCTGGATGATATATATGATTCTATGTATATAGACTGAGCAGCGAGTGAAAATTTCTACCAAGGCCAGGAATCGAAGCGGGTCTCCTGCTTACTAGGCCCATGTGCAAGCCCCACTAAGTCACCTTGGTAGTGCAGAGTGCACAACTGCATGGATTACACTGACACAGGCGTGTCATTTCTTTGCATAGGTAACTACACCTGGGTTTCAGGCTGGATCCCCTTCCCCCCCCCCCCCCCCCCCCCCCCCCTGCTACCCTTCCCCATTTACGTTCGGTGCTGAGGTGCTATTCCAGAACACGGAGAGACTCAACAGTATTCTATTCGTGTCTAAGAAGGAATTTAAAGCAGACTGGGATGACAGTGAGGATCTGGATTTAGAAGGGAGCTATGCGAGAGTAATCCGTGCAGTTTTGCGCACCGCTGTGCTAGTGTTGCATAGTGGCTAGCGCACTTTCCTGGTAAGCTGGAGAGCCAGGTTCGATTCCCGCCCTTGGTACTGATTTCCACTCGCCGCTTCAGTCTACATACGTAAAATCACGTCAGTAGGAGACGAGTAAAGTCTCTGAAAAAAATCAAATGTGTGTGCATTCCTAAGGGACCAAACTGCTTAGGTCATCGGTCCCTAGACTTACACTCTACTTAAACTAACTTATGCTAAGAACAACACACACACTCAAGCCCGAGGGAGGACTCGAACCTACGGCAAGAGGGGCTGCACAGTCCGTAACATGACGCCTCAAACCGCGCGGCCACTCCGCGCGGTCAGAGTATTTGAAATTGTGTCATTTCAAATGTATATGATTCTGCTTAATACCTGGCGTAGGATAAACGACATGGTTATTAAATTTAAACCAAGAACACTTCAGACGATATAAACGAAATAATTAAAGTATTGTCTATGAATTCTTTCACTTGGGCACGTAATGTTCGTCATCTACATGGAAGCATAACTTGATAGGAGACTTCTTGAGCTATCAAAGAAAGGTTCATTTCACAATGCAGGGATGTGTACGGAGTAACTATTTTAGGAAGAAACAAAGGCTTGGATGCAGTACGCAGATCATATAATAAGACTGAATACAGTTTGTGAACGCAGTATGGTATTTCACAGTAAGCACTTTTTAGTGGATGCAGGTTCCAATAATAGTGATGCAGGGATGAAGCACCAAGCACGAGAACACTAGCATGGAGAGAAGCATCAAAACAGCCTAGGGACTAAAATCCACAAAAATAACAAGTGATAAATATGTTGTTTTTTTTTGTAAAATATTTACAAGAATTTTGCTGCCCACGATGTTCCGCGCTGATACCTGGCGTTCTCATTTTCAGGTTGCTCTCGAATGGCAACCCAGACGAGAGACTCCCTGCCGGCAAAGGCGACGCGGAGGCAGCTGCTGCGGCCTTCAAGAAGAAGAACCGCACGCTAGGCGAGTGAGTACACCTGAGCAAACACGATGCACGCACTTTCACTCTTTCTTTCGCAATCCATTTTAACAATGAATACCTTTCGCAACATGTTACCTTAATTGAGTAATTCATTTTGCGAAATCTAATTGAAGGGCGTTCAGGTCTATTTATTCATAATACTGTGAAACGTACTTTCCTGCACCCAACCCCTAGAGTTCTTGCAAGTCAAAGGGTATATTAAACACGTGACCTGACCACGTTTCCGTCCATGGGACACCTGTCGCATTAGCCTGTGAATTGTTCTGGTAACTTTTAATATTTATTAATTGTAGGCAAGATTGTGGTCAGTGTTGTAAGTTACATTCTAAACAGCAGCTGGTTATCATTTCGAAAATAAAATATTTATTAATCCTTAACTTAATATCGTCAGAGACGTAACGTCGGATACCGTCACTATCTAGATTACGAAAGTGCCAAGTCGGCCACACCTCGAACTGTTCAAAGTTCTATTCGAAGCTATTCGAAGAAGCTATGTGGAGTCCCACACAATTCAGGTCACAGTTAGAGCCCATAAAACTGTCTCTAAACTGCTCGACCAAAATATTTCAGTCATTTCCCCCAGTTCCGAATCTACTAGTTTTTATTCTTCCGTAAATAATTTCTGTCAGTGTTTTGCAGCCATGACTTATTAAACTGATAATTCGGCACTCTTCACACCTGTGAGCAGTTGCTTTCTTTGGAACTGCAACTATTATATTCTTATTGTAATACGAGGGAACTTCCGCTGTCCCATACACCTTCTACACCAAGTGGAGCACTTGTCGTGCCTGACTCTCTGAACGTCTACAGTAGTTCTGGCCTTGTTCGACTTAGGTTCTTCAGTGCTCTGTCAAATTCTTCTCGCAGTATCAGATCTCCCATTTTACCTTTTACTTCCTCTTCCCTGTCTATAAAGTTCATTTCCCTTGTTTAGTCCCTCTATACACTCCTTTCTTCTTATCACCATTCCCTTCTTTGCTCAGTACTGATTTTCCATCTGAGCTCTTGATATTAGCAGAGGTGATTTCCTTTCATCCAAAGGTCTCTTTAATTTATTTTATAGATCATATCTGTCTTCCCCATAGTGCCATAGTTTTCTATGTCCTTACATTTGTCCTCTGACCATTCCTACTTCATCATTTTGCACTTTCTGTCAGTCTCATTTCTTATATCTCTGTATTCCATTCGCGAGCTTCATTTGCTGAATTTTCGTATTGCTTTCTTTCATCAGTTAATTTTAATATATCCTGCGATTTTCAATGATTTCTACTAGGTCTTTTATATGTAGTGTGCTACCTTAACTGTTTCTTCTCTCAAAGCTTCTTCTTTCAGACAATCGTTGTCTAATGCTCCGTTTGAAACTCTCAAAAACATCTCGTTCTTTCAGCTCATCTATGTCCTGTCTCCTTCATTTCATAACTTTTAGCAATTTCTTCAGTTTCAATATAATAATTAATTAATTAATTATGGTCATATTCCACCTCTGTCTTACAGTTTAGAATCTGGTTCCTATATCTCTGCCTAACCATGACCTCCTTACATTTACAGGGCTCTGGAAGAGTGTTTGTGCCTCTCTACGTGATCTGACTAAATGTGACTCTGGGACACATTCTAAAGTAAACTTAATAACAGAGTGAGATCCGTTTCTTCTTAGAACATTCCACCTACAACACGAATAGCTCCCTCACTGAGTACCAATCGACGCTGTGCATCAGTGCCAGAAAGGAAATCCTCGGACTTTCTTCATCACAGCTGCTGACTGAAGTAGAGATGTAGGGCACATAAAGCTAGAGGGTCTTTACTTTGCACTGTCTCCATGATTCACAAAATGTGATTTATTATTTGACATTACATACTCTGCCTATAATATAAGATGCGAATGAAAAGGTACTTGCAGATGGAGCCAGCAAGTTTCCTACAGCTGAAAACAACTTACTGTGAGAGTTAATAAATAATACTTTTCGTAAAAGTCAATTCATGTGAACACGAGCTCAGCCACCCGTTTATGGGGCCATGCAATCCTCTCAGATGACTTCAAAGGTCACGGGAAAACAGTCGAACAAAGTATCGACCGGATCCAAACCCTATCGCTCACACCCATGTTATTTCAAAAGCTCCATATATCTTTGTGTTGCTTCGAGAGACATGATACTATCCCACAACGAACTGCTTCGCAGCGGATTCATCGCTGTGAACGCTGTTGTCACCAATTGTATTCCAGACTATTCAACACATTCTCATACGTTTAATGGAATGCGTAGACATTACAGCAGAGTTTCTCCTTCCTTTGCGTAGGTACTCTTACAAAGATTTATAACATTCGTATGTACAAGGATGTGCTGAAAACTAATGCCTCCGAATTTTTTATATGAAAATACCTACAGCTTTTTAAATGAAACAGATTTTTTTAACATTCTCCATCGTTGTTTTCATGCCTACATATTTATTTCTCAACACAGTCACACTGACGACGGTCACATTTCTCCCAGTGAAATCCCAGTTCGTTGGCACCTTCACTGCAGAATATTTTACTTGGATGACGGAGCCACAATCTCACTCTCTGCTTTCGCCGCTTTTGGGAACAGATGAAAATGGAATGGGCCAAGTCGGGACTGTACGGAGGATCATTGATGACAGCGCCCCAAGACGTCCCTTCAAGGAGAGAGTATTCCATGTGTGAACGGTTATAAATTCGACTACAGCACGCTTTTTTCTCGCACTGACGTAGTCACGTTACACACGACCACGTCTCACAGTGCAATTCGGAGCCCTACAGCGGCAGAGAGATGCAGCTTGCACCAGCGGAGCGCGAAAGTCGGCCGAGTAATATGCATGATGTGTAACATTTCAACCGATATTGAGAACAGAATTACAAATTCGGATGCGTTACTTTTCAGCACGCTCCCGCACAATCTGATTTTGTTGTGTCGGCTACTGTGGGAGTCAGCACCGACATAAACAAGGAAGGAGAGAAGTTGCAATGGCCGGTGGCAGGAATCCAAAATGATCTGTAGTTGAATTGTAATTCAACACTTTATTTCCAATAAGAAAACAAAATAACTTCTCATATGAAGTGGCATCCTGTGCCTCCTAGTTACAAGTACTCTAATTATCTATTAGTATTCGCAGAACGTAGGCTAGGTATCGTCCTCCAATTACTCTGTACTCACGTTCTCGAAGTCTGCCACCGAATTTGGCCGACCATTGATGGGGCTGCTGGTTAAATCAGCGTTGACAGGGGGTACTGAAATCTGTCTCCCTGGAGGCTGTCCACTCTTTCCATTGACGCTGCACTGGACGGTGTGCAGTCGACGCATTGCAACTGTAGAGATTTCTACTTCAATATGTTATTCATCACGTTTCCTATAGAACTAAATTCATCTCTTTCACTTAATCCCTCTGCTTCTCTTAAATTGTAAGTGCCGAATACAAAATGTAAAAGCTACTACCAAATAAGAATGCGAATCGTTTATCACTATTCCCTGACAGGTTACGTATCATTTCGGAGTGCTACCATTCAGAAGTTAATCAATTCTTGCAGTCCGTTTTTAGCTACCTCACTTACGTAAAATCAGTATTTTTTCTGTGTTATCATTAGAATTTATTATTTTAAGGAACATGGAATTTTACGTATTGCACAGTGCACTTGTAAACTCATATACTGCATAATACACTGAGAAACTTTACAGAAATGCAGTGAAAAGCGAATACAAATTATGATGAATTCCACACTATCGCACTGACTAGCTCTTCAAAAATTGAGTCCTTCTGTCAGCTATAAACAAAGTACTTAACAAATATCTATCAGTGGCAAAATGTAATTCTACAATCTCACTCAGTGAATGTATAATTATGCTACTATTTTTTTTCTAATTTTCAATATAGCTTCAATAAAATATTTAAATCCTGTTCTTCTGTAGGAAAGCTATCATTTATCAAACTCGCATAGCGTTTTTGTACGAAACGTCTGTTTGTTTAATTATAAGTACATTATTGTTCTACATGTGGGAGAAGGTACATTTTTAACTATGAATATCTGAAATACTTTCATGAAATATTTTGCTTAAATTTGGCTCTATTCGTAGTTTCTTTTATTTCCTCAGTGGTTAAACTTTTTTTGTAACTAGACACCACAAAAGTTACTAATCAGTGTCCTCTATATTATTTATGTACTTCCATTGGCATCATCGTTTTGGCTTTTTCAATCCAATATACTCTCCTTGCACCCATTTTACGCAACATTATTCTACTATTTTCTTCATCTAAAAGAAATATGTTTTCCGAATGTTAAATGCGTTAGTGTATGACTGTGTTTGAATAAAGGAGCAAGTAGGGAGGGACGAACAGAGAGAATAAGCACGCGAAGTGGCTATTTGTTGCATTAAATCTTTAATTTTTCATCATTCACTATGAAAGATATTTGCATAACCCCTTTTTCTGCTTGTCATAAAGTATTTTCGCCGTATTTATTTGTCTAGTAAGCATGTCAATTACCATTGCCTCCATGAATAAAGAATATGCAGAGCTTACTGAACGTCTCGGAATGAGACTCGAACCAAGACCCTTGCATTTCCAAGCCAGTGCAATACCATTTGAGTCATCCACACAGAGCTCAAAATTCCGGCGGAAGGTAATGACTTGTGTTCGATTTTCGCTTTGACACGGGTTTTGTCTGCTATCTATAAAGTGGAATATTAATTATGGTATGAATACGTAGGCTCAGTCGAGAAAGAAGATTAATTTATTGAAATGAAGGCAACAGATTATTCAGGTGTGAAAGATGATCATGGGTTCTCCAGAAGCTAGGGACCAGATATTAGTTGTTATCCTGTATTAACCTGAGCGTCTGCTTTATTTTAAGCTAACTGCAAATAAGCTGAGCGCCTCACAACGAAATAATATTGTCACTTGACTCTTCTACAGATTTCATGAGTGAAAAACATTTCTAGAGTTGTAATGCTGCCATGCAACACATCACTTAGTCCTTGAAATAACTGGACAAACTTTGTGCAATTGTTCTAGTGACGCCCTCAGCACGATCCTGTCGGCGCTCTACGCCAAGCTGCTGGTGGTGGTCGGCATAGCTATGCCCATAACGGAGGTGCTCTCTGCAGAGGTGCATGCAAACTACTTCCAGGTGAGTATTTCGGGCCGACTACATGTTACTGTGCCCCAAGACATTTTCAACGCAGGAGAGAATTAAAGTCTTGTTGTCATTTCGCAAAGGTGGCAGTGACAAACTCAAGAAGATAGCCCGTGCATTACACGACATTGATTACTTGTAGAATATACTAAACGTATGAGGTCCCTGTAGTTGCACAATTCTTCAGGCTGAAGCTACATGGTAATATGCAAACTCATCTCCATCTTATATGAGTGACTATAAGGTTACTTCTGTCTGAAACTGAGCAGATTGTTAAACGCGCGATACCTCAACTTACTATGGAGCAACAAAAGTGCTAAAATTTTGCATTATGTTATTATACACAGTCGTACAAAACGTAAGGATCAAAGTAACTTTAGCATGATGCGTCACTGACAAGTGAAAAAGCTCAGTGAAACGTTGACCATACTTAGAAGGCAATGGAAAGAAATACGCAATCAAACAAAAGGACATTTTTATTGAAAGACAATTATTAGACTGAACTAACCACCGCTTTGATGATCGCCTAGATATTACAAAAGATAGGTCATGGTTCTTAATACCGTGTGTAATTATCATGACGGCAATGGATGCTCTGCAATGTGCTCCCATGTTGACCACAAGCTTGATAAGGACTGCTTTTGGTAGCACGTTCCATTCCTATACCAGTGCGGTTGACTGCTGCTGGATGGTCGTTGGTGCATGTGAACGTGATCCAGTACGCCCCCCCTAGCGTGCTCAAAGATTTGGAGGTCACTATGCCTTTGCTGGTATAAGCTGGTAGAAGAAACTGGTAGAAGCCGACCTCAGGGAAGACCAGTTTGGAATCCATAGAAATGTTGGAACACGCGAGGCAATGCTGACCCTACGACCTATCTTAGAAGATAGGGTAAGGAAAGGCAAACCTACGATTATAGCGTTTGTAGAGTTACAGAAAGCTTTTCAGAATGTTGACTGGAATACTCTCTTTCAAATTCTGAAAGTGGCAGGGGTTAAATAAAGGGAGCGAAAGGCTATTTACAATTTGTACAGAAACCAGACGGCAGTTATAAGAGTCGAGGGAAGCAGTGGTTGGGAAGGGAGTGAGACATAGTTGTAACGTATCCCAGATGCTATTCAATCTGTGTATTCAGCAAGCAGTAAAGGAAACAAAACAAAAATTCGTAGTAGGAATTAAAATCCACGCAGAAGAAACAAAAACTTTGAGGTTTGACGATGACATAGTAGTTCTGTCAGAGACAGCAAAGGACCTGGAAGAGCAGCTGAACAGGATGGGCAGTGTCTTGAAAGGAGGATATAAGAGAACATCAGAAAAAGCAAGACGAGGATAATGGAATGTAGTAGAATTAAATCTGGTGATGCAGAGGTAATTAGATTAGGAAATGAGACGCTTAAAATAGTAGATGGGTTTTGTTATTTGGACAGCAAAATAACTGATGATGGTCGAAGTGGAGAGGATACAAAATGTACATTGGCAATGGCAAGGAAAGCGTTTCTGAAAAAGAGAAATTTGTTAACATCGAGTACAGGTTTAAGTGTCAGAAAGTCTTTTCTGAAACTATTCGTATGGAAGTGAAACATGGACGATAAATAGTTTGGACAAGAAGAGAATAGAAGCTTCAGAAATGTGGTGCTACAGAAAAATGCTGAAGATTACATGGGTAGATCACGTAGAAGGGACTGAGTAGAATTAGGGAGAATAGGAATTTGTCCTCCCCCCATGAACCATGGACCTTGCCGTTGGTGGGGAGGCTTGCGTGCCTCAACGATACAGATAGCCGTACCGTAGGCGCAACCACAACGGTGGGGTATCTGTTGAGAGGCCAGACAAACGTGTGGTTCCTGAAGAGGGGCAGCAGCCTTATCAGTAGTAGCAGGGGCAACGGTCTGGATGATTGACTGATCTGGACTTGTAACATTAACCAAAACGGCCTTGCTGTTGTGGTACTGCGAACGGCTGAAAGCAAGGGGAAACTACAGCCTTAATTTTTCCCGAGGGCATGCAGCTTTACTGTATGGTTAAATGATGATGGCGTCCTCTTGGGTAAAATATTCCGGAAGTAAAATAGTCCCCCATTCGGATCCTCGGGCGGGGACTACTCAGGAGGACGTCGTTATCAGGAGAAAGAAAACTGCCATTTTACGGATCGGAGCGTGGAATGTCAGATCCCTTAATCGGGCAGGTAGGTTAGAAAATTTAAAAAGGGAAATGGATAGGTTAAAGTTAGATATAGTGGGAATTAGTGAAGTTCGGTGGCAGGAGGAACAAGACTTCTGGTCAGGTGAATACAGGGTTATAAATACAAAATCAAATAGGGGTAATGCAGGAGTAGGTTTAATAATGAATAAAAAAATAGGAGTGAGGGTAAGCTACTACAAACAGCATAGTAAACGTATTATAGTGGCCAAGATAGACACGAAGCCCATGCCTACTACAGTAGTACAAGTTTATATGCCAACTAGCTCTGCAGATGACGAGGAAATTGAAGAAATGTATGATGAGATAAAAGAAATTATTCAGGTAGTGAAGGGAGACGAAAATTTAATAGGCATGGGTGACTGGAATGCGAGAGTAGGAAAAGGGAGAGAAGGAAACATAGTAAGTGAATATGGATTGGGGCTAAGAAATGAAAGAGGAAGCCGTCTGTTAGAATTTTGCACAGAGTATAACTTAATCATAGCTAACACTTGGTTCAAGAATCATAAAAGAAGATTGTATACATGGAAGAATCCTGGAGATACTAAAAGGTATCAGATAGATTATATAATGGTAAGACAGAGATTTAGGAACCATGTTTTAAGTTGTAGGACATTTCCGGGGGCAGATGTGGACTCTGACCACAATCTATTGGTTATGAACTGTAGATTAAAACTGAAGAAATTGCAAAAAGGTGGGAATTTAAGGAGATGAGACCTGGATAAACTCACTAAACCAGAGGTTGTACAGAGTTTCAGGGACAGCGTAAGGGAACAATTGAAAGGAATGGGGGAAAGAAATGCAGTAGAAGATGAGTGGGTAGCTCTGAGGGATGAAGTAGTGAAGGCAGCAGAGGATCAAGTAGGTAAAAAGACGAAGGCTAATAGAAATCCTTGGGTAACAGAAGAGATACTGAATTTAATTGATGAAAGGAGAAAATATAAAAATGCAGTAAACGAAGCAGGCAGAAAGGAATACAAACGTCTCAAAAATGACATCGACAGGAAGTGCAAAATGGCTAAGCAGGCATGGCTAGAGGACAGATGTAAGGATGTAGAGGCTTATCTCACTAGGGGTAAGATAGATACAGCCTACAGGAAAATTAAAGAGACCTTTGGAGAAAAGAGAGCCACTTGTATGAATATCAAGAGCTCAGATGGAAACCCAATTCTAAGCAAAGAGGGGAAAGCAGAAAGATGGAAGGAGTATATAGAGGGTCTATACAAAGGCGATGTACTTGAGGACAATATTATGGTAATGGAAGAGGATGTAGATGAAGATGAAATGGGAGATGCGATACTGCGTCAAGAGTTTGACAGAGCACTGAAAGGGCCCCGGGAGTAGACAACATTCCATTAGAACTACTGACGGCCTTGGGAGAGCCGGTCCTGACAAAACTCTACCATCTGGTGAGCAAGATGTACGAGACAGGCGAAATACCCTCAGACTTCAAGAAGAATATAATAATTCCAATCCCAAAGAAAGCAGGTGATGACAGAAGTGAAAATTACCGAACTAGCAGTTTAATAAGTCACATCTGCAAAATACTAACACGAATTATTTGCAGATGAATGGAAAAACTGGTAGAAGCTGACCTCGGGGAAGATCAGTTTGGATTCCGTAGAAATGTTGGAACACGTGAGGCGATACTGACCTTACGACTTATCTTAGAAGAAAGATTAAGGAAAGGCAAACCTACGTTTCCAGCATTTGTAGACTTAGAGAAAGCTTTTGACAATGTTGACTGGATTACTCTCTTTCAAATTCTAAAGGTGGCAGGGGTAAAATACAGGGAGCGAAAGGCTATTTACAATTTGTACAGAAACCAGATGGCAGTTATACGAGTGGAGGGGCATGAAAGGGATGCAGTGGTTGGGAAGGGAGTGAGACAGGAATGTAGCCTCTCCCCGATGTTATTCAATCTGTATATTAAGCAAGCAGTAAAGGAAACAAAAGAAAAATTTGGAGTATGTATTAAAATCCAGGGAGAAGAAATAAAAACTTTGAGGTTCGCCGATGACATTGTAATTCTGTCAGAGACAGCAAAGGACTTGGAAGAGCAGTTGAACGGAATGGACAATGTCTTGAAAGGAGGATATAAGATGAACATCAAGAAAAGCAAAACAAGGATAATGGAATGTAGTCGAACTAAGTCGGGTAATGCTGAGGGAATTAGATTAGGAAATGAGACTCTTAAAGTAGTAAAGGAGTTTTGCTATTTGGGGAGCAAAATAACTGATGATGGTCGAAGCAGAGAGGGTGTAAAATGTAGAGTGGCAATGGCAAGGAAAGCGTTTCTGAAGAAGAGAAATTTGTTAACATCGAGTATAGATTTAAGTGTCAGGAAGTCGTTTCTCAAAGTATTTATATGGAGTGTAGCCATGTATGGAAGCGAAACGTGGACAATAAATAGTTTGGACAAGAAGAGAATAGAAGCTTTCGAAATGTAGTGCTACAGAAGAATGTTGAAGATTAGGTGGGTAGATCACTTAATTAATGAGGAGGTATTGAATAGGATTGGGGAGAAGAGAAGTTTGTGGCGCAACTTGACTAGATGAAGGGATCGGTTGGCAGGACATGTCCTGAGGCATCAAGGGATCACAAATTTAACATTGGAGGGCAGCGTGGAGGGTAAAAATGGTCGAGGGAGACCAAGAGATGCATACACTAAGCAGATTCAGAAGGATGTAGGTTGCAGTAGGTACTGGGAGATGAAGGAGCTTGCACAGGATAGATTAGCATGGAGAGCTGCACCAAACCAGTCCCAGGACTGAAGACTACAACAACAACAAGGAATTTGTAGCACGACTTGACTAGAAGAAGGGATCGGTTTCTAGGACATGTTCTGAGGTATCAAGGGATCACCAATTTAGTATTGGAGCGCGGCGTAGAGGGTACAAATCGTAGAGGGAGATCACGAGATGAATACACTAAGCAGATTCAGAAGAATGTAGATTGCAGTAGCTACTTGGAGATGAAGAAGCTTGCACACGATAGAGTAGCATGGAGAGCTGCGTCAAACCATCTCTGGACTGAAAACCACAACAACATATGCCTATGCAATATGATGGCTTCCCACACCTTAACAAGTGGTGATCATGTTCGACAATGTTCCTGGTTGCATTACGTATCCTCATATGTAGAGAGATGGAATGCACCCTGGAACATTTCCAAACATGATGGTTTTGGTTGTCCCGGTGTTATGGTGTGGGGAGAGAACGTTGCACAGGCGCACATAATTACAAATATTCGAACAAGGTACACTCACCGATCAACGTTATTGTGACACTGTCCTTCTTCCCCATCTGGGCTTTACACGGATGCATGTGGCCCTGATTACATTTTTATGGATCACAATCTGTGGCGGCATCGACAAGCCACAGGTGCAACAGCTGTTGCAACGAAAGCATATTTGTCGAGTGGACTGACCTACCCGTTCTCCCAGCTTAAATCCCATCTAGTGCATGTTGGGTGCATTGTGTAAATGTATTGCAGAACGTCCACATGTTCCAACGATCATCCAGCAGTTGTCACCCTGCTTGTGGAGAAATGGAACGCCTTACCACAAGCACTCCTAAGTAACCTTGTGGCCAGAATAGGAGCACGTTGTAGACTACTGATGGATGGTTATTGGAACATGTGGACGTTCTTTGATACGTCTACACAATGCATCCCCCACGTGCTCGATGGGATTTAAGACGGGAGAACGGTCAGGTCCATATTTATAGATTTCCTGCCGGCTTTCGGTACCGTACCTGACAGTTGACTTCTAATCAAATTGTGTCCTCCTGGAATATCGTCCCAGTTATGCGACTGGATTCTTGATTTCATGTAAAAGAGGTCATAGTTCGTGGGTTTTTGATGGAAAGTCATCGAATAAAACAGAAGTAATTTCTGGCGTTCCCCGAGGTCGTGTTATAGGTCTTCGGCTGATCCGTATGTATATAAATCTGAGCAGCCGTCTTAGGTTGTTTGCAGATTGCGCTGCCATTTATCGTCTAGTAAAGTCATCATAAGATCAAAACAAGTTGTAACACGATTTAGAAAAGATATCTGTATGGTGCGGCCAGCCGGGGTGGCCGAGCGGTTCTAGGCGCTACAGTCTGGAACCGCGCGACCACTACGGTCGCAGGTACGAATCCTGTCTCGGGCATGGATGTGTGTGATGTCCTTAGGTTAGTTAGGTTTAAGTAGTTCTAAGTTCTAGGGGACTGATGACCTCAGCAGTTAAGTCCCATAGTGCACGGAGCCATTTGAACCTCTTTTTTTTTTTTTTTTTTTGTATGTTGCGAAACTTGACAATTAACCCTAAATAATGAAAAGTGTGAGGTCATCTACATGAGTGCTAAAAGGAATCCATTAAACTTCCGTTACACGATAAATCGATCAAACCCAAAAGCGTAAATTCAACTAAATACTTAGAAATCACAATTAAGAAGAACTTTCACTGCAAAGAACATACAGAAAATGTTGTGAGGAAGGCAAACCAAAGACTGCATTTAATTGGCAGAGCACTTAGAAGATGCAACATATCTACCAAAGAGACTGCCTGTACTATGATTGTCCCTTCTCTTTTTAAGCTCTGCTGGCGGTGTGGGATCTTTACCAGATAGGCTTCATGGAGCACATCGAGAAAGGTCAAAGGAGGGCAGCACGTTTTGTATTATCGATAAATAGAGGAGAGAGTGTCATGGACATGATGCAGAATTTGGGGTAGACATCATTAAAACAAAGACGTTTCTTGTTCCAGTGGGATCTTCTCATGAAATTTCAATCACCGACTTTCTCCTCCGGAAGCGAAAATATTTTGTTGAAGGCGACCTACATGGAGAGAAACAATCACCATAATAAAGTAAAGAAAATCTGAGTTCGCAAGAAAAAAATACAGGTGTTCGTTTTCCCCGAGCGCTGTTCGAGAGTGGAATGGCAGAGAGTTATTGTGAAGCTGCTTTGATTAACCGTCTGCCAAACACATATGTGTGAGTTACAGTGTAGCCGCGTAGATGTACGTAATAATATGTACAGCATGCACTGCCGTCTGTAGTGATCACAAACCCTATCTCTGTGCCTTCAGTGTAATTATTGATTTGGAATAGAAGTGTCACGACCGTTCGCCTTGTTGGGTATTTCTTTCAGTTACCTTTCGTACTATACTGTAGCAGTTCGTTATATGTATGGCCCAAGTTTCACTGAACTACGTTACTTGTCAGTGTCCCATCATGAGAAAGTTAGTTTCCTCCTTAAGATTTGACCACAAATCTATTTTACTGTTTGAAGTGTTGTTAGTTTACATGTAGTCCTGTGTGCTCATTACTTAGATGCTGCACCTGTGTTATGGCATCTTGGGTGTGATGGTTCTCTTACAGTAGGATGAATCTTCACTAGAATTTGTAACTTTTCAAGTGTAACTTTGTAGTTGTTTGTGTCTATTTGTATCAGTAAGTAACTACGTGAAACGTCCGAGTTTGGAGTTCCTATATATACAAAAGTGTACGCTATATCCAAAGCATTTATACAATCTTTTCATTGTAGATCATCTGTATGTTTGTACATTAGCCTAACAACAGTAATACACATACAAAATATACATATGCAGTATAGTAGCTAGAGGTAATCTGAATCTGTGAGAAGTGAATGAACACTCACTGTTCCCTAAACCCACTAGGTAATATCTGAACGTTACCATATTAATGATAAGGCTTACCTGTGCAACAACGGAAATGAAGCTGTACTATGCAATGAAATTACAAGGTGAGGTCGAAGAAATCACGCTGCTTTTGGTATTACTTAAATAATTCTCTGTAAGAGCTCTGCGAGCAAGCGATGCAGCAACAAATCAAATGTTAGTAATCTGATCACACGAGCTACAATCTGTGTCCGGATAATCTTACCTTAGAAATCTTTGAGCACGCAGGTGGAATGTGAAGGCTAAGTAAAGAATAACTTGAAAGCTACTACCATTGGTTTTCGTATTAATTAGCGGAACTCGAGAATGTGAACATGTATATATTGCCGATCGCTGTTGTTAACAATAGCAGTAGACTTGAATATACAGTAGAAGGCTCATGAAATGAACACTTTAGATAAGATTTCCTCCTACAAGTAAGTATCCACATATATGTATAGACTGCAATTTCGACGCGGTAATCTTTCTGTTCTTTCTGTAAGGGCATCTGTTTCCATAATTGCACAGTGTTTCCCTTCCGATTTATTTAGTAATACTTCGTCCATCTTCTATCGGATTTTCGTATAAAATTATAGTTATCCAAATAATAGTTTCCGTTGTGACTTAAACAGAGTTATTTGTTTCAATTAATACAGCAGTCTTGGCGTTATTTCAGAATACATTTTCTACCAGCACCGAAACTCTTGTCAAACCATGAGCTTATTTCTGTCTCATAAGAAATCACTGCTTGTAAACGTACCATTTTTCGTACATATGTATTTGGGCAGGAACATCTTCAAGAATAAGAAAAAAATAGGAATCGTTGGAAGATAGCTCAGCAGTACAAAACGAATAGTAAAACACTCGCATGTGTAACGCCTTCCTGAAATGTGTTGTGTGCTGAACTGGGTGCTATATGGGTGATCAATGTGGTGAAACAGCCCAACACCCGCTACGAACACCCGTTGCTTTTTCTTTGGCTAGTTTGCTAAAATTTCCAAGCTTAAAATATTTGCAGTAAATGGCTACTGAAACTGGTAACCATACAAATACGGTTGTCCACACTGCACTGTCACAACCGTTCGTCTCTATCGTGTTTTACTAGGCTCAGTTGCTCAACACGATGACATTGAAATATATTCTGTGCCAACGTCGCACTGTCTTTTTATTTTCAGAACGGCAGCACTATAGTGGCTTTTCTTCGGTTATACAATACTGGTAGGAGGAAAACCTCAGAATGTAGATAGATTTAAATATCTAGAGGAATAAATGAAGAAATTGTTCTGGCATCAGAAAGGTATAGGAATATGACACGAGCGTTTTTATCAAAATTGCCGTCTTCATAATTATTATCCAATAAATTAAAAAGCCCAGGCGATTTAAATTAACCCCAGCAAAACAAGAGTACAAGTATGATTAAAGTTAATGTCAGTGATTGCCACATCCAATTTCTATAACTTCGCATTAAATTCTTCTTCTGGAATCTATTTACGTGTAGTTGGAAGTGTTATTGAGTACAGGTTGAGCAAAGGCCAAAAAAAAAAAAAAATGGTTCAAATGGCTCTGAGCACTATGAGACTCAACTGCTGTGGTCATCAGTCCCCTAGAACTTAGAACTACTTAAACCCAACTAACCTAAGGACATCACACACACACATGCCCGAGGCAGGATTCGAACCTGCGACCGTAGCAGCAGCGCGGCTCCGGACTGGAGCGCCTAGAACCGCACGGCCACCGCGGCCGGCAGCAAAGGCCAGCCGAGCTGGGGAGATAGCCAGAGTCTGGTCATTAGGGGGAAACGTAGGCATTTACGAAGGACGGGCACCGCCAAAGGAAGGATGGATGTAGGTAGAAAGTTCGGAACAGCATACTGCGTGGGGTCTAAAGTCCGTCAAAGAGCCATCTTCTGTGTTGTGTCCTAAACGCTGGAAGGCGATTGTATCGTGTTTTAACTTGGACGGTCTGCCAGCTCTGAAGAGATGTGCCACGAGCTGACAATAAGAGATTGAAGCATTGCAGCGCCCTGACCTCTGCAGGAAACCACTAATCTGGGACAGCCAGACCCAACGCAATACAGAGATAGAAATTAATGAAGCAGGGTGAGACGGAAGGCCATATTGCGTTTTTTTTGTTTAAGGACAGGGGACCCGCAGCCGTCAGGCTGGTGACAAGTTAACTGCATTGTTGTTGACTGTTTTAAGAAACAGTAACAGCATCTACCGTCGGATAATATCAATAAAGTCTGTTGTGGGAGAAATCGCTGTTTATGAACTTCCAGCATGCTAGAGTGGCTGTGGATCAGCAACTTCTGTTACTCAATAGAACGAAAAACCAGTCCAAAGTTGCAAATTTTACTTTTTTATTCACTCGATTACTAGTTTCGGGCAGAGATCCGTTTTTAAACCATCGCACTGTTCACAACGACCATTGCAATGTAGCGGTTTTGCTTGACATTCCCTTTGCTACTATTGGTGACTGTTTAACTGGAAATTCTTGTCACTAGTTGTTTGGTCTTTGAACATCATTTTAGTGATCACAGAGGCTGTATAATGACTTTCGAAGTTCGTATTTCTGCGTAACTATATGTAGTAACACGATAAGAGAACGAAAAACTTGTTTTAGATGTAGAAGTCATGATTAGTTGATAACCCGATAATTTCGATTTCTCATTTCAGGGATTCTACCTGTATCTCTACGTTGGAAGTATTCTTTACATGTGCTTCATTTACATGATTCTGCTGAAGAGTCGCGCTGTCTACAAAATCATCAACAGATTCGGTAAGTGCTTGTTCAGAGAAGATATGTTCCTGTGACTCGTAAGCCGAAATAGTGTCTCCTTTTTTTATACCAACATGGAAGTGTAAGACTTTTTAGTCGCAATACTGAAGATGTAATGATCCTACATTCGTTGTGGAAATTGAGCCAAATGGCACATTAGGTAAAGTCCTGGATCCCAAATCAGTAAGGCATTTGTGACTGGACAAAATTACGAGAAAAAATTCCATTAAATGAAAATGGTCTCTGCTATACTTTTCTTTGTTGAAGTCCAGCTGTTTCGTATGGATTTAACGTCTTATACACATAACGGCATTATTAAACAATCTAGTTGAAAATGAAAATAATTAAGATTAAATGTAACATTCTAAAAGTCAGACGTTTTCATTATAATTCAACTGAACTTGGATAATTACACCCTCATAGCTTATAGTGGGTTATCACCCTCTAATTATACGAGAAGGAAAGTGCATGAGATGTGAAATTTATTTACTAGAGTTAAGGCGGAGACAAACAATTGCGTTTAGCATAATTTGTAAATAATTTTATTCACAGTCATGACCTGCCAAACAAGTTACACGTAGAAATTCCAGTTAAATAAAAGGATAATATGTGGGAACTCATAGATTGTATCTAGGGAAGCTGGAACAAAGTGTTCAACATATATTAGTCCTGACAACAAAGAACGTAAAGTCATTCTACTCCGACAGCTTCTCTCAGCGGTCTCTTTGACTTCAAGTAACTCTCCTAATTCGCAGAACTTTATGTAGGTTTATAAATCCAGCCTGTCGTGCGTTAACTCTTCATGACAACTGGGTCATGGCATGTAAGCCACTCATCTTAATGTATATAAATAACGGATTTTCCCGATAGGATCAGCAGCAGTATACGACTGTGCGCTTAAGATGCTGTTGTCCACAGGTAAGGCGTGGAAAAAAAAAGTTCAGTTGGTCTTGAATGATAGCTGTATCAAAATGAGCATAACTGTAAGATATTATTGAGTTCTTTCTCTCTATTGTAGACAATATTTGATTACAGGATTAGAGTGAATATGTAACATCATATGAGTATTTAGGGGTAGCGCTAAGAAGCGATATGAAATGGACGATTACAGTTAATCAGTATTAGGAAGGTGAACAGTTTACTTAAATGTACTGAAAGGGTTCTAGAGCATTGTTCCAGTCTTTGGAATCCTTTTCATGTACGCATGATTAACATCGAGCGAATTCAAAGATACGTTCCTAGGCTCGTAAGAGGACGGTGTAGCCCATATAAAATGTAACGGAAGTGCTCGGGGAAATTATATGGGAATCTTTGGGAGACCACTTTTAGTTCCCGCGAAAAACATTGGATACATTTAGATAACGGGTATGGAAAGTAGACTTTCCACTTACGTAAAATAAGGGAAAGGCAACCACTGTGGTTGGCTGGGAGTATTAGTACAGGTACTTCCTGATAGCAAACCCACCACCTCTTACATAATCCTCTAAATGAACCACATCCTGACCTGCAATTATTTTATTTTCGAAAGTCAAATATATAAAACAAACAAATCCGTGGGACTGAAATGGTTACTCACATGACATCATCCTGTGCTAACTCATTTATGGGATTTAGAGGCATCTTTCCTATCCAATAGAGGCTTCTTGTGCGGTTCAGGTTCATTGATTATAGTTTCATGATCTGCACTCGTGGGAAGGACAACCACTGCTCTTTCCCCCATAACCTCAACCGTACTCCCTTATCCGCTTCATCTTGTCCATCTTAGCTCTGCAAGCCATCACCCTAGATGTCGACTACCATCTCTCAGCTCCATAAATAGTGTGTTCATATCAAACGCACCATCCACCAACAGTACCTCCACCTTCATAGCTGTCATTCATTCCGTGTGGAAAAGTATCTTCCTTATAGTTTCGCCACCAGGGAACGTCGCATCTGCAGTGGGAAAAAAGAGTTGTCGAAATATACCGATAATCCTACAAGAGCCTTCATTGACAGACAATGTCCTATCCAGCTCATCCATAAACATGTCTCCCGTTCCATTTCCGTCTCTGACATGGGTAAACCTGTTAAACAGCTACTGACTACCAGTCTCCTGATCTCCCAGTATCACCCCGGCCTTGAAAAGCTCAGTCACATCCTTCACCAAGGCTATGACTATCTCTCGTTATGCCCTAAGATGAGGGGTATCCTACCCAAAGTCGTGCCTACCGAATAATCTTTCCCATTCCTCTTTTAATCCCTCTCCCAATCTTGCATCCCACGGGTCATTCACTTGTAGTCGGACCAGATGCCAGACTTGGCACATACACCCACCCACAACGGAAATTTCTTATCCAATAAAAGGCAGGAATACACGTGAAATCAGCCATGTTATATATCAGCTATGCTGCACTGTACAGCATTCTATGTGGGTATGACAAATGACCAGCTGTATGACAAACTGCAAACTTCACCATCCAGTTGCCGAACATGCTGTGCATCAAAACACAAACGAGGTTAACAGCTGCTCCACTAAGCAGCCATTAGGACGCTTACTATGAGCAAAGTTTCCTCAACTGCAGAGGTGGGATTGTCTCCTGTATATCTTTCACTCTAGCCAAGCTCCTGCTCTAAACCTCCGTTAACACGATTCCCTCAACCTCACCGTACCGTTTCCCTTCTCTCTTCTGTCCGCAACACCGCTGCACCATCTGAATCGTGTACCAACTTCTCCCACGCCTGGACGCGAGAATTCTGTTTCTCTCTCTCTCTCTCTCTCTCTCTCTCTCTCTCTTTTCTGGCCCTCTCCCTCTCCCCCCACCCTCACCCACCACCTCTCTCCCCCCTTTTCCACCCTCTCTCTGTCTCCATTTCCTGTCTCCTTATTCATCTCGACCTTCTTGTCCTTCCCCCCACCTCGTTTTCACCCCTCTCCCCCTCTCTGTCTTACGTGCTTCTACTCTCCATACTCCTTTCCTCTTGTAAATAGTCCTCACGGGTTTGCCGCCGTATCACGTAGTGAAAATTCCACAATATTTCCTCAAAGCAACTGTCCGATATCTTCAGGTGGTTCAACCTTGCTGGTGGCTAGGTACGACTGACGGTATCCGCACGTCGACGCCCCGTTTCTTAGGCGCGAAAATCACGCATGCGCAATGATGTGCATGTCCGTACCCAAACGCCCTCTGCCGAAAATCGCAGAGCGCCTCTCCTGCGCGTGCGCTGTACGTTGTGTTTACTAACGGTACTGCCAGACGCTAGTCACTAAAAAACCGTACTACGACTTTGTTATGACGGGTCTGTTATCGAAAAATCTTGATTTCCGCTTCGTGATTTAATAGCAGCCAATTCAGGGTTCCGGGCTGTGCGCAGTTGAAATCTTGCATCCCTGTTAATGAGATTATTGGCTGTACGGATATGTATTGCTTCCTTGATGACGCAGTCCCAAAAAGATAGTGCCGGGGATAAGACCTCCGTCTTTTCATAAATCATGTGATGTCCTGTATTCAGACAGTTTTCCGCAATTGCTGACTTTTCTGGTTGACGAAGGCGTGTATGACGCTGATGTTCATCGTAGCATTCTTGTACTGTGCGACATATCTGGCCTATACAGGGTCGTCCATTTATCGTGACCGGGCCAAATATCTCACGAAATAAGCGTCAAACGAAAAAACTACAAAGAACGAAACTCGTCTAGCTTGAAGGGGGAAACCAGATGGCGCTATGGTTGGCCCGCTAGATGGCACTGCCATAGGTCAAACGGATAACAACTGCGTTTTTTAAAATAGGAACCACCATTTTTATTACATATTCGTGTAATACGTAAAGAAATATGAATGTTTTAGATGGACATCTTTTTTCGCTTTGTGATAGATGGCGCTATAATAGTCACAAACATATGGCTCACAATTTTAGACGAACAGTTGGTAACAGGTAGGTTCTTTAAATTAAAATACAGAACGTAGGAACGTTTGAACATTTTATTTCAATTGTTCCAATGTGATACATGTACGTTTGTGAACTTATCATCTCTGAGAACGCATGCTGTTACAGCGTGGTTAACTGTAACTACCATATTAGTGCAATAAATGCTCAAAATGATGTCCGTCAACCTCAATGCATTTGGAAATACGTGTAACGACATTCCTCTCGACAGGGAGTAATTCGCCTTCCGTAATGTTCGCTCATGCATTGACAATGCGCTGACGCATGTTGTCAGGCGTTGTCGGTGGGTCACGATAGCAAATATCCTTCAGCGCTCCCCACAGAAAGAAATCCGGGGACGTCAGATCCGGTGAAGTGCGGGCCATGGTATGGTGCTTCGACGACCAATCCACTTGTCATGAAATATACTATTCAATACCGCTTCAACCGCACGCAAGCTATGTGCTGGACATCCATCATGTTGGAAGTACACCGCCATTCTCCCATGCAGTGAAGCATCTTGTGGTGAATCAGTATAAATTGCACCATCTAGATTGTCATCGATAAAATGGAGGCCAATTATCCTTCCTCCCATAATGCCGCACCATACATTAACCCGCCAAGGTCGCTGATGTTCCACTTGTCTCCAGCCATCGTGGATTTTCCGTTGCCCAGTAGTGCATATTATGCCGGCTTACTTTACCGCTGACGGTGAATGACACTTCGTCGCTAAATAGAACGCGTGCAAAAAATCTGTCGTCGTCCCGTAATTTCTCTTGTGCCCCATGTCAGAACTGTACAAGACGTTCAAATTCGTCGCAATGCAATTCCTGGTGCATAGAAATATGGTACGGGTGCAATCGATGTTGATGTAGCATTCTCAACACCGACGTTTTTGAGATTCCCGATTCTCGCGCAATTTGTCTGCTACTGATGTGCGGATTAGCCGCGACAGCAGCTAAAACACCTACTTGGGCATCATCATTTGTTGCAGGTCGTGTTTGACGTTTCACATGTGGCTGAACACTTCTTGTTTGCTTAAATAACGTAACTATCCGGCGAACGGTCCGGACACTCGGATGATGTCGTCCAGGATACCGAGTAGCATACATAGCACACGCCCGTTGGGCATTTTGATCACAATAGCTATACATCAGCACGGTATCGACCTTTTCCGCAATTGGTAAACGGTCCATTTTAACACGGGTAATGTATCAGGAAGCAAATTACGACTATTACAGCGCCATCTATCACAAAGCGAAGAAAGTGGTCCAACTAAAACATTCGTATCTCTTTACGTACTACACGAATATGTAATAAGAAAGGGGGGGTTCCTATTTTTAAAAAACGTAGATGTTATCCGTTGGACCTATCGCAGCGCCATCTAGCGGGCCAACCATAGCGCCATCTGGTTTCCACCTTCAAGCTAGACGAGTTTCGTTCTTTGTAGCTTTTCGTTTGATGTTTATTTCGTGAGATATTTGACCCGGTCACTATCAATGGACCACCCTGTATATGCGGCCCCACATTGACAAGGAATCTTGTACACATCACATTTCCTGAGGACAAGATCATCCTTAACCGAACCTATTTTTGCATATGGTTGAATAACACATTAATACCATATCTTCCGAGGACTCCTCCGATTACTGACGGCATGGCACCAAAATATGGCAAAAAGGCCAAAGTGGTGTGTGTCTTCGTATCTTCATTATGCTCCATATATTGAACTCGGTTGGGCCTGAATGAATTACGTATCTGTCTCTCAGAATAACCGTTTTGTCGGATCACTGTCTGCAAATGTTGTATTTCACTCGACAGGCTATCAGGATCAGATACCACATGTGCCATATGAAATAACGTACGTAACGCACTACCGCATTGTGCAGGATGATGGCAGCTTGTGGCCTGCAGATATAGATCTGTATGCGTTGGCTTGCGGTAGACGCTGTGTCCCAAACTTCTATCTGCTTTCCTTCGTACCAAAACATCAAGAAAAGTTTTTTTTTTTTCACTTCCATTATGAAGTTTATATTCCGACAGAGCGAATTCATCTGTTGAAGAAACGTAGGTAGAATATCTAGTCCATGTGGCCACACCACAAATGTATCATCCATATACCGCATAACAAAATGGTTCAAATGCCTCTGAGCACTATGGAACTTAACTTCTGAGGTCATCAGTCCCCTAGAACTTAGAACTACTTAAACCTAACTGACCTAAGGACATCACAGATATCCGTGCCCGAGGCAGGATTCGAACCTGCGACCGTATCGGTCGCACAGTTCCAGACTGAAGCGCCTAGAACCGCTTGGTCACTCTGGCCGGCTATACCGCATAACACAAGAACATATGTGAGGTTAAGAACATATGTGAGTTTGACAAATTACGTATCAAGAGGGGTAGATTTTTGAAGCAGCATTGTATTTTATCTGAGATGCCGCGACAAACAAACCATCCCTTCGTTTGCATTTGTGCCTGCATTTACTATTGATTACCAGCAAATCAGCCTCAACAGAAAGGTGAGAATTTGTGTTTGGGGGTCTGTGTGGCTGCGTGTGAGTGTGTGAATTTCTGCTAGAAAAAGCAAAGAACTCTAAAGCTATTGTGAATACTGTTTTGTGTTACACATTTCTTTGTATTACACATCAGTGCACTATGGGTGAGCGGTTGTCTTTTCCTTGCTTTCTGTATTGTTCCATTCACGAATTTCTTTGCACTTAAATACTGTAAACCATCGGACAGAGGATCTTCCTTTCTCCTGTGGCTTTAGAATAGAGCATGAGCACAACATTTAGGAGAGACATTACACAGAAACTAGCAATAAAGAGAACATTGTACAAGAATTCGAAGGTTTATTTAAATATACCATAGTTAAAAAGGATAAGTAATAATGAAAATTCCAGAAGTAATGACATGGGTAGTTTAATTTCACAATTTTCTTTTTATGTTTGTCCAAAACTAGACTGTAATGTTACGAATAACAACTCATCCTTAGGTATTTTATGCTCCAATAGCAGCTGAATTTGCACAAATAATCATAGGATTTGGTCCCGCCTGTTCCCGCAAACCACAAAATCTTTCGACTGATGACAAGGTCACAAAATAAAATATGACCAGGTATCCGACCAGTCGACTGTTCCACAAAGCCCAAACTGATAGTAATTAATATTTCAATAAGATAATAACACAGTGATGATGACAGAGACGTGCAGAATCGTGTTTGGGAGTAAAAAGCAACATATGAATAATTCTTTCGTTTGCAAAAACAGTCGGAAATCAGTGTTATTATTTTTCTTGGAACTGTTCATTTTGTACAGTCTTGGATGTTTAATCATTGCACACCTCCTGGCAGATTAAAACTGTGTGCCGGACCGAGACTCGAACTCGGGACCTTTGCCTTTCGCGGGCAAGTGCTCTGCCAACTGAGCTACCCAAGCACGACTCACGCCCCGTCCTGACAGCTTTACTTCTGCCAGTACCTCGTCTCCTACCTTCCAAACTTTACAGAAGCTCTCCTGCGAACCTTGCAGAACTAGCACTCCTGAAAGAAATGATATTGCGGAGACATGGCTTAGCCACAGCCTGGGGGATGTTTCCAGAACGAGATTTTCACTCTGCAGCGGAGTGTGCACTGATATTAAACTTCCTGGCAGATTAAAACTGTGTGCCGGACCGAGACTCGAACTCGGGACCTTTTAATCTGGCAGGAAGTTTCATATCAGCGCACACTCCGCTGCAGAGTGAAAATCTCATTCTGGATTCCACACCTCGTCTGGATTATAGACAAAAGAAGTATAAATGTAAACTTGGCGCGGTTTGTGTTGCAGGTCAGCCGGAGGACAAGTACGAGCATGCGAGGCGTCGCTCGTTGTCGGCAGCCCATGTGGCGCGCTACGGCAGCTTCTACCTGCGACTGGGCGCCACCGGTAAGGCTGCCTTCTCATTCCTATCCTACAGCAGTCCTCCCCAGGTGGTTGATGGTTGTTGCCTATAACATGCTCTGTCTCTCTAGAAGCATCTGAAAGATAGGCCTACGTGATATAGGCTCCGGCATCAGAAAGCACGGATCAGCACAGTATTTTTACAACACGTAATTAAGGCTTAGTACATGTGAAATATACTTGTCACCGACATGGGAATTACGTGAATATGGCTAAACCGAGTACACTACCTGAAAGAATGAATGAGCAAAATGTGTTGTCCTTTCTCAGTCTTAGTTTAGTGTCTCTATTCACGCAAGAACTAGTGCTTTTAGTCAACAGAGATTGGTAACACTGAAATAAAAAAAAACACGATCAAGTATTGAGGTGCGATCGGGAGCAGTATCGTGCCGCAATTTCCAAGGGTGGTTTTGCCTCACTTCTGGTGTTTTCTTCGGATTGTTTCACGCAAAAGACGTATAACTTCCAGCTAGTTATATTTTAACTAAAGTTTAGTCTTGATCACAACACTTATGTCTCAATAACATAGGTGGCCGGTTTCGGTTATATTTAATATAACAATCTTCAGACCTGTGAATTAATTTTAGAAAATACTAGAAACCAATCTTAAAATAACATGAAAAGTGCCTAATGACGACAAATTTTAACAAGGTAAAATAAAACTTATTATACACAGGGCTTCCTTGGGGGATGGTAGGAGGAGCTCTCCTCAAATGCTACGAAGTCAACTGATGGTTATGAGTGCTGAGCATGAGCTTAAATATGCAGAGGCTCCGCCTACTTCCTGTCACAATACTTCACAACTGCTAATCAGCGTTCATAATATGACGCTATCGTCAGAGTATAAAAATACGAAATACACTAATAACATAAAATTGATTCATTTAAAATTACTGATTAAGAGGTAGTTAGTATGTGTAGAACTTATTTGTATTTTAGATACAAACGGTAAACTACGATGTGTAATAGCTGTGTCCTCTATGGGCAACCTTAATACTATTACCAGTGTCAGTTAAATCAAAGATGTAAAAGTCCTTGGAATTGTGGTATATATCGATGCAATTGTGATGTAGGCGACTCGGTATCTAAAATACTTTGTCGATAGCGTAATATTGTGAATACTGATTACCAGTTGTGAAGTATTGTGAGAGGAAGTAGGCGGAGCCTCTGCATATTTAAGCTCATGCTCAGCACTCATAACCATCAGTTGACTTCGTAGTAGCTGAGGAGAGCTCCGCCCACCATCCTCCAAGGAAGCCATGTGTATAATAAGTTTTATTTTACCTTGTTACAATTTGCCGTCATTAGACACTTTTCATGTTATTTTATGATTGGTTTCTGGTATTTTCTAAAATTAATTCACAGGTCTGAAGATGTTTATATTAAATATAACCGAAACCGGTCACCTATGTTATTGAGGCATAAGTGTTTTGATCAAGACTGAACTTTAGTTAAAATATAATTATCTATTGATCACTGTATTCCAAAAATGTTTACCAAAATTCCAGGTAGTATTCTATATTGATCGTACTATCATAAGGCAAGATACACTACCCCATTGTAATCGAAGAAAACATTGAGGCGAACCCTTATATGTGATCGAACCTTTCGAAATTGTTCGGTCTTGGCTTTTCTGGCAGTTTGCAATGGTGCGATTCTGCGTTGGCTTCGACCATCATATTCCTATACCCATGTTTCGTCACCTGTTACAACCTTCTTTAGAAGTTCCGCATTATTGTCGACTTCATTCAACAGTTCCTGAGCAATGTATTCGCGGTCGAAATGCAACAGTTGCGGAAGAAACTTTGCTGCTACACGTTTCATGCTCAAACCATCAGAAATAATTGCTCGGAATCAGCCAAGGGATATGCGGACATCATCATCAACTTCTCTGATGGTGATTCGGCGATTTTCTAAAATATTTTCCTTGCTTGTTCCACACTGACGTCCACTTGATGTGCTAGGACGTCCAGGGAGGTTGTCGTCTTCTGCGTCTTCTCGACCACCTTTGAAACGTTTATACCACTCGTAAACTCTTGTCTTACTCATAGCAGATTCGCTAAAAGCCACAGTCAACATTTCGAATGCGGTGGTGTACTTTATTCCATTTCTCAAGCAAAATTTTACACAGATTCATTTCGTTGCTAAAAATTCGCCGAGCACTCGAAAACAGGTATAACATTTTCGATTGTCAAAAATGAACTAAATATTCAAAACAGACGAAAATGAAAACGTACTGTACGTCAAGAACATACGTCACAAAAAAAGTTTAGAAAATCGGACTATAAAGTCCGCAAATTAAAAAATTTCCGTTAATTTTTAATCACACCTCATAAATTTTAGCGAACGTTTCAAGGTTTCGCAATTGCTGAAGTTCTATAGGAATTGGATAAACGTCCTGATATCTTTCTGTCCCCCCCTCCCCCCTCTGTACGCATCTTTTCCTCCCCTCTCATAAGCCATAAGTACATTTTCCTGTCTCCTGTTCGAACGGACTGCGAAGCAGAAAAATAAACAGCACATAGTTATGCATGCAATACATGTTTAAAAATGTGTATTTAAGGATAAGAAATATACATGATGTCTCCGCTACGAGGCATCCGGCGAATTTTCTTTGGTGTTCCTATACTTTCAATTTTGTTTCTGCACTGTGCAGCTGGAGTCAATCCATACATATAGCGCTCATCACGGCTTTCATTCGACGCCCAGTGTCAACGGAAACCGTCGGTTTGTTACAAAGAAAATTATTTTTAAAGTGGAATTTTACGTGCCAATTCGATAGAGCGGTCCCAGGTTACTCTAGTGCGGTATTCTTTTTATCGATATTTATTAAAAGGGTCAGTAAGACCTGAATAGTAACTAGTACTCCTTTAGCGGCAGCACCGCCAAGTATGCAACGCTGCTGAGTAGCGTTAGATTGTTGTTTGTTCTTCGAGCTTTGCTTAATACATATCGATGAAACAACTAGAATAATATGAGAGCGCTCTGTCGAATGGTCACGTAATATTCCGATTAAAAAAACCATTTTGTTTGTAAGGGGAAAGAAAGAGGCGCTTTCATCGACACAAGGCGTCGTGCGAAAAACATGAGGTGCAGTAATTGTTTGGGCTGGTCCTAGTCACACAACATAAAAACTAAATAGAAAACATTCGCCGAAACACCTGAGAAGATGCACCTGATGACTCTTAGGAGAGACACACGATATATAAACTGACGGGAAAAAATCGCAGCACCAAGAAGGAGTTGTGCGGATTCAATTAAAGTTTGTAGGCGTGTTTCTACATCTGAAAGATGATGTCTGTTCTAATGTCATGTCACTCGCATAAGAGTCGCGCTAGTAGCACCACTATGAGGATGCAAATCAGGTTTTTTTTAATTACACCCTGTACCAGTCGTGAGCGTTTGTTACCTTTGAGATTGAATGTGGTGAATTGATGTTAGTCAAGAATGCCTTTATAAGGTGAAAACGACGCCATAATCAACACATCACTGAGTATGAACGAGGTCCTGTGATAGGGCTACGAGAAGTTTGACGTTCCTTCTGCGATACTGCAGAAAGCCTTGGCTACAATGTAGCCATTGTACATGATTGATGGCAGGGGTGATCACAAGAGGTACTGTAGCATGATGACCGGGCTCCGGTGTCCACGTGATGTTAATGGCTCTGGCGCAGAGTTCTGCTCTGTGAGGTGTAGTTGACACCACAGTGACACAATGAGCTGTTACGAATCGGTTACTTCAAGGACAGCTCAGAGCGAGATGCCCTGTAGCGTGCATTCCACTGACCCCAAAACCACCGTCATATTCGGCTTCTGTGAGATCAAGCGAGATGTCATTGGAGGTCATGATGGAGGTCAGTTGACTTTTCTAAAGAAAGGCTGTTGCTGCCTCGGTGCCAGTGATACTCGTGTGTTGGTTAGAAGGTGGTCAGTTGAGGGCCTGCAACCAATCTGGCTGCGTGCTGGATACACTGGACCTACACCTGAAGTTATGGCCTGGGGTCCGACTTCGTGTGACAGCAGCAGCACTACCGTGGTTATCTCACGCACCCTGATTGCAAATTTGTACGTCGATCTGGTGATTCGGCCTGTTGTGCTGCCATTCATGAACAACGTCACAGGGGGTGTGTTTACCAAACTAATAACGCTGTTTAACCCAACAAGCTCTACAGAATATCGGCATGTTGTCCTGGCTGTTCGATCGTCAAATCTGTCTCCAACCGAGCACATATAGGACGGTATCGGACGACAACTCCAGCGTCATCCACAACCAGGATTAACCATCCCTGCATTGACCGAACAAATGCAACAAGCATGGAACTCGATCCCACAAACTGAAATGCGGCAACTGTACAACACAATGCATGAACTTTTGTACGCTTGTATTTAAGATTCTGGCGGGTACACTGGTTGTTAATGTACCAAAATTTTACATTTGCAGGTGACACACACAGTGGTTACGGTTACTACCACCCACACCACAAGTTGGGAAACAGGGCCAAATTTCTAGTAGTTTACTGTCGAGTTGAGATTTTCACACACAAATGTTTTATTCATATCTTACAGAAACTTACAGTACGGCTATAAACAGCCTTTTAAACACGCCGCTAACGGCAATCAAGTAATTTATAGCAATACAACAGTTTAAAAAATTTAAAGAACATTAGTAAACAGGCTACTACAGTAAATAGAGAACTTTGTTAATAAAGTACGGTGAGGTAGTGAAGCTACCATCACCGCCATTAAAAAAATCAAAGGTCTCAGCAAACACACGATTAATGGCAGTAAAGGAATGGAGGAATTTAAAAAAAGTTTTTGAACAAAAGTGTCCTGGAATATCATTAGAACATAACAGATATGACGGACCCTTGCAAGGCGATCACAAATCACCCACTCAGGGATGCTCAGGCTAGACAGAATACTGACCAGTTTAAATACGCCCGTAAACACAATTGCCACTCTCAGGCTGGTCACTGCACCGACTTTTAGCCAGGGAAAACTTGTAATAAGATGGCTTAACTTGCTGACAGAATTAGAGCTAACCTCGTGCAAGGAAACATTACACCACACAGTCCTGAATGAGAGACCACATGATCAACTAACAAGAAGCATGAATTTACTCATAACACACGACAGAATAGCGAAACAATTAAGCTGCCAAAACTACACCTCCCATCGGGCAGTAACGAGAGGAGGAGGAAAGATCACTGTCTTCAATTACACCGGTGCCGGGGACAGGAAACCCGATCGCCGGAGGCCACAAGGCCGAAGAGACACTGGTTACGCAAACTTATTACTTAACGATTAAACCTTCCACTAACTCAACTTGCAATTATGCTGGAACAGGCAGTACACGACCTCCGATGGCAAGGATCCACACATCCGACGGCGCACGCGTCGCCAGTGTACCCAACACGCCACGGTCACGCGACAACACTCTCTGTCACTGGAGTTCACGTCTTCTCTGCAACGTTGACGGGTAGTGACCACTGCTTCATGTTAGGTGCCTCTTTTTAAACTCCAATGTTGAAACTGAGGACTTACGAAGCTTGTTAACGTCCCACCAAGGTGAAATGAACAGCAACTACTTGTGGGGCGATTCTGTATACAACCAACCCGCGGGGAGCTCTTCCGTCAACTCGACCCGCTCGTTACACACAACCGACATACATCACGTGGCGACTCGATACAACCGACCACGCCTGGTCCGCGCTGGCGAGCCACGCAGCCCCCCCGTGTCCACCACACTGTCTGCGCGCTACGCCCCTGCTTCTGCGCCACCACACGAGGTTACAACCGGTCAAAGACCTCACTTCCTCCATAGCAGTTTCCCCGAAGCAAACGCGGATACCGATAGCAGAGGGAAACGACAACCAAGCAGCCACTTAATACAGAGAACATGTCAAACAAACATGTCAGGGGAAGAAAAGGAAAACCAATGCAATTTAAACACAAGGTGTAGCACGAGTCGATACACGGCTCAACTGGGAACTCGATCCCACAAACTGAAATCCGGCAACTGTACAACAGAGACAGAGAACATATCAAACAAACATGTCCGGGAACTCGATCCCACAAACTGAAATCCGGCAACTGTACAACACAATGCATGAACTTTTGCACGCTAGTATTTAAGATTCTGGCGGTTACATTGGTTGTTAATGCGCCAAAATTTTACATTTTCAGTGGCTTTTCTAGCGCTACATTAACTTGTGATCTTGCAGTGTTAATCACTCAGATATTACCTAGGCAAATATATTCTCCAAATTTCATTGCTCTATATTAAATATTTTTGGCGTAGACATGTTTTTCCGTCGGTGTGCATATGGCGTAATAGGTATCAGTGCAGATATTTTTATGTGTGGTACCTTAATACGTACACACATCAGTGTGATAGCTGTTATTTTCTTTGCATCTAAGAGTATTACCCCAAACGCATCACATAATTTAGTATCTGATGTTCTCTGCATGGTCATAACTGCACCAATAAGTGGACTACATCTGTCAGTATAGGCTAGCCGTTTTGCGTCCACAGATCCACACTTCAAAACCTGACCTCCCACTCAGGGGAATGTAAGCATTAATAGTTTGCCCTTGCCAAATGTACTTAGAGATACAAGCAACCTAAAAACTTACAACTTTTAATAGCTATAATTATTATTCCGCAAATGGCGTAAACACTGAAGTAATGTTTTTCAGTGCACCGTCGTCAATCACAACCGAAATATCTGTATTTACAACCGTTACACCCTGTGTAACTTTTTCTTATTCGTAAAGCGAAATAGAGCAAAGGGCTGGCTCAGGATGGTAAGGTGAAACATAGTTAAATGAAGTTTAAGCAGATCGGTAAAGACCTTTTCGAGATGTTTGCTAATAACGTTAAACATTGACTTCTCTTACTATAATAGTAGAGATTCTATGTATATATATATATATATATATATATATATATATATATATATATATATATATTTATATTTATAAAGCATACAGAGAGGGGTCCAGGAAAATATATACACTCCTTGATAGTTAATATCTTTGGAACTATGTAATATATCGTTGCAATTTTGCGCGGTAGCGTAGTCCATTGTTTTCTTAACATGACGCGCGTTTTCCAGCAGATGACAATGCAACAATGAATGAAGTAGGATTGTAGTTTGAGCAACGCTAGGTCATATTTAAGCGGCACCAGAAGTACGAAAACATGATGGAGGTACAACGGCAATAGCGTAATGTGTACAGAACTCAGGCACCAACACGTACAACAATTTATCGAATTTCGGATTCATTTGAAGCCAACGGTACTATTCAGGATGTGCGTAAGGAAAGGTCTGGCCGACCAAAAACGTCAACAAATCCAGGTTCCAGAGCTGCTGTGATGCAACGTTTTACTAGGTCACTTCAAAAATCTGTGAAGCAGGATGCACGTGAGAGCGGGTAAGCCAGTGAAGCGTACGACGAATCCTGAAGGCTGCAAAGCTGCACGCTATGAACGAGGACGACCAGGATCGAAGGATAGAGTAACGCGAGTAGTTTGAAGGGATGTTTCGTGAGAATGAACGGTTTGCGGGGTGGTTATCTAGTCTGACGAGGCACTGCTCAAATTGAGCTGTACTGCAAACCGCCACAGCTGTGTGTACTGGTTTCCTGAAGGTACCATAACTGGTGAGGTGTCTCTTCATATGCTGCAAATGTGGATTTTACCTGCCATCCGAAAGATCTTTGGAAATGAAATATGTTACCTGTAACAGGATGGCGCTCCGCCTCACTACCAAACAGATTTCAGAGCCTACTTTAATGAAAATCTACCTGGACGATGGATACGCCGAAGAGGGGCTGTTGAGTACACACCACTGTCTGCTGACCTTACGTCTCTTGACTTCTGTCCATAGGGGACCCTGAAAAGTGAAGTTTATCAACAGAAGCCAGCTAAATTGAACGAGCCATGGGAAACCATCGAGGCGTCCTGTCCGACTATCACTCTGTAGTTCGGTCAACAGTTCGGCGCCAACGATGTTGTTTAGCTTCTAATGGGTGACACTTCGAAAACATAAAATAAACCTCCCCTGTGAAAGAACTGTGACAGAATGTCACTTTGTTCTATTAATATTGACTATAAAAGAGTGTTTACATTTCCCTGGACACTTATGTATATTAAAAAAATACACAACTGGCCATTAAAATTGCTACACCACGAAGATGACGTGCTACAGACGCGAAATTTAACCGACAGGAAGAAGATGCTGTGACATGCAAATAATTAGCTTTTCAGAGCATTCACACAAGGTTGGCGCCTGTGGCGACACCTACAACGTGCTGACATGAGGAAAGTTTCCAACAGATTTCTCATACACAAACAGCAGTTGACCGGCGTTGCCTGGTGAAACATTGTTGTGATGCCTCGTGTAAGCAGGAGAAATGCGTACCATCACGTTTCCGACTTTGATAGAGGCCTGATTGTAGCCTATCGCGATTCCGGTTTATCGTATCGCGACATTGCTGCTCACTTTGGTCGAGATCCAATGACTGTTAGCAGACTATGGAAACGGTGGGTTTAGGAGGGTAATATGGAAGGCCGTCCTGGATTCCAACTGCCTCGTATCACTAGCAGTCGAGATGACAGGCGTCTTATCCGCATGGCTGTAACGGATCGTACAGCCACGTCTCAATCACTGAGACAACAGATGGGGACGTTTGCAAAACAACAACCATCTGCACGAACAGTTCGACGACGTTTGCAGCAGCATGGACTATCACCTCGGAGCCCATGGCTGCGGTTACCCTTGATGCTGCATCACAGACAGGAGCGCCTGCGATGGTGTACTCAACGACGAACCTGGGTGCACGAATGGCAAAACGTCATTTTTTCGGATGTATTCAGGTTCTGTTTATAGCATCATGATGGTCGCATCCATGTTTGGCGACATCGCGGTGAACGCACATTGGAAGTGTGTATTCGTCATCGCCATACTGGCGTATCACCCGGCGTGATAGTATGGGGTGCCATTGGTCACCTCTTGTTCGCATTGACGGCACTTTGAACAGTGGACGTTACATTTCAGATCTGTTACGACCCGTGGCTCTACCCTTCATTCGACCCCTGCGAAACCCAAAATTTCAGCAGGATAATGCACGACTGCATGTTGGAGGTCCTGTACGGGCCCATCTGGATACAGAACATGTTCGACTGCTGCCCTGGCCAGCACATTCTCCAGATCTCTCACCAATTGAAAACGTCTGGTCAATGGTGGCTGAGCAACTGGCTCGTCACAATACGCCAGTCACTACTCTTGATGAACTGTGGTATCGTGTTGAAGCTGCATGGGCAGCTGTAGCTGTACACCCTATCCAAGCTCTGTTTGACTCCATGCCCAGGTGTATCAAGGCCGTTATTACGGCCAGAGGTGGTTGTTCTGGATACTGATTTCTCAGGATCTATGCTCCCAAATTGCGTGAAAATGTAATCACATGTCAGTTCTAGTATAATATATTTGTCCAATGAATACCCGTTTATCATCTGCATTTCTTCTTGATGTAGCAATTTTAATGGCTAGTAGTGTATGTAGACTATGTCTGTCGTTTATTAGAGTATCATATAGAAATCAGATGTAAATCTGTCTAGTACATTTCGAGACTTTTGGTAAGAATGTTAAACTACGACTTATCTTTATATAGTAGTATAGCTTTCTCATTTGTGAGAGTGTAGTGTTCATTCGTTATTACCGCTGTGCCACTGTTAAGGTGGGCGTTTGCCTTAGCACAATGCTGACGGCACCTGACGTGCAGACACTGATAAGCTGCTGCTCCTGTCCGCAGCGTTCGGCATCGGCAGCATGGTGTACTCGGGGCTGGAGTTCGGCCAGTTCTTCGAGCTGAACGACGACACCGACTGCGCCAACGTTCTACAGGCCGTGACGCCCGCCGCGCGAATGCTGTTGACTCTACTACAGATGCAGTTCATCTTCATGAACAGCAAGGTGCGTGGCCCCGGCCGACAGGCGTAACATAATGTTGTTGACCATAACAATTCTGTAATGTGTAACTATTCCTACTTACTGAAGTGTCAATTATATTAGGTTGGTGCTTAAATTCGTAGCGTTTTTCTTTTGCATGTTGCTATTCTCATTCCTGTGGGTACACTCACCGGCTCTAACTTTTTATTTCTAGTTCACTGTTGCAATTTCAGTGACACTTTTTCATTTTGTAAGTTGGAGAGAGTGAGTGGAGCTGTGGACGCTTGAAAATGGAGAGCCAAGTGGAAAAATCTGGACATTTCCGACATATTCCTCTGTCTGAGTTCACTAGAGAGGTGATAGCGGCGGGCGCAGCCAGAAATATTTGCGCTGTCTATAGGGATAATGCCATTCAACAGAGCACGGCAAGCCAAAGGTTTTCTCGTTTTGAGGAGCATCGTTTTGACACTAGTGACTCTCCACTTTCAGGAAGACCTTCGAGGTTTGATGAAGTCAATTTAAACACACTAATCCACAATGTTCCACGTCAGAGTAATCGAGAATTGGAAAATGTGATGAACTGTGATCATTCCATCGTCATTCAACTTTTGCATGCAACCGGGAAGGTTAAAAAATCGTGTGTATGAGTACCGTATGCACTAATCCAAAATCACAAAAATCAGTAGGTGGCCATATGTGCATGTCTGCTGCTCTTCCTCAGTTGGCTCGTGTACGACACCGAGAAATCGTGTCTTAATGCTAAAATAAAGAAAACAAAGAAATGATTGACCCCAAACACAGCAGAAATTCCCCTAAAAAGACATGCACGCATACACAAAAGACAATGTTATGCATCTGGTGGAACAATGACAGCATGTTGTACTATGAATTGCTTCCCCGAAATGTAACCAACACCGCTGACATTTACTGTCAACAGCTGAGACGTCTTTCAGACGCGGTCCGAGAACAACGA
This sequence comes from Schistocerca americana, assembly GCF_021461395.2. NCBI lineage: Eukaryota > Metazoa > Arthropoda > Insecta > Orthoptera > Acrididae > Schistocerca > Schistocerca americana. The sequence goes on along the minus strand of NC_060121.1, from coordinate 260,197,771 downwards.
ACAGCAACACCGCGTGTAGTGACACTACCCCACCGTAACGCCCACCTGCATTTTGCAAGACTTACAGAAAACACTATACACGATTTGGGTTTTGCAAGCCATTCCACACCCACCTTATGCACCTGATGTTGCGCCCTCAGATTTTCACGTTTGCCGCTGTCTATCGAACAACCATCAAGGAGCTTCCTTTTTCGATGAAAATGCGCTCCGAACATGACTCGACGTGTGTGTTGGTTCAAAACCACGTGATGTCTACAGTTGCGGAATCGAAAAATTATGCCAGCATTGGCAAACTGTTGTAAATAGTGAAGGAGATTATATTGTTGATGACTATAGTCTTTGTAACGTGTGTCTATTGTGTTTATTAGACTTATGGAAAAACGCTACGAACTTATGTACCAACCTAATAGTAACACAGGCTAGCAAAGAAATAATGTTTAACAAATGAAATTTATTCACGTGGTGTTTCATGTGAAGACTCGTAACACATTGGACGATATAAAAAGCCACCCAAGCGAGAAGGAGGAAACAGAGTCAAATTTCATTAGATTTGCAGTTCTCTATGATAGCCAGAACGACCACAAGAGTGCAGTAGTTTTATTCGTATTTAGTGGAGTTATCCGGCTTTGTAGGGTATGTAAAAGGGTGTGAATAGCGTCAGATGTAGTATGATCACTGTTAAGGACACAAGATGCCCCGCACACATATCAGACAGCATTGTCAGTATCTGACTGAGTTCGAAAGCGACGTCATTGTAGGTCTTCATTTGTCCGGCTGGTCGAGATGTTTGTGGAGCCATCGGATGAGACAGTGGCCGATTTTCCACTGCATGGGAACATGAGTGAAGGTACACTAGTCGCCGAGGTTCTGATGGACCACGTCTGACCATTACAGGGGAGGATCATCGAATTATGCGCCAAGAACACCGTAACGCCTTCACACCTGTGAGAGCTATCCAGGAACAAGTAACTGATTCCCTGTAGCATTGTGTGTCATCCTGCACTACTGCTCCCAGACTAGCAACGGACAGACTAGGGAATTACCGACTCATACGTAGACTAGCATTAACAACACAACACAAACGGCAGCGTTTGAAAAGCTGACGCGATCGGGAAGCATGGTTGTTGATGAACAGCGTTGCATTGCGTTCAACGATGAATCGTGGATGTGCAGTGTACAACGGCGACCTAGGGAGAGGGCCTATTGATCCAATGTTTCAGTGAGGAGCAGCGGTGTTACTCGTAGTCTCTAGGCATGGGAAGCGATAGAGTACGACTTCACATCACATATGGTTGTGGCTGAAGGAACTTCAACACACACTGGCACGTGAAGGGACACGTACAGCACAAAAGCATGCAGGCCGACCTTGTCTGTTGACTGACAGAGACCGTCGACAGTTGGTCGTAAAGTGTATAATAGGCAGACATCTATACAGGTCATCACACAGGAATTCCAGACTGCATCAGGATCCAGTGCAAGTACTATGGCAGTTAGGTGGAAGGTGAGAAAACTTGAATTTCATGGTCGAGCCGCTGCTCATAAAGCCACACATCACGCCGGTAAATGTCAAACGACGCCTCGCTTGGTGTAAGGAGCGTAAACACTGTACGATTGAACAGTGGTAAAACGTTGTGTGGAGTGACGAATCACGGTACACAAGTGACGATCCGATGGCAGGGTGTGGATATCGCGAATACCCGGTGAACGTCATCTACCAACGTGTGTTGTGCCAACAATAAAATTCGGAGACGACGGTGTTATGGTGTGGTCGTGTTTTTCATGGAGGGGGCTTGCAACCCTTGTTGTTTTGCGTGGCACTATCACAGAACAGGCTTACATTGATGCTTTAAGCAACTTCTTGCTTCCCAGTGTTGAAGACAATTCGGCGATCACGATTTCATCTTTCAACACGATCGAGCACCTGTTCATAACGCACGGCCTTTGGTGGCGTGTTTACACGAAAATAACACCCCTGTAATGGACTGGACTGCACAGAGTCCTGACGTGAATCTTATAGAACACCTTAGGGATGTTTTGGAACGTCGACTTGGTGCCAGGCCTCACCGACTGACATCTTTACGTCTCCTAAGTTCAGCACTCCGTGAAGAATGGGCTGCCATTCCCCAAGAAACCTTCCAGCACCCGATTAAACATATGCCTGCGAGAGCAGAAGCTATCATCAAGAGTAAGGGTGGGCCAACACCATACTGAATTCCAGCATTACCAATGGAGAGCGCCACGAACTTTTCAGTCCTTTTCAGCCAGGTGTCCGGATACTTTTGATCACATAGTGTATGTTATCTCTCATGCTACAATATCACGCAGTTATTTTTCAACTGGATAATACTCCTCCAGATATGGCACATGTCTCTAGGAATCGTCCGCATGATATTGAGGTATTTCCACGCTAGCAAGATCACCATATCTGTCCCAGATTGAACAACTGTGGAACCAGTTAGGACGTCATCTCTGTTCCATCAAAGATACCAAGGACCAATTTCAACAGTTGTGGGACAGCTCACCTGACGAGAGGATATAACGGCCTTATGACACCCTTCCCAACCGAATTACTTAATGCACGTGGATCAGACGGAATGAAACGTCATACTGATAAGTGCACTCAAACTGCCAAAGTCTTTGTAAATTAGACTCGGGCTTTTTAATCACTGCAGTAACATCACAGACCTTCTCAACCCTTGAAGTCGTTTTCGTTTCCTCTTCCCTTTCTCGCTCTTTCACTATTTTTGTGAACCTACCATTCTTCTTTTAATTTTTTACAATTAACATCCTATGTATATCAACTGAATTTTAGCGATTTTAATTCTGTATATTCATATTTTGATTCAATGGATAATATTAATTGTGACTCGGACAAGGAGCAGAAGATCAATATTGGTTCAGAATAAAATGGACTGCATGAAAATCTTTGTAAATCGTAAAGAATAATGTTTTGCACAAAAGCTTCCTGAATCCGAAGTTGTTTCCAGGACTCTCGGGTGTCCAGCCGGGTGCGATCGTTGAAGTTCCATCAGAACCACCTGATGATGGAGGAAAGGTTATTCGCCGAATTATCGTGGGACTTCAACGATCGCAGACGGCTGGACGAAAAATGGTTCAAACGGCTCTGAGCACTATGGGACTTAACATCTGAGGTCATCAGTACCCTAGAACTTAGAACTACTTAAACCTAACTAACCTAAGGACATCACAGACATCCATGCCCGAGACAGGATTCGAACCTGCGACCGTAGCGGTCGCTCCGTTCCAGAGTGAAGCACCTAGAACCGCTCGACCATCCCGGCTGGCACGGCTGGACACCCGAGATCGCTGGAAACAACACATACGCCGGGAAAGCCTCCGATCACAATCTGATACTACTTTCAGCCATGATGCTGCGTTTAATCAAACCGTTTGTGAATGTCTTACCTAAAGATAGAGAATGCGATACTTGCTTTTCATCTATGTGAGACGATATTGAAAGAAGTTGTGTTTCTTGAATTCCACATTTGAATAAAAACAGTTAATTATGTGGAGGCTTCAGTATTGTTCGAGGAGGTTATTACAAGGTTCTTAAACAACAAGTGAGAATCACATTGCATTTCTATTTTAATCAACATACTGGAAAAAACTTCAAGAGATTACGAAAGTTTGATGAGCCACAAGATTCATTTTGATTTTTCCCTCAAGATTTGAGGAGTTGTCAGTGAGAAAAGCCATGGGTGCTTTATTAAGAGATATGGTTAAAGGAAAGACGGTATGAGAGCCGCAGGAATACTGATATGATGGGATGCTACTACCTTTGGCCGCTTCATGGCGATGGTGTAGAGGCAATTTAGCGAAGAAGATATATCAGGTGTTTTAAGGAGACGAGAGAGAGAGGCATATCGTATTTGAGTCTGCGTTTTATACTGATTACTAGACGACAAGGTCCCAAACACGAGAGCTTCCTATACCAGCTGCGTGAAGCGATGAACCTAGTTAAACTTTGCGAAAATTTTCTCGTGCCAAATATTTAGAAGGAATTGAGTGTCACTTAGAGCAAAAATTGTGAATGTAATAAGATAAAACCTATTTACTGAGGTGACAAAGTCATGGGATACTTCCCAATATCGTGTCGGACCTCCTTTTGCCCGGCTTAGTGCAGCAACGTGACGTGACATGGACTCAACAAATCGTTGTAAGTCTGCTGCAGAAATATTGAACCATGCTGTCGCTATGGCTGTCCATAACTGCGAAAGTGTTGCCAGTCCAGAATTTTACACAGGAACTGACCTCTCGATTATGTCCCATAAATGCTCGATGTAAGTCATGTCGGGCGACCTGGGTGACCAAATCATTCGCCCGAATTGTTCAGGTTTATCTTCAAACCAATCACCAACAATAGTGGTCCGGTGCTATGGTGAATTGTCATCCATAAAGATTCCATCGTCGTTTGGGAACATGAAGTCCTTGAATTGCTGCAAATGGCCTAAAAGTAGCAGAACATAACCAGGACACAGTCCATTCCATGTAAACACTATTTGAAGCCACCACCAGCTTGCACACTGCCTTGTTGACAACTTGTGTCCCAACTTCGTGGGCTCTGTGCCACACTCGAACCTACCATCAGCTCATACCAACTGAAATCGGGACTCATCTGACCAGGCTGCGCCTTTCCAGTAGTCGCTGCAAGCGATGTCGTGCTTTTAGCAAAGGCACTCGCGTCGACCGTCTGCTGCCACAGCCCATTAACGTCAAATTTTGTCGCACATTCCTAACGGGTACGTTCGGCATACGTGCCCCATCGATATTTGCGGTTATTTCACACAGGACTGCTTGTCTGTTAGCACTGACTACTCTACGCAAACGCCACTTTTCTCAGTCGTTAAGTGAAGGCCATCGGCTACTGCCTTGTTCGTGGTGGGAGGTAATACCCGAAACTAGGTATTCGTGGCACAGTCTTGACTCTGTGAATCTGTGAATATTAAATTCGCAAACGATTTCCGCAATGTAATGTCCCATGAGTCTAGCTCCAACTATCATTGCGCGTTGAAAGTTTGTTAATTGCTGTTGTGCGGCCATAATCACATCGGAAACATTTCACATGAATCACCTGAATACAAATGACAGCTCCGCAAATGCACTGTCCGTTTAAACCTTGGGTACACAATCTGCATAGGTGCTTCCCACTATCCAATGACTTTTGTCTCCTCAGTGTTGAATGCGCACGACGCACATCGTTCAGATATCTCACCAACTACTTCAGCTTTGCCACAATTAGTAAATGAAACAAATCACTTCAGCTTTAGCCAAAAGACTTGTGACGTCCGAACGACATACTGTTGTGCATCATTTACGGGGTTCCTGTACACGGAGTACTGAAATTTGTGAATCACAAATTGTGAGACATATTAAGCCCGTTTAGAAACTGCACAAATAATTTGAGGAAGATCTGAGATAGTCAAGTGAAGACCATCTCTAATATTAGATCACTTGACATGAAATGACACTATAAGAATAATCTTTACTCTCACGGGCACTGCAACAATAAACGTTGTGCTCTTTGCGTGCTCTCATTTCGTCATGATCTATAGCCACACGTACTACAGCAAGACCATGTATTCTCCAAAGACACTCTTGGATAACGTTTTCTCAACCACAGTAAAATGATGTGTACACTATTCTCCGAGGTGCATAGCTTAGTCTTCAAGCAAAACTGAAAACGAATGAGTGGTGTATCTCATATCTGCAGATCTAAGTTGAAAGGCTTGCTTGAGGCATATTGTTTCAAATCTGTGCTAGATTTCAATGCTACAGTTCGAGGTCTTTCAGTGTACTGTGTTACTTACTTGTACGCAGAGTATTTCCGAGAAGATGACACAAACTCGCAGGGATTGTAGAGAAAGGGAAATGTAGAATCTGATATGTGGAACAGTGGTCCTGAGTCGTATAAGCTATGGTGGGAAATTTCAAAATGTCTGTTGATGAAAATAATCGAAGTGAACATATTTTTGTAATAATTGTATTTATCAGAACAATTCGCATTAGATTCTGTATTCACAATAATTGCTCAAAGAGGATTCCCCATTCAAATGGTTCAAATGGCTCTGAGCACTATGGGACTTTACATCTGAGGTCATCAGCCGCCTAGAACGTAGAACCACTTAAACCTAACTAACCTAAGGACATCACACTCATCCAAGACTCGAACCTGCGACCGTAGCGGTCACGCGGTTCCAGACTGAAGCGCCCAGAAGCGCTCGGCCACATCGCCCGGCCGATTCCCTACTCTTTGTTAGATTAAAGCGACACGTAGAGAAACTTCTTGCCAGGGGATACTCTACATTCTTCATAGGTGCCTAGTATACAAAATGTTCCACGTGTTTTCACTAGAAGACACGAATTGGGCCAGAGAGTTGTATCATGTGAATTAGATGACCACTAAATAGGACCTGCTTTTCAGGGAACATGTGACTCAGGTGTTCACAAGCAAACTGCGCAAAATGAACTAGGGCTCCGTCATTTTGGAACCACACACGTGCACAACGACGAAGTGCAATAGTTTCCAGTACTCTGGAGAGTGTGTCTTTCACAAACACATAGTTGTGCAGTCAAGTGGGCAGTGGTAGGGAGGTATTTTAGGGAAGGAGGGGAGGGGGGAGAGAGAGATATTTAGGTCTCTTCCCCGATTATTGACTGTGACATTTCACTGCAGTACTTTGCTGACGGCTCTTACAATATCTGATCAAAAGGATCCGGCCACCACTGTGTATTGCAGAATTGACGAGTAGATGACACGAGAGGCAGGCCAACCAGCATAAAGGACGCGGCTATCAGGGTTTGCCTAACCCGAAATATCGATGTGTTGAATCTGTACGATGGTGAGATGTGTTGGAAAAGTGCAGCTGCTACCACAGCGACACCTCGGCAGAGAACGTAGTACCGTTCTCTCCTTGTTAACGTTCAGTCGCCTTTCTGTATCACAATGAAGCCAAAAAAGCAGTTCAGGTGTGGGAATCATGTGAAAAAAAACTGGTAAACTACTCAAAAAGTTAACTGGTATTCCTCAAATGTGACTTTCTTAATGTGACAATTGACGATAAAATACAAACAGAGTATTGATTTTATGCGTTTACAGGTTATAATGTTCACAAACTTCGAACATCTGTTAACTTAAATTAGTCGATATTAAATTTCCTCATGTGTGGTTTACAGTATTTCACATTAGGACCACTATGTGTCCAGTGCAGAACAAGTGAACATTTCTAAAATATAATTTATTGCAATTAAAATTACTGTTTGTTTTGAATAAGATATTGTTCTGTCAGTTACCACTTTTATACGTATCAGGCATAAGCACAATAAATTAAGTTGATATAAAAATTATTCCACATTTGGGCACTTTACTGAGTTGTCAGTAAAGGAGCAGTAACAGCAAAATGAATCGATCAGGAAAGCTCTGTAAGTTCGAACGTGGACAAGTCGCTGGATGTCACCTGAATAACAAATAGATGAGGAACATTTCACATCTTCTAAATTTGCCCAGTCGACAGCTGGTGATATGATTGTGAACTACAAACGAGAAGATACAACCCCAGCTGAACCAAGACCAGACAGCCCTCGTGTACTGACGGACAGGAACCGTCGAGCATTGCAGACGGTGGACGTAAAGAAACAGCATGAAGTAAGCGAAAGGAATCACTCGTGAGTTACAAAGTGCTACCAGCTGTGTAGCTAGCAGAATGACTGTGTGTAAGGAGTTATAAGGAATGTGATTCAATAGCCGAGCAGCTCCTCAAAGCCCCCGATTTCTACAGTCAGTGCTGAAGGACGCTTTTGACAGTGTAAAGGGCAACATAACTAATCAGTGGATGACTGGAAAAGAGTGATGAAGCACACTCTAGGCAATGCAGTGGAGGGGTTTGGGTTTAGCGAATGGCTGGAGAACGCTGCCGGCATCATGAGTAATGCCAACAGTGTAGTGCAGATAATGTGTTGTTACAGAATGGTGATGTTTCTCGTGCTATGGACGTGCTCCCCTTATTGCGTTTAAGAAAACGCTGTATGTGGAAGAATAAGATCACATTGTACAGCATTGTGTATTATGAAAAAATGGGAAATTCTTTGAACATTGTGATTGTATGTATCAGTGCGATAATGCTCCCTGCCATAAAGCAGCATCTGTGGGGCAAAAATTTATCGACAATAACATTCGTAAAATGGGCTGGCCTGCCAGAGCGCCGACCTTAATCCTATGGGGTGAGCTAGGACGTCGACTTGGTTCCAGACCCAGTGTACTAGTTCACTACCTTCTCTGGTTTCAACTCTTGAGAAATAATGGGCTACCATTCCTTCACTGACATTCAGACATCTCATATAAAATGTCCACAGCAGAGTTCAAGCCGTTATAAAGGGGAACGGTGCAACACCCCATATCAGTTTCCACTTATACACTACTGGCCACTAAAATTGCTACACCACGAAGATGACGTGCTACAGACGCGAAATTTAACCGACAGGAAGAACACGCTCTGATATGCAAATGATTAGATTTTCAGAACATTCTTAATGACTTTGTCACCTCGGTGTATGGGTTTTATCTTATTAAATTCACAATTTTTGCTCCAAGTGACACTCAATTTCTTCGAAATATTTTGTTATCAGAAAATTTTCACAAAGTTTAACTAGGTTCATCGCTTCACGCAGCTGGTATAGGAAGCTCTCATGTTGTGACCTTGTCGTCTAGTGCTCCTTTTTGTGAAACCTGCAGGGCTATGGTTTTGAGGTATATTGGACTAAAGTAGGCCGAAAAAAACATTGCCTAAAAAGATAAATGACCTTTAAACTCTTGTGTCTCAAAAGGAAGGCTTGATCCATACTTGCGTTAGCGACTGTTTGAAAGACCATTATTTTCTCCACAAAAACACTGACTTCCAATATTGCTTTTTTTTTCCCTGAAGATCTGCCAATACCCAGTATATTTTGCCATGCAAAACTTTATTTTGAAGCTTCAGTTTCTAAGATTACACTATTTGTTGGTAATCAGTACAAAATGCAGTCTTAAATGCAGTATGCTCCTCTCTCGTCTCCACGAAACATCTGATATATCTTCTTCTTCGATAAATTGCCTCTAATTCATCTCCGTGAAGCGGCGAAAAGTAGTAGCATCCCATCATGTCAGTATTCCTGCCGTTCTCATACAGTCTATCCTTTAACTGGATGTCTCAATAAAGCATCCATGGCTTTCCTCATTGACAATTCCTTAAATTATGAGGGAAAAATCAAAGAAACGATTCGAAAAGTGGATCTTGTGGCTCATCAAACTTTCGTTATCTCTTGACGTTTCCCAGGATGTTGATTACAACACGAATGTAATGTGATCCTTACTTGTTGTTTAAGAGCCTAGTACACTACTGGCCACTAAAATTGCTACACCACGAAGATGACGTGCTACAGACGCGAAATTTAACCGACAGGAAGAAGATGCTGTGATATGCAAATGATTAGCTTTTCAGAGCATTCTCACAAGGTTGGCGCCAGTGACGACACCTACAACGTGCTGACATGAGAAAGGTTTCCAGCCAATTTCTCAAACACAAACAGCAGTTGACCGGCGTGGCCTGGTGAAACGTTGTTGTGATGCCTCGTGTAAGGAGGAGAAATGCGTATCATCACGTTTCCGACTTTCATAAAGGTCGGATTGTAGCCATCGCGATTGCGGTTTATCGTATCGCAACAGTGCTGCTCGCGTTGGTCGAGATCCAATGACTGTTAGCAGAATATCGAATCGTTGGGTTCAGGAGGGTAATACGGAACGCCGTGCTGGATCCCAACGGCTTCGTGTCACTAGCAGTCGAGATGACAGGCAACTTATCCGCATGGCTGTAACGGATCGTGCAATCACATCTCGATCCCTGAGTCAACAGATGCGGACGTTTGCAAGACAACAACCATCAGCACGAACAGTTCGACGACGCTTGCAGCAGCATGGACTATCAGCTCCGAGACCATGGCTGCCGTTACCCTTGACGCTGCATCACAGACAGGAGCGCCGGCGATGGTGTACTCAACGACGAACCTGGGTGCACGAATGGCTAAACGTCATTTTTTCGTATGAATCCAGGTTCTGTTTACAGCATTATGATGGTCGCATCCGTGTTTGGCGACATCTCGGTGAACTCACATTGGAAGCGTGTATACGTCATCGCCATACTGGTGTATCACCCGGCGTGATGGTATGGGGTGCCATTGACTACACGTCTCGGTCACCTCTTGTTCGCATTGACGGCACTTTGAACAGTGGACGTTACATTTCAGATGTGTTACGACCCGTGGCTCTACCCTTCATTTGATCCCTGCGAATCCCTACATTCCAGCAGGATAATGCACGACCGCATGTTGCAGGTCCTGTACGGGCCTTTCTGTATACAGAAAATGTTCGACTGCTGCACTGGCCAGCACATTCTCCAGATCTCTCACCAACTGAAAACGTCTGGTCAATGGTGGTCGAGCAACTGGCTCGCCACAATATGCCAGTCACTGCTCTTGTGGTATCGTGTTGAAGCTGCATGGGCAGCTGTACCTGCACACGCCATCCAAGCTCTGTTTGACTCAATTCCCAGGCGTATCAAGGCAGTTATTACGGCCAGAGGTGGTTGTTCTGGGTACTGATTTCTCAGGATGTATGCACCCAAATTGCGTGAAAATGTAATCACATGCCAATTCTGGTATAATATATTTGTCCAATGAATACCCGTTTATCATCTGCATTTCTTCTTGGTGTAGCAGTTTTAATGGCCATTAGTGCAGCTGTCCTGGTACTTTTGACCAGCTAGTGCACGTGATTACTGCGACTGTTTGGGAATCCGTCTCTGGTGAAACACGCCTTACCTGAGGAAAGAACACACGTAGGGAAATGTGGGTCGACAACTCACCTCTACGCCATCCATTGGCTCAACACACTGCTTGATCTGAAGCCGGCAAGAAAATACGTTTGCATTTTCTTCGGATAATATGGGTTAGCTACCACTCCCGTATTACTTTGTGAACAGTAATAAGCGCGACACCTGCATCAGTAGCAACTGATTGTGTGATGACCGAAGCCTCCTCATACACAGGATGGAGCACTGATTTTTCTAAATCTGGAGCCAGTACAGTTCATTGCTCTCCTCAGTCAAAGTAATGAGATATAAACTGCGCTGCTTCGCTTAACTGCTGAAAGACTTCCGGAAACAGAGTGAGTTTTGTATGTCTCATATGTGGATAGTGGTCGTGGTACAACCTGTCAGTTTTCGTAGCTTCTCCATTTCGTTGTTCGTACTAATATGTTTTGTCTGCTAATTGCATAACTGCGTACAAATGCCATTCCACTGGGGCCGTAATACTACAGCTCTTTTCATTAGGACTGATAGTGTCAGTACACGCATTACGATATCTGGTGTGGAGTTCCATGTCGCCAGCCTTCATGATGTACGACTACAAGTTTCTCTCGCTTACCTACCGCACAATTTTAGGAACCGGCAGAGTTACACCGCGACCCGTTTGACTCTGTAACGATCGATTCAGTCGTTTTTGTCTTCCCAATCCCATACTGATTCGTTTCCGCTAGTCCACCAGCGTCTAAACGTTTTTTCATCATCGCACAAACATCCTGCATACTACCACAGATACTCTTTCGTACTTTTCTCGATTTTCAGTTTCCTTAAGATTTACGCAGATACTCTCCCGTCATAATTTATAACAAAATTACACCATTGTGTACTGCCCGTTGTTGGTGTCCACGATATGTCGAAGTTCGATCCTCACGCTATCATCAGGTGAGCTGATGAACTGGCCGCTTAGAGACTCGAGAGCCGCTGATATACTCCCCGCACTACCCCTCACCGTCCCTCCCAGCCGATGTTCGCTACGCTATAAGCTCTCAGAAGCGTGCCGGCATTCTACGCGGCGTGCTCACCCCACAGTGATTGTAGGCGTGGTGACAAAAGCGGCTCCATCAATCCCGAGGGAGTGGGAGGGGGTGGGGCGCAGCTTCGTCGTTGCACTACCCTCTGCGACAGGGAAAAAGAGGAAAATTTGCGGCCATCGTTGCAAATAATACATCGAAAAGACAATGTGCATTTTGAAGACCGTTTCCTAGAATAGATACGATATTTGGCTTTCCCGGTGTAACAATTGAATGGTAGCGTCCTAGGAATCGCTGTCGGATCCTGAAACCAACATGACACGATGTGTCTGCAATGCATTTGTCGGCCCTCTTCAGGAGAGACACTTCTGCTGCTGAATACCGCTGAAAACTGATGCCACAGCTGAAAACTGTCGTGGTATGTGGGTCCATGCATCCTACACAGCGCATGCGCCACCTACCGCATGTGTTGCCCCATGGTGGCGGAGCAACTGGCTCGTCACCTGATGGATGACATCGGAAGTTCACTGAGGCTTTTTGCTGATGATGCTGTGGTGTATCGAGAGGTTGTAACGATGGAAAATTGTACTGCAGTGCAGGAGGATCTGCAGCGAATTGACGCATGGTGCAGGGAATGGCAATTGAATCTTAATGTAGACAAGTGTAATGTGCTGCTAATACATAGAAAGATAGATCCCTTATCATTTAGCTACAAAATAGCAGGTTAGCAACTGGAAGCAGTTAATTCCATAAATTATCTGGGAGTACGTATTAGGAGTGATTTAAAATGGAATGATCATATAAAGTTGATCGTCGGTAAAGCAGATGCCAGACTGAGATTCATTGGAAGAATCCTAAGGAAATGCAATCCGAAAACAAAGGAAGTAGGTTACAGCACGATTGTTCGCCCACTGCTTGAATACTGCTCAGTAGTGTGGGATCCGTACCAGACAGGGTTGATAGAAGAGATAGAGAAGATCCAACGGAGAGCAGCGCGCTTCGTTGCAGGATCATTTAGTAATCGCGAAAGCGTTACGGAGATGATAGATAAACTAAAGTGGAAGACTCTGCAGGAGAGACCTCAGTAGGTCGGTACGGGCTTTTGTTAAAGTTTCGAGAACATACCTTCACCGAAGAGTCAAGCAGTATATTGCTCCCTCGCGAAGAGACCATGAGGATAAAATCAGAGAGATTAGAACCCACACAGAAGCATACCGACAATCTTTCTTTCCACGAACAATACGAGACTGGAATAGAAGGGAGAACCGATAGAGGTGCTCAGGGTACCCTCCGCCACACACCGTCAGGTTGCTTGCGGAGTATGGATGTAGATGTAGATGTAGACACAGCCTGTCGAGCCGCCTTTAGTAGAACACAGCCACCAACGATGTATCATACGTAAGTACTTCCTTCAAACACTCCCTTCGGACGCACCGGAAAACGTTGTGCTTTGATGCGGGATAATACATGGTTCGACGTGCTACTAGAAAATCCTTCCCTTTATCAATCCAGTTCTCTGCCAATCTAATTTCAAGCAAATACGGTCCCAAGAATCAAGGAATTGGTGACAAAAAATTATCACGTAACATAAGAAGGATTTATTGTTGTAATTACCAATTAGGGCATATATTCACAACAATGAACATAGAATTAAGTTTCTCCTTGTGGGTTTTGCACAGGACCTGAAGCTGAACGAGTACCGCGTGGTGTCCCGCCTGGGCCTGATGCACATGACGGCGACCAACCTGTGCGAGTGGCTGTACGTGCTGGTCGAGGAGACCAAGCACGAGATCGTGCACCTCGCCACGCACGGCGACCACCACGGTGAGTGAGTGCGGTCCACACCACTTCTTACAATATACAGCTAATGTCGGTGGCGTAGATCAACAGAAGAACGCTTGCAAATTACATGCCCCATAGTAACTTGTTTCCACATGCTATACAACTTACGATCAACTACCTAATGAATTAACTGATGTTTCACTGTTTGTAATCCACCAAGGATTAGCTTCTATCTTTTTTAGCACTAACAAATTGGCTGTATGAAAATCTACCAGATGTTCTCACCCATATCCATCTGTTAACGAGCAGCTGCGATCGAGTAATTATAAGTATCAGTAAGTGGTGCTTGTTGCTCCTCAAAAACCGCAACCACAATATTCTGTGCTAAAAACACCTACATTAAGTCCATTATTACTCTGCCATGCATAATTATTACCGTTGCATCATGCATGAAGCTCCTGTCTAGTTATTTCGAATAACGTTTCTACTTCTAATAATTTTCGGGTGTGCAGCCTGATCCCGTCGACATTATGCCACGCTATTTCGGCCCAGAGACGTCCTTATATCGTCAGTTGGGCAGACGACTACTGAAGATCTCAGGTGCTTCAACGGTATTTATGTCCAATTTCGCGCATGCGAAATGCGTTGGCTTCTTTCGGCGCAAGCGTCAGGCGATGACATGCTCGGGACAGCCGAGCTGTGCGTGCTGCCCTCGGTGGTAGGAGTGACAGATGGTCTGATCAGTGAATATCGAACGACCCCGTCGATTCCGCTGTGACTGGATAATTTTAATTATAGGATCCCAATTTTTATCCAGTTGAAAGCCGTTGTCACGATTTGCATCATAATAGGGAAATGGCAGCAAGAGAGGGGAAGAAAACCAATGTGCACTCCGTGTGCATACCGGGGGGAGTCATTCCAGATGTGGAAAGGGTCCTTCCGGATGCCATGAAGGGTACAGGGTGCACCCATCTGCAGGTGGTCGCTCATGTCGGCACCAATGATGTGTGTCGCTATGGATCGGAGGAAATCCTCTCTGGCTTCCGGCGGCTATCTGATTTGGTGAAGACTGCCAGTCTCGCTAGCGGGATGAAAGCAGAGCTCACCATCTGCAGCATCGTCGACAGGACTGACTGCGGACCTTTGGTACAGAGCCGAGTGGAGGGTCTGAATCAGAGGCTGAGACGGTTCTACGACCGTGTGGGCTGCAGATTCCTCGACTTGCGCCATAGGGTGGTGCGGTTTCGGGTTCCGCTGGATAGGTCAGGAGTCCACTACACGCAACAAGCGGCTACACGGGTAGCAGGGGTTGTGTGGCGTGGGCTGGGCGGTTTTTTAGGTTAGATGGCCTTGGGCAAGTACAGAAAGGGCAACAGCCTCAACGGGTGCGGGGCACAGTCAGGACATGCGGGGACCAAGCAGCAATCGGTATTGTAATTGTCAACTGTCGAAGCTGCGTTGGTAAAGTACCAGAACTTCAAGCGCTGATAGAAAGCACCGAAGCTGAAATCGTTATAGGTACAGAAAGCTGGCTTAAGCCAGAAATAAATTCTGCCGAAATTTTTACAAAGGTACAGACGGTGTTTAGAAAGGATAGATTTCATGCAACCGGTGGTGGAGTGTTCGTCGCTGTTAGTAGTAGTTTATCCTGTAGTGAAGTAGAAGTGGATAGTTCCTGTGAATTATTATGGGTGGAGGTTACACTCAACAACCGAGCTAGGTTAATAATTGGCTCCTTTTACCGACCTCCCGACTCAGCAGCATTAGTGGCAGAACAACTGAGAGAAAATTTGGAATACATTTCACATAAATTTTCTAAACATGTTATAGTCTTAGGCGGAGATTTCAATTTACCTTGATCTAGACTGGGACACTCAGATGTTTAGGACGGGTGGTAGGGACAGAGCATCGAGTGATATTATACTGAGTGCACTATCCGACAATTACCTCGCGCAATTAAACAGAGAACCGACTCGTGGAGATAACATCTTGGACCTACTGATAACAAACAGACCCGAACTTTTCGACTCTTTAAGTGCAGAACAGGGAATCAGTGATCATAAGCCCGTTGCAGCATCCCTGAATATGGAAGTTAATAGGAATATAAAAAAAAGGAGGAAGGTTTATCTGTTTAGCAAGAGTAATAGGAGGCAGAGTTCAGACTACCTAACAGATCAAAACGAAAATTTCTGTTCCGACACTGACAATGTTGAGTGTTTATGGAAAAAGTTCAAGGCAATCGTAAAATCGTTTTAGACAGGTACGTGCCGAGTAAAACTGTGAGGGACGGGAAAAACCCACCGTGGTACAACAGCAAAGTTAGGAAACTACTGCGAAAGCAAAGAGAGCTTCACTCCAAGTTTAAACGCAGCCAAAACCTCTCAGACAAACAGAAGCTAAACGATGTCAAAGTTAGCGTAAGGAGGGCTATGCGTGAAGCGTTCAGTGAATTCGAAAGTAAAATTCTATGTACCGACTTGACAGAAAATCCTAGGAAGTTCTGGTCTTACGTTAAATCAGTAAGTGGCTCGAAACAGCATATCCAGACACTCCGGAATGATGATGGCATTGAAACAGAGGATGACACGCGTAAAGCTGAAATACTAAACACCTTTTTCCAAAGCTGTTTCACAGAGGAAGACCGCACTGCAGTTCCTTCTCTAAATCCTCGCACAAACGAAAAAATGGCTGACATCGAAATAAGTGTCCAAGGAATAGAAAAGCAACTGGAATCACTCAATAGAGGAAAGTCCACTGGACCTGACGGGATACCAATTCGATTCTACACAGAGTATGCGAAAGAACTTGCCCCCCTTCTAACAGCCGTGTACCGCAAGTCTCTAGAGGAACGGAGGGTTCCAAATGATTGGAAAAGAGCACAGGTAGTCCCAGTCTTCAAGAAGGGTCGTCGAGCAGATGCGCAAAACTATAGACCTATATCTCTGACGTCGATCTGTTGTAGAATTTTAGAACATGTTTTTTGCTCGAGTATCATGTCGTTTTTGGAAACCCAGAATCTACTATGTAGGAATCAACATGGATTCCGGAAACAGCGATCGTGTGAGACCCAACTCGCTTTATTTGTTCACGAGACCCCGAAAATACTAGACACAGGCTCCCAGGTAGATGCTATTTTTCTTGACTTCCGAAAGGCGTTCGATACAGTTCCGCACTGTCGCCTGATAAACAAAGTAAGAGCCTACGGAATATCAGACCAGCTGTGTGGCTGGATTGAAGAGTTTTTAGCAAACAGAACACAGCATGTTGTTATCTATGGAGAGACGTCTACAGACGTTAAAGTAACCTCTGGCGTGCCACAGGGGAGTGTTATGGGACCATTGCTTTTCACAATATATATAAATGACCTAGTAGATAGTGTCAGAAGTTGCATGCGGCTTTTCGCGGATGATGCTGTAGTATACAGAGAAGTTGCAGCATTAGAAAATTGTAGCGAAATGCAGGAAGATCTGCAGCGGATAGGCACTTGGTGCACGGAGTGGCAACTGTCCCTTAACATAGACAAATGTAATGTATTGCGAATACATAGAAAGAAGGATCCTTTATTGTATGATTATATGATAGCGGATCAAACACTGGTAGCAGTTACTTCTGTAAAATATCTGGAAGTATGCGTGCGGAACGATTTGAAGTGGAATGATCATATAAAATTAATTGTTGGTAAGGCGGGTACCACGTTGAGATTCATTGGGAGAGTGCTTAGAAAATGGAGTCCATCAACAAAGGAGGTGGCTTACAAAACACTCGTTCGACCTATACTTGAGTATTGCTCATCAGTGTGGGATCCGTACCAGATCGGTTTGACGGAGGAGATAGAGAAGATCCAAAGAAGAGCGGCGCGTTTCGTCACAGGGTTATTTGGTAACCGTGATAGCGTTACGGAGATGTTTAATAAACTCAAGTGGCAGACTCTGCAAGAGAGGCGCTCTGCATCGCGGTGTGGATTGCTTGCCAGGTTTCGAGAGGGTGCGTTTCTGGATGAGGTATCGAATAAATTGCTTCCCCCTACTTATACCTCCCGAGGAGATCACGAATGTAAAATTAGAGAGATTAGAGTGCGCACGGAGGCTTTCAGACAGTCGTTCTTCCCGCGAACCATACGCGACTGGAACAGGAAAGGGAGGTAATGACAGTGGCACGTAAGGTGCCCTCCGCCACACACCGTTGGGTGGCTTGCGGAGTATAAATGTAGATGTAGATGTAGAATAGGCAAGACGTATTTCCACCATTCTGTGATTACTAAATCCCAAAAACTGGAAACTGGAGCTAAATTTTTTGTTCTATTGTATTCCATTGAGTGTCCCACAGAAACAGTGTGTTCTGCTACTGCTGGATTTGACGGCTGCCGATAACGGTTGCTTCTTTCGTGTTCTGACCAACGCTCCTGATCAGTTCATGGCGTCTGGCCTATATATGCGGCACCACACTCACAGGGAATTTTGTAAACGCCCGCTTCTTTCCGTTGTAAGTCGTCGGCCAAGCTCGTCGCTGGTGGACGTAAGATAACCTTGATTTTATTTTTCATAATTAATATGCTTGTTTTAGAAGACACATTCCCGTCATATGAAAGGAACGCGATTGATTCATAGTGCGTGGCTTCTTGCTATTGTAGCTGTGGTTCAAAAAATGGCTCTGAGCACTATGGGACTCAACTTCTGAGGTCATAAGTCCGCTGGAACTTAGAACTACTTAAACCTAACTAACCTAAGGACATCACACACATCCAAGCCCGAGGCAGGATTCGAACCTGCGACCGTAGCGGTCGCACTGTTCCACACTGTAGCGCCTAGAACCGCTCGGCCATTGTAGCTGTGAATGACCTTCCTTATTTGGCGTGAAGTGTAGCCTTTCTTTTTAAAAACCTTCTCCAAGTGTTCTAATTCTGTGTGGAGGATTTCATCGTCCGATATTACGTGCCCCCGAGGTATTAAGGTAATAAGAACACCGGAGGCTTGTGCGGGGTTTTGGTAGCTAGACGTCTGGAGATACAGATCTGTGTGCAGGGGTTTTCTATGCAATGGCCCATCATTCTTACGGAACACTAGCAGGTCTAGAAAGGGTAAAGTCCCATATTTCTCAGTCTCAGTCGTAAACTTGATATTCTCATGAAATGAGTTTAAGTGACAGAGGAATTTCTCCAGCTCTCGTCTGTCATGAGGGCGTACAACAAAAGTATCATCTGCATAACGCCAAAAGACTGTGAGCTTTAGAACAACAGACTCAAGTGCTTTGTCCTCAAAGTCCTCCATAAAAAGATTAGCCACCACAGGGGACGAAGGGCTCCCAATGGCGACGCCTTGTTCAAAGCATTCGTTATTAAATAAGAAGTAGATTGAGGAGAGAGTATGTTCAAACAAAGGCGTCAGGTCAGTACTGAATAAGTTACCAATAAGATGTAACGAGTCCATGGGACACTCAGTGGAATACAATGGTAAACGAATTTTAGCTCCAATTTTTAGTTTTTGGGATTCAGTAATCAAAGAATGTGTGGAAGTACTCGTACGTCTTGCCGATAATCTTATAAATCGTGTCAACTGATTTCACTTGGATAAAAATTGGAATTGTACAATTGAAATTATCCAGTCACAATGGTATCGATACTCAGTGATCAGATCATCTCTCACTTCCACCGAGGGCAGCACACCCCACTCGGCTGTCCCGCGCGTGTCATCATCTGACGCATGCGCCGAAAGACGCTAGCACGTTTCGCATGCGCTAGATTCGGCATAAATGGTTCAAATGGCTCTGAGCACTATGGGACATAACATCTGAGATCATCAGTCCCCTAGAACTTAGAACTACTTAAACCTAACTAACCTAAGGACATCACACACATCCATACCCGAGACAGGATTGGAACCTGCGACCGTAGCGGTCGCGCGGTTCCAGACCGAAGCGCCTAGAACCGCTCGGCCACTCGGCATAAATACCGTGAATGCATGTTGGATCTTCAGTAGTAGTCTTCTCAGCTGAAGATGGCTGGACGTATCAGGAAAATTTCAGGAGTTCCATCGTTTCTGCTATTATGTGTCACTGAAGTCTTGACGAGAAATTGGTAACATAACAATAAAATCAGCTGAGGAGGCTACAGCAAAGAGGAAGAAATATGAGACCAAAAGAAGACTTCCTTTCTCGAATGAAGTCCAGGCAACAGGAACTAAGAGGCATATTTAAAATATGTCAATACTAGAGGGTTACAGGTTCACATTGATTATAAACGGCAAACAGAATTAGTTAAAAGAGAAATGAGAATAAGAAGGCAGAATTTCGAAGCATTCCTTGGAAATTTAGAATACAATATCTATGGAAAACACGTAAGGCCTACGGCAGAGTAATATCTCTGATGAAATATAGCTAGATTGCCTGCAAAACCTATCGACAGGGAAAAAAGAAAATATTGCAACAACTCGGTCAGATATGAGTGGAGATTCAGTCTCCTATGAAGAAATGAAAGATGCAATAGAGTCCAGGAGAAATAGAAAGTGTTTAGGAGGTGACAAAACAAATTTTGAGCTTATTAAATACGACCACAAAAATGTTAGCGTAGGATTCGAAATTTTATTGATACGTTGGGGAAGAATGGTCATCTTGCGTAAGGTTAGCAGATCTCAGTAGTTTTAATACATTTTCAAAAGAAGACTGTACAGGTGCAAGGATACTGAACTGTATTATAAGATATATGCCAAGATATCTTTCAAAGGATTAAGTGCTATAACAGATACTTTTCGGAACGATTTTAGCCTGGTTAGATCATGTATGGATTGTTTTTCCCCTGTCAACCAGCTAAACAGGAAATCATAGAGACTTTCTTCTCCCGATTTATATGGCTTTTGTGGATTGTGAAAAGTCCTTCGACTGGATTGTGAGATTGAAGTTATGGGAAATTCCTCGGGAGTATGGTATTCCTTAGCATTTAATAAGGTCAATTGAGGGTTTGTATACCACTAACAATATCACGATACACGTCAGCTGAACCATTAGTACAGAAATGGGAAGAATCACACAAGGGAGTCTGTTATCTGCCTCTTTATTTTTTGTTTTAGTTATTAGTCTTCTGACTAGTTTGATGCGGCCCGCCACCGGTTCCTCTCCTGTGTCAACTTTTTCATTTCAGATTAGCAACTGAAGCCTATGTCATTATTTTTTTGCTGAACTTATTCCAATCTCTGTCTTCATCTACAGTTTTTAATCTCTGTAGGTCTCTGTAGTATCATAGAAGTTATTCCTTTATGTATTAACATATGTCCTGCCTTCCTGTCCTTTCTTCTTGTCAGTATTTTCTATATATTCCTTTCCTTGCTGATTCCGCAGAGAACCTCCTCAATTCTTACTTTATCAATACCTCAATTTTCAACAATCGTCTCTAACACCATATCTCAAATCGATTTTTTTTCTCTTCCGGCCCTACTATCCATATTTATGTAACTCTATCGATATTAATACAACTCTGAACCGATTTCGATGAAATTTGGTGTGATGACAGCCTGAACACCGAGGAAGAACAAAGGATATCCTAGAAAGTGTGTAATAGAAGACATACATTGTTTTGAAGAATAATACGCGGATTATGAAAAAATATTTATTCTTTGAGAAAACTATTTATTCCTTGAGAATTCAATTTTATCGTGTTTGTGAAAATCCTTTTACTCTTTGATATGTTTCTGGTAATACGATGCAACGTAATGAATACAATGCTCATGCAGTCCTCAACGTGTTTAATCCTTGATTTCATACTATTCCATAATGAGTGCTCAAGTAACTGCCTGTTACTTTTCCACGATTATCGAACCTATTTTGGCAAAATTTAGTATGGAGATAGCTTGAGCGCTGAGACGGAATATAATCTACTTTAGGGGGGAAAATCGGCGCCCAAGAGGGAGAAGTAGACAAAAAAATGGTTCAAATGGCTCTGAGCACTATGGGACTCAACACATGAGGTCATCAGTTCCCTAGACTTAGAACTACTTAAACCTAACTAGCCTAAGGACATCACACACATCCATGCCCGAGGCAGGATTCGAACCTGCGACCGTAGGAACAGTGCGGTTCCGGGCTGAAGCGCCTAGAACCACTCGGCCACCGCGGCCGGCTGGAGAAGTAGACAATGCAACATATTTTTTACCAGTGAATATAAACCACGTTAAAATTATTGAATTTGTTGCATAGTCTGCTCGTGAACAGCTACTTCAGGTTCACGATGCATGATACCCGTCCAGAAGCTACACTCGGCAGCGATGCTGCAGGTACCTCCGTGTTGTGCATTGGTGCAGTTATTAGGGGGTGAGGAGAGGAGGGCGTGTGTCTAGAGCTATGCTTACCTGAACAGTCAGACAAGTGGGGGCAGCTGTCGTTATTGGATGTACAATTAATGTCTTACTTTCTTACCATCACTCTTCGTAATAAAACTACTGCTATGTGAGTGCAGCTGGGGATAACAGGTAGTTTAACATGTATATCCCATCAGTCCAAAATGTTTCAACATGGCATTATTAAAATTAGAAAAAAATTAAGATGGTGGTTTTAAGGCTTCAGATGTTCCCCATTTGCACAATTTGCACACCATACTGGCTCGAACGTCAGTTACGTCACCGAAGCCTTCCCCTCCCAGCTCCATCAGCAAATGAAGCATCTTAAGTACGACTGTTGCTACACATCCATCTACCTCTAATTTCTCTGATTTATACGTATGTATGTTTTCCGACTCAGTTTGGAACGTATGCTCTCGGAAACAGTTAACCTATCCACGACATACAGACACGGCTCTTACAACATCTGACGCTGTGATCTGTTGAGCTTCTCTGTTATGCTCTCGTGCTTAAGGACCGATGCGACGCTCTTCGTTGGAACCTCTCTATCTCTTTTATTAATCCTATTTGGTAAAGTTTACAGACTGACGGACAGTACTCAAGAATAGGTGAACATGAGTGTTATGAGCCAATTCTTCAGTGGATGAATTATATTTCCCGTTGTATCTCAGCCTAGCATCTGTTTTTTCCTGCAGGTTATTTTATGTGCTCATTCCACTTTAGGTGCCTCCAGACCATAACGCCAGGTATTTAATGGTTGTTGCCATTCACAGTAATTTATGGCCGGTAGTGTAATCTCGCAGTAATAGATCACTTCGCCTATTTATGAGCAACAATTCACGTTTACGTACGTTCTGGATCAACTTTCTATCCTTGCACCAGTCATAGACCTTCAGGTCTTCCGGCATTTCGCTATAGTCTTCCGGCCGTGCACCCTTCCTATAGAACAGGTTCAAATGGCTCTGAGCACTATGGGGCTTAACTTCTGAGGTCATCAGAACTACATTAGAACTACTTAAACCTAACGAACCTAAGGACATCACACACATGCATGACTGAGGCAGGATTCGAACCTGCGACCGTTGCGTTCACGCGGTTCCAGACTGTAGCGCCTAGAACCGCTCGGCCACTCCGGCCGCCTATAGAACAGGCCTGGCCAAATTCGCGTTCGTGGAGCGCGCTCGCGCTTCGCGCTTTCATTAATCCTGTTTGGTAAGGGTTCCAAACTGAGGGACAGAACTCAAGAATCAATGGAACATGAGTGTTATGAGCCAATTCGTTAGTGGATGAATTATATTTCCCGATGAAGAGACTGCTATATGCGGGAAGCTGCATACATGGAAAGCTTACAAAGGCGTGTTTGCAACACAGTGCAACCACTTCTAAGAGTGAATACTGCAGCATACATTTATAGGCCGGATTTTATGAAGTGTGCTGATTTTCAGTTTCTTATTTTTAAGCCAAAACAATGAATTTAATTACTTGATTAAATACATACATTAGATAGTTCTGATATGATGAGTAGAACTACAGAGAGCTTGACATACAGACATTTAACATAGGGTTTTATACATATCACTTTTAGAATATACAGGGTGCTCCATTGATAGTGACCGGGAAAATATCTCACGAAATAAGCATCAAACAAGAAAACTACAAAGAACGAAAGTCGTCTCGCTTGAAGGGGGAAACCAGATGGCGCTATCGTTGGCCGGCTGGATAGCGCTGCCATAGGTCAAACAGATATCAACTGCGTTATTTCAGGTAGAAATCCCCATTTTTTATTACATATACGTGTAGTACGTAAAGAAATATGAATGTTTTAGTTGGACCACTTCCTTCGCTTTGTGATAGATGGTGCTGTAATAGTCCCAACCGTATAAGTACGTGGTATCACGTAACATTCCGTCAGTGCGGACGGTATTTGCTACGTGATACATTACCCGTGTTAAAATGGATCGTTCACCAATTGCGGAATCGTGTTAATGTATGACTTTTGTGATCAAAGTGGCCAACGGGCGTGTGCTATGTATGCTGCTCGCTATCCTGGACGACATCATCCAAGTGTCAGGAACGTTCGCCGGATAGTTACGTTATTTAAAAAAACAGGAAGTGTTCAGCCACATGTGAAACGTCAACCACGACCTGTAACGAATAGTGATGCCAAAGTAGGTGTTTTAGCTGCTGTCGCGGCTAATCCGCACATCAGTAGCAGACAAATTGCGCGAGAATCGGAAATCTGAAAAAGGGCGGTGTTAAGAATGCTACACCATCATCGATTGCATCCGGATCACATTTCTATGCACCAGGAATTGCATGGCGACGATTTTGAACGTCGTGTACAGTTCTGTCACTGGGCACGAGAGAAATTACGGGACGATGACAGATTTTTTGCACGCGTTCTATTTAGCGACGAAGCGTTAATCACCAACAGCGGTAACGTAAACCGGCATAATGTGCACTATTGGGCAACGGAAAATCCTCGATGACTGCGACAAGTGGAACATCAGCGACCTTGGCGGGTTAATGTGTGGTGCGCCATTATGGGAGGAAGGATAATAGGACCCCATTTTATCGATGGCAATCTAAATGGTGCGATGTATGCTGATTTCCTAAGTCATGTTCTACCGATGTTACTATAAGATGTTTCGCTGCATGACAGAATGGCGATGTACTTCCAACATGATGGATGTCCGGTACATAGCTCGCGTGCGGTTGAAGCGGTATTGAATAGCATATTTCATGACAGGTGGATTGGTCGTCGAAGCACGTTCACCGGATCTGACGTCCCCGAATTTCTTTCTGTGGGGAAAGTTGAAGGATATTTGCTGTCGTGATCCACCGACGACGCCTGACATAATGCGTCAGCACATTGTCAATGCATGTGCCGGCCGGCGTGGCCGAGCGGTTCTAGGCGCTTCAGTCTGGAACCGCGCGACCTCGGGCATGGATATGTGTGATGTCCTTAGGTTAGTTAGGTTTAAGTAGTTCTAAGTTCTAGGGCACTGATGGTCTCAGCTGTTAAGTCCCATAGTGGTCAGAGCTATTTGAACCATTTGAATCAATACATGTGTGAACATTACGGAAGGCGAACTACTCGCTGTTGAGAGGAATGTCGTTACACGTATTGCCAAATGCATTAAGGTTGATGGAAATCATTTTGAGCATTTATTGCATTAATGTGGTATATACAGGTAATCACGCTGTAACAGCATGCGTTCTCAGATGTTCACACCCGAAATAAAATGTTCAAGCGTACCTGCGTTCTGTATTTTAAGTTAAAAAATCTATCTGTTACCAACTGTTCGTCTAAAATTGTGAGCCACATGTTTGTGACAATTACAGTGCCATCTATTACAAAGCGAAAAAGGTGGTCCAACTAAAACATTCATATTTCTTTACGTACTATACGAATATGTAATAAAAATGGGGGTTACTATTTTTAAAAACGCAGTTGATATCTGTTTGACCTATGGCAGCGCCATCTAGCGAACCAACCCTGGCGCCATCTGGTTTCCCCCTTCAAGCTAGACAAGCTTCGTTCTTTGTACTTATTTCAAAAAGTGTTCAAATGTGTGTGAAATCTTATGGGACTTAACTGCTAAGGTCATCAGTCCCTAAGCTTACACACTACTTAACCTAAATTATGCTAAGGACAAACACACACACCCATGCCCGAGGGAGGACTCGAACTTGCGCCGGGACCAGCCGCACAGTCCATGACTGCAGCGCCTTAAACCGGTAGTTTTTTCGTTTGACGCTTATTTCGTGAGATATTTCGCCCGGTCACGATCAATGGACCACCCTGTATACCTGGAACTATGGTTCGCAATATGGTCCAAAACATGGATTTACACAGTTTAAAATCTGTTACACCAAAAGCTTCGCAGGGGTTCATCAGCTTCATAACAGGAAAAAGACGTTCTTACACATGTGTTGAACCAAACATCGACTTTCCTGTGCAGTCGAGAATATTGCTTTTGGTTAACACTTTATGAAGCGTTAAATATCTGGATTGGACAATCAGGTTGCTGCTCTGGTTGCTACCCTGTACATCTGTAACCTCCGCACTGCATTTGTTTCTATCTGAAATTTAATCCAACTTTACCTCCCACTCTATAAAATACACGTATTGCTGTAACTCTGTACCCGTAAACTGTTATTCAAATTAAACTCGTATGCAAACGTTTGACTAAATAGAACCTCATTTGAACTGAACTGTAACTGATGTGAATGCAACTTGTTTTATACTAAATGCGGAACTGACGTGAAACAATTATCTGGCACTACTCAAATTTTCCACTTACCTTGCGTCTTGTCAACATTGTTGCAGATTTTTCGGTTCTAGGCGCTTCAGTTTGGAACCGCGTGACCGCTACGGTCGCAGGTTCGAATCCTGCCTCGGGCATGGACGTGTGTGATATCCTTAGGTTAGTTAGGTGTAAGTAGTTCCAAGTTCTAGGGGACTGATGACCTCAGATGTTGTCCTATAGTGCTTAGAGCCATCTGCACCATTTTTTTAAACACTACAGCAAATGGCAAGCAGGCTGCAGCTAAGTTAGATTACTATTTCTAAATAAAACTTGCAAACTATGTTCAAACTGTTTCGTACCACATGGTGCGATTTGGTAATGCGTAATGAAACAGTGGGATGAGAGTAACTATTCCTATGAAATTTATTCAAAAAGACAGAGTAAAGCTTCGTGTGACCTTCATGCATAACACAGGTGTAACAAAGAGAACAATAATTTATGAAGGATGCAATATTAACAGAGAATTTCTATAAAAATCAAACAGCTTAATCAGTTAATATGTTAATACATGACGCAAGGAAGTGGGGTGGTCTTTCTCTCAGCTCTCAGAGAGTTAACTAGCTGACAATAATTATTGTGATAACCTCGCTCCGCAATGCTGCGGTCTTACCTCAAACTTCTCCTCTTCATAAATATTGACATTATTCATAATCTACATCTACATCTTAATATACATCTTATTCATCCTTGCTGTTCTTTACAGTCACTCTTTATTCGTCTAACACATACAGTCACAAGTCCACACAGCACCACTAAATATGTTCAGCACGTGCCACACTTCAACTAAGAATCTATCAGACTGCGCAGAGGAAAAGACTGTGGCACGACAAGAACAAAGATTGTTTAACAATAACATAACTCTAGCTCTCTCTCTCTCTCTCTCTCTCTCTCTCTCTCTCTCTGACGTGCACGTCGATAACATACAAAAACCAAAATGACGTGACCACCTTACATATCTATCAACTAAATTTGGATGTAATGGGGTACATTAACAGCCGAAAGCGAGAGCGGTCTGACAAATAAATCAAAATCCGTCTTAGTCGTGCAGTGCCTTGGAATCTCTTTGAGAACTCATAATGAAACGTTTCAATTACTGGATCGTAGTCAGTCATGGTTCAGATGGCTCTGAGCACTATGGCAATTAATATCTGACGTCATCAGCCCCCTAGAACTTAGAGCTACTTAAACCTAACTAACCTAAGGACATCACACACATCCATGCCCGAGCGCTGCAGTCATGGACTGTGCGGCTGGTCCCGGCGGAGGTTCGTGTCCTCCCTCGGGCATGGGTGTGTGTGTGTTTGTCCTTAGGACAATTTAGGTTAAGTAGTGTGTAAGCTTAGGGACTGATGACCTTAGCGGTTAAGTCCCATAATATTTCAAACACATTGAACATTTGAACATACCCGAGGCAGGATTCGAACCTGCGACCGTAGAGGTCGCGCGGTTCCAGACTGAAGCGCCTAGAACCGTTCGGACACATCGCTCGGCAAGTAGTCAGTCACGTATAGCCCACAAAAGACTGCCTGAGGTACCGGAAATGTTCCATGTCATGAACATGAAGCTGATTTTTCCGTAGGACTACTTTACTTAGGAAAAAAAAAAAAAAAAAAAAAAAAAAAAAAAAAAAAAAAAAGTTGCATGAATTTTCTCCATTATATCCTTTTCCAAGTGACTATCCCATTCCATGAAAACCCTTAATGAATTCGTATAGCCTGTTATGTGTATCATAAAACGTTTGGTCACCAATTTACTAATCGTTGTCTCAGTTTTTCGCTAATGGCTGCCTTGAGTTTAGCCATAATTCACTGTTGTTCAGCAGAAGACTAGTGCATCATATCGTCTTCGTGGCTGGTGTTGTAACGACGTTCCACTAAGTGTTTTACCTGCTCATAACAGTGCGACGGCATTTTAAGCACTTTGCATTGTCTTTAAATGATACGAAAAGTAAAGCAGTTCCCGTTCAGCATTGAACGATGTGGCTTCTCCACTGTACCTATTTCGGACAAGAACATAGACTCAATAACTTTCCAGATGTCGAAAGTGAATCTGATGTAACGCAAGTGGTCCTCTTAGCAAGCTACTTGGAGTCTGACAAGTTGATTGCTTCTCTCTGTCGGCATACGGCTGCAGCCTTCTCTTTCCTCTTCCTCCTCACCACTCCGCCCCACTTGAAGCTGCGCTCGGAGTGCTGGGCAGGAGCACAGCTGGAGCGTTCAAAGAGTGCTATGTGGCCAGAATTGCTACAGACAACAGCATTGTCTGCGACCAGACTCATGGAGCTGCCGACGTTAAATGCTAGATAATTTACATTTTCTGATAACAGTAATTGCTTTATAACCCTCTCTTGGTGTACTTCCGTATTTCCCTTTACGTCTGCGGATTTAATCTCGTTGACAATAATGTTTGGACTGTGTCCAAGTTATAAATCTAGTTAATGGCTCTGAGCACTATGGGACTTAACATCTATGGTCATCAGTCCCCTAGAACTTAGAACTACTTAAACCTAACTAACCTAAGGACATCACACAACACCCAGCCATCACGAGGCAGAGAAAATCCCTGACCCCGCCGGGAATCGAACCCGGGAACCCGGGCGTGGGAAGCGAGAACGCTACCGCACGACCATATAAATCTAGTCATAGATGAGGCTGAATATGTTATGTAAGAGGCGGAACTATGTGCCTCATGGAAAAAGGGTGACCCGGCTGAGTCGCTCAATTTGACTCTTACTCTGATCACAAGGGGTGGCCATTAATTCCACGCGCTGATCACGTAGGCTGATGTGAGGATCAATAAACTATACTTGACGGGTTGTATCTGGAACATGTGAGGTGATTAGAAAGTTAGTAGACCGGAATACAATTAAATACTTAGCTTTAATTCAGCATCAGTGGTGAACGTCGACCGTGACTTTGTACAATAATATTTACAAGTGCAGTTATAGACTGAACGCAGTGAATACTTCTTTACAATGCTGTTTGCTTCACACATATAGATAAATTGTCAATTCATAAACTGTATGAGCCAGCCGGAGTGGCGGAGTGGTTCTAGGCACTACAGTCTGGAACCGCGCGACCGCTACGGTCGCAGGTTCGAATCCTGCCTCGGGCATGGATGTGTGTGGTGTCCTTAGGTTAGTTAGGTTTAAGTAGTTCTAAGTTCTAGGGGACTGATGACCTCAGAAGTTAAGTCCCATACTCCTCAGAGCCATTTGATTTTGAACCATGAACTGTATGTGGCGCCTGGCTTGGTCGTAGCTACTGACTTAGCTGAAGGCTATGCTAATTAGCGTCTCTGCAAATGAGATCTTTAAAGCTATAACAAGTAAACCAGTCCTATTCAAGTCGGCTGTAGAACTGGGCAGTGCGCTAGCTTGTCTCTTTAGTCCAGCCGAGTGGCAGCGTTCGGTCTGCCAGCGTCGAGAGTGGCTACTCGATGGTCCCGTGTATACTGACGGACCGCGACCGATTTGAAGCCTACAACCTAGCAAGTGTGGTGCCTTGCGGTGATACCGCAGAATACTCCATAAGCTCGCATCGTATTTATCAGACGACAATGGGAAACGGTATTGAATTCCTGTGATTGCGATTAAAGTAACATCAGAGAAAATAAATACGTGAACGCTGCGTTCTGATGCACACTAAAGTAGCTTCTCCTTACTTTTGACATGAAAAAATCTCATTTCCTGTTAGTGTAGGCTTTTCCATCTCACGCTGCAACAATGCTCATTTACTGAAGCTTCATGACGCTCAGCAGTACCCGTTCCAGAATTCCAAATCTCCAAGTAGTCCGAAGCGATTACCTGGAATAGAATTAGGAACCTCTGCACAGCTAGACAATCGTTCTTATTTTGCATAAGTATCCCAGATATACTGTTTACTAAACTATTTAGCTTCATACCAAAATGTTTCAACCATAGCTTATCTGAAAGTGATGTACAACACACTTGAATTTCCATTCACTTTTGACAATATAATAATATATCTTCCTGCAGAATTTTTCTACTGCTTACCACCTCAACAGTACAATGTATTTGTTCCCCACACTCTGTGTGTATATGTGTGTGTGTGTGTGTGTGTGTGTGTGTCTGTGTGTGTGTGTGTGTGTGTGTGTGTGTGTGTGTGTCTGTCTGTCTGTCTGTCTTAATTTGCTAATCAAACTGACTTTTATAACAAGCGTGAATCCCGTAATTTATGAGCGCATGCGTGCGTTGGCGTGTGCATGTGTATGTTCGAACACACATTCTGCCAACGTAGCGACCCGAACACATCTGTGAGTCTAATACCTTCGAATGTTTTGTGTGAAACGGCATGATAACACTTATATATATATATATATATATATATATATATATATATATAATTTATTTTGAAGACAGGAAACCAAATGACCATGTAGTTTCTAAATCTACCAATGTAATTCCAAAACTGTCTTCTCGATTCCTACTGACTTGCTCGAGTGAAAATCATTTGGCACCATCACATCCTTCTCACAACGCTGGAATACTTCATTCTCCCCAACAATATCGTCTTCTTCTGTCCGTAGTTCCGCCATATTTTCTGTGGTTCCACTAAATATCTTCAGGCAAATGCTTGGACGGTTCTGTGGGAAAAAAAAGACCAAACATCTTCCCCTTCCTTCCCCATCACGAGCTTGTCCTTCGTCTTCAAGACCTCTTCATCGATGGCCGTTAACCGCTAATCGTTTTTCCCTTCTCCTCTACTGATAATGCTGATGGACCGATTTTTCTCTGTGGTTCAGATTTTCTATGTACAATTACCATCTGCCTGTTTGCAACTGCTTAGCAGAAATTTCAGAAGTGCTCCTAAATGGTGCGTATATTTACTATTTACTTTCGAAAATTATAATCAGTCGTTACCCTAAGAAGACTGATGTCTTGGTTTTGACATCCATTTCCTTCTCTTCTGTATAATAGAATATTGTACAACTTGCACGTTATTTTAGACTATTCTCGCGACAGGCAAGGCTTCTTCTAGTGTATACAGATTCTGTTTGTGCAGGATGGCAGAGAAATTTCTTAATAATGTTTCGGAAATAGTAGGCGACAGAGTGTTTGTAGCGCTCAGTGTACCAGACACCATTTTTAAGTCTGCAACAGCTGACTGCTGAAGCTGCAGCGATTATTGGTGAGATCCCAGGCCGCTTTGAGCGTGACGCATCATCATTAGCACTTATATGTCAGCTTTTGTGTGTATGAAAGGCAGTTGGGACAACAGCTCTGAAACAGCAAACATTACGTCATAAGACAGCTTACACACCAGCTGTAAACATCATTTGCTAGTAGTTCCCCGGAAACTGACCACGAGATCTGCGTCACGCAGTAGAAATGAGTATTTTCCTCATATATCATTCCAGGAATTGTAGCGCATTTAAAGTGACACTAAGTGCGTTCCTTTCTCGCGTTTGTTTCACAATCACGGGATCTGCTGTTACATTATATTTACCGTTCATCCCACATGTTCAAAAATGGTTCAAATGGCTCTGAGCACTATGCGACTTAACTTCTAAGGTCATCAGTCGCCTAGAACTTAGAACTAATTAAACCTAACTAACCTAAGGACATCACACACATCCATGCCCGAGGCAGGATTCGAACCTGCGACCGTAGCGGTCGCTCGGTTCCAGACTGTAGCGCCTAGAACCGCACGGCCACTTTGGCCGGCATCCCACATGTACAGGGGACGCTGGTATAGTATATCTTCTCCACCTCTCCCTGTTGTTGTCAACTTCGACTTTTAAATCAGCGCCGCGCAAGCTGAACTTAAGCTATCAGTGTATTTTGATTATCAATGTATTAACATAAACTCAGTTGATTTGGGGATGCATATAAAGTCAGATTGTTGAATACTTGTCCATAAATGAGTGAAAAATAAAGAAGTTTACAACGACCCGTCGATTTAGAGGTCTTTGTAGGTAAGTCAGTACTACAAATACAGAAGCAAGCTGTAGTTTTTGAGATTATTTTGATTTTACAGGGTGTGGCGCAGCTCCTATTGCCGATTCTGCAGGTTGAGGAGGTATAGTAGATACGTTTTACATAGCAGAGTGTAATCAGAAACAGCTTATCATCGTGATGCGAGAACAACAAAGTACTCCCACAACTTTTTAAATACCACGCTAATATTAATACTTCTTGCATAGTTTCCTGTATGACATACTACCCACATTAAGAGCTTACATGATAAGATCATTTAATGTTCTCTTGCTTACAAGTTGTTGTACCGGTACTATCGTTATTTGCCGTTCAGTTGCTAAAAAAGGTGCTTCGTTACTGCAGATAGTATGCCTGAGTACACGCGGCCAGGTAACACTGACGCATTGTTCTTTTCAGCGAAGCGCATCGCACTGAGATAAATGCTCAACGGCTCGACCAACAATGTATTCCGAATGCAGGTAGCGTGATGTCATTTTTAAAACTTTAGGCTCAGTAAAATAGCGACTATGATAAAGAGACGCATCAGAATGATGAGATACTGTGATACTACAAGGAGTGTGGACTTTGAAGCGGACGTTCTGCGTCGAGTTACAGTGGTTCCCAGAACATATACTCGACTAATTACACTTTGGACTCATGGCACTGTTTGGCGTAATCTACTGAAGCAGCTCACTATGTCCGTCCCCATCATTACTAGAAGGTGCACGGTATAATGCCGGCTGTCTTACGTTATTTGTCTACTATTGTGCTTGTTTTCCAAATTCTTATGTTGATATTCCCATTTTCTGAACCGCTTTCTTTTCCCCGACGAATAACATTTGACTAAGGAAGCTGTTACAAACGGTCAAAATGGTAAATTCAGAAGTGAAGTAATTCCTCATGCGCCACACCCCAGTCTACACTACGTGATCAAAAGTATCCGGACACCCCAAAAACATACTTTTTTCGCATTAGGTGCATCGTGCTGCCACCTACTCCTAGATACTCCATACCAGCTACCTCAGTAGTCGGTAGACATCGTGAGAGAGCAGAATGGGGCGCTCCGCGGAACACACGGATTTCAAAAAATGGTTCAAATGACTCTAAGCACTATGGGTCTTAACTTCTGAGGTCATCAGTCTCCTAGACTTAGAACTACTTAAACTTAAGGACATCACACACATCCGTGCCCGAGGCAGGATTCGAACCTGCGACCGCAGCAGCATCGCGGTTGCGGACTGGAGGGCCTAGAACCACTCGGCCACAGCGGCCGGTGACACGGACTTCGAAAGTGGTCAAGTGACTGGGTGTCACTTGTGTCATACGTCTGTACCCGAGATTTCCACACTCCTAAACATCCCTAGGTCCACTGTTTCCGATGTGATAGTAAAGTGGAAACGGGAATGGACACGTACAGCACAAAAGCGTACAGGCCGACCTCGTCTGCTGACTGTCAGAGACCGCCGACAGTTGAAGAGGGTCGTAATGTGTAATAGGTAGACATCTATCCATATCATCACACAGGAATTCCAAACTGCATTAGGATCCACTACAAGTACTATGACAGTTAGGCGGGAGGTGAGAAAACTTGTATTTCACGGTCGAGCGGCTGCTCATAAGTCACATCTCACGCTGGTAAATGCCAAACGACGCCTCGCTTGGTGTAAGGAGCGTAAACATTGAACGATTGAACAGTGGAAAAACGTTGTGTGGAGAGACGAATCACGGTACACAATGTGGCGATCCAATGGCAGGGTGTGCAAGGTGAACGTCATCGGCCAGCGTGTGTAGTGAGTGCCAACAGTAAAATTCGGGGGCGGTGGTGTTATGGTATGGTCATGTTTTTCATGAAGGAGGATTGCACCCCATGTTGTTTCGCGTGGCACTGTCACATCACAGGCCTACATTGATGTTATAAGCACCTTCTTGCTTCCCACTGTTGAAGAGCAATTCAGGGATGGCGATTGCATCTTTCGATACGATCGAGGACCTGTTCATAATGCACGGACTGTGGCGGAGTGGTTACACGACAATAACATCCTTGTGATGGACTGGCCTGCACAGAGTCCTGACCTGAATCCTATAGAACACCTTTGGGATGTTTTGGAACACCGACTTCGTGCCAGGCCTCACCGACCGACATCGATACCTCTTCTCAGTGCACCACTCCGTGAAGAATGGGCTGCCATTTCCCACGAAACTTTCCGGAACCTGATTGAACGTATGCCTGCAAGAGTGGAAGCTGTCATCAAGCGTAAGAGGGTGTGCCAACACCATATTGAATTCCAGCATTACCGATGGAGGGCGCAACGAATTTGTAAGTCAGTTTCAGCCAGGTGTCCGGATACTTTTGATCACATAGTGTATTTTAGCCTCTTACTGAAACACACAGACACCTTGAAGCTCCAGTCTGATGTTTATTAAACTTTGTGGGGTTATTCAAGACGTACGGGGTATTAACTCATGTAACTTTCATTTCTTTCGGCACTAATATTCATCATCATCAGTGTGAGGTGAGACCACCATGATGGGCACGAGTACTCTCCATTATTCCTTGTGACGTGGAAGGAGTGGTCTCGGAAACATGGGTATCCGCGGAATTTTTTCCAACCGAAGGGGTGGGGGGACTGAAATCTGATTTTTCCCATTTTTGATGTATCTGATTCGTTAAGTTTGAAAACTTGTCGTGCCCTAGGGACTAAATTTGACGACAAGTACACAAGCTTACAGTGCCACAAACATTTGGTAGTTATACAATTATCATTTTGGAGATACATTACTTTGAAACTGAACTGCATATGCAAAGTAATTTCTTTTGTTAATAATATGTTTATTTATTCCACCTTCGTGATTCAGCAACCTAAAATTTCATCCCCTTACATTTAAACCATCAGTCTTGTACGAGTCCCGAAATGAAGCTAGAAATTTTTTCTACAAAAATATACTACTAGCCCACTAATGCGGTAAGAAGCTAAAATTAAGAATCTGAGGCAGAAAAAAAGAAAAACTGAAAATATACTGTTGTATATCAAGAAAAATGACCAATATTCTCTTCGAAGTGGAGAAACAGACTACCAGCTTGGAAAAAGGGATGATTAGATTTAATATCATTTAAAGCACATTTAAAGCACTTTTTTGCATGCAGAATGCATATCATCACGTTAGTGGATTTATTTCATCACTTTCATGCTTCCTGTTTTTTAACGTTAGTGGCAAAACTACAACAGAACAAAATGTGTTTTTAAGACTATACTTTTTTGACTTGGTTACGCAACGTGTAGCTTAGAGTCTGTAACCGAGTAGATGAACGTAAGAAATCTTCCAGAACCATTCTCAAACTGGTCAACAGAATCGACTTTTAACATCCTGGACTGTATTAAATCAGTCCTCGTCTCTTCAGTTTGTCACATTATCGTGCAGTTGTATCAGCTTGACTGCATGTGTTCTAACCCATAAAGTTGAAAAGGTTCCAATTCCTAGACAGGACATCTTATCGATGTTGAATTTTTTTGCTTTCATCGAGCCCATGAAATGGAGTATTCTGTTACGACTGATGTATTTGGAGGTATATTTTAAGTACAGACCGTTTTGGCTTCAGGGTCTACGGTTATAATTGTATCGTACAAATCTGAACGTAGAATTTCCAAGCAGCCACAGCTCTTCTTTGTCGACAAACAATCGGTGAACTACTAATGAGATTCTGATATTCAGCAATGTGAGGGGGCGCTCTTCAGGAGGTTGGGAACGGTTAACACAAGGGCATAGTGCTGCCGTGCTTATGGTGAACTGGAATCTACTCTTCCACGTGTTGGATCGGCTCCTTTCTGCAGCTCGAAAAGAGCTATAGGAGGAAAAAAAAATAGAGGAATAAAATTATTTCACGACTGTTTCATCATCTACATCTACGTTATTACTCTGCTATTCACAATTAAGTGCCTGGCAGAGGGTTCAATGAACCACCTTCAAACTGTCTCTCTACCGTTGTTTCACTCTCGAACGGCGCGCGGGAAATTCGAGCACTTAAATTTTCCTGTGCGAGCCCTGATTTCTCTTACTTTATCGTGATGATGATTTTTTCCTATGTAGGTGGGTTCTAACAGAATGTTTTCGCAATCGGAGGAGAAAACTGGTCATTTAAATTTCATGGGAAGATCCCGTCGCAACGAAGAACGCCTTTGTTTTAATGATTGCCACTCCAGTTCACGTATCATGTCTATGGCCCTATCTCCCCTATCTCGTGATAAAACAAAACGAGCCGCCCTTCTTGGAACTTTTTCAATATCATCCGTCAGTCTTACCTGATATGGATCCCACACCGCACAGTAACACTCCAGAATAGGGTAGACAAGTGTACTTTAAGCAGTACTTTAGTAGATCTGATGCACCTTCTTAATGTTCCGCCAATGAATCGCAGTCTTTGGTTTGCTGTACCCACAACATTATCTATGTGATCGTTCCAACTTAGGCTATTTGTAATTGTAATTCCTGAGTATTTAGTTGAATTAGCCTTCAGATTTGTGTGACTTATCGCGTAATCGAAATTTAGCGGATTTCTTTTGGTACTCATGTGAATAACTTCACACTTTTCTTTATTCAGGGTCATTTGCCACTTTTCGCACCACACAGATATCTTACCAAAATCATTTTGCAATTTGTTTTGGTCATCTGGTGACTTTACAAGACGGTAAATGGCAGCATCACCTGCAACTAACCTAAGACGGCTACTCAGAGTGTCTCCTATGTCGTTAATATAGATCAGGAACAATAGAGGACCTATAATACTTCCTTGGGGAACGCCGGATATTACTTCTGTTTTACTCGATGACTTTCCGTCTATTACTACCAAATGTGACCTTTCTGACAGGAAATCACGAATCGAGTCGCACAACTGAGGGGATATTTCATGGGAACTCAGTTTGCTTAGAAGACGCTTGTGAGGGACGGTGTGGAAAGTTCTCAGGTTCGCATCCACGTTGACTGCACAATGGCCCCGAAACTGCTACCGCACCAAGGAGTCAGCCCAATTCCTGAACGACATGAAAATCAAAAAATCCGAAGACAGGTAGACATTATTACAGTCACAGTACTTTACATCGCGTTCGGCGATGTTAAATATGCAGTTTAATAGAGTCATCGACAATCAGAGTTGGAAATTTGTGAGAATTCTGCAGTGAATAAGATTCCAAGAGGGACCAGTGCCCCCTCTTGTACCCCCACACCCCCTACTACCCTTCCGGACGCCAGTGCCATGGTGTGAAATTTCTTTCCATGCCTTAAACATATGCTTTGTCAGTACACAAAGATTGTTGGGTGGAGGTTCGTATGGAAGTGTACGTCTTCCCATCACATCCCACACATGCTCTATAGGTGAATAATCAGGGAACCAAGCAATCCAGTCAAGGCTCCATTCGTTGCTCAAGGCGTTTGCGGTGTGTTCTGCAGTGCCTTGTGTTATCCTGCTGGAATACGGAATTTGTACCCTGCTCACAAAGATTATGACAACACGGTTTACCATTCTTGTCACATGTTGGCAAGATTTCATCCTCCCTTCAACAATAACCATATCAATCCTGTTGTCATGCTCAATAATTCCGTACATCAGTACTGTAAGTCTTGGACAAGTATGGGTCTCGGAAGTCTCGGATTGCTATTATCACGTCGTACACAGACACGTTGTAGTGGATTTTGCTGCCACTAACAGACTAAGCGCAAAGCGCCACATACACTACTGGCCATTAAAACTGCTACGCCAAGAAGAAATGCAGATGCTAAACGGGTATTCATTGGACAGATATATTAAACTAGAATTGATATGTGACTACATTTTCACGCAATTTTTGGTGCATAGATCCTGAGAAATCAGTACCCAGAACAACCACCTCTGCCCGTAATAACGGCCTTTATACGCCTGGGAATTGAGTCAAACAGAGCTTGGATGGCGTGTACAGGTACAGCTGTCCATGCAGCTTCAACACGATACCACAGTTCATCAAGAGTAGTGTCTGGCGTATTGTGACGAGCCAGTTGCTCGGCCACCATTGACCAGACGTTTTCAGTTAGTGACAGATCGAAGAATGTGCTGGACAGGGCAGCAGTCGAACATTATCTATATCCAGAAAGGCCCATACAGGAACTGCAACATGCGGTCGTGCATTATCGTGCTGAAATGTAGGGCGTCGCAGGGATCGAATGAAGGGTAGAGCCTCGGGTCGTAATACATCTGAAATGTAACGTTCACTGTTCAAAGTGCCGTCAATGTGAACAAGAGGTAACCGAGACGTGTAAACAATGGCACCCCATACCATCACGCCGGGTGTTACGCCAGTATGGCGATGACGAATACACACTTCCAATGTGCGTTCACCGTGATGTCACAAAACACTGATGCGACCATCGTGATGCCGTAAACAGAACCTGGATTCATCCGAAAAAATGACGTTTTGCCATTCGTGCACCCAGGTTCGTCGTTGAGTATAGCATCGCAGGCGCTCCTGTCTGTGATCCAGCGTCAAGTGTAACCGCAGCCACGGTCTCCGAGTTGATAGTCCATGCTGATGCAAACGTCTTCGAACTGTTCGTGCAGATGGTTGTTGTCTTGCAAACGTCCCCATCTGTTAACTCAGGGATTTAGACGTGGCTGCATGATCCGTTACAGACATGCGGATAAGATACCTGCTAGTGATACGAGGCCGTTGGGATCCAGCACGGCGTTCCGTATTACCCTCCTGAACCCACTGATTTCATGTTCTGCTAACTGTCATTGGATCTCGACCAACGCGAGCACCAATGTCGCGATACGATAAACCGCAATCGAGATAGGCTACAATCCGACCTTTATCAAAGTCGGAAACGTGATGGTACGCATTTCTCCTCCGTACACGAGGCATCACAACAACGTTTCACCAGGCAACGCCGGCCAACTGCTGTCTGTGTATGAGAAATCGGTTGGAAACATTCCTCATGTCAGCACGTTTTAGGTGTCGCCACCGGCGCCAACCTTGTGTGAATGATCTGAAAAGCTAATCATTTGCATATCACAGCATCTTTTTCCTGTCGGTTAAATTTCTCATCTGTAGCACGCCATCTTCGCGGTGTAGCAATTTTAATTGCCAGTAGTGAAATACCAGTGGCGTTCAGTAAGTAATACAATCCTTTTTTAAAAATTATGTTGGTTTCGTACTTGTTTCTAATACACCATATTATTCGCTGATGTTTTGGCTACAAAACTCTGGTTTTCAATGCGTCGGCCTCACGCACGTTACAGGGAGGTCCCGTATGCTCTCATCGTGTCGCTTTACTGGACGACGTCGGAGCCAAGGTCTTGTTGCGTCATTAATCTCCCCATCATCCACCTCTTGCTTCCCACGGTGTGCACTGGACCAAGCACATGGAAGTCATAAGGTACGAGATCTGGGCTGTATAGTGGGTGAGGGAGAACTGTCTACTGTGGTGTCCTGAGTTGCTCTCGGGTGTGTAGGCTTGTGTGTGGCCTTGCGTTTTCATGGAGAATGGGATGTTCGTTTGTATATGTGTGGCGACGAGCAAGCTGAAGTTGTGTCTTCAGTTTCCTGAGGGTGCCACAAGATACCAGAGTTGATCGTTGCACCACAAGGGAGGACATGAAATAGCATAACCCCTTCAGAGGCCCAGGAGGCCGTCTCCAAGACTTTCCTGGCTGAGGGTGCGGCTTTGAACTTTTTCCTCGCTGGAGAAGTGGTGTGACGCCACTCCATGGGTTTGCCGTTTTGTTTACAGCTCGAAGTGATGAACCCCTGTTTCATCTACTATTACGATTGAGGACAAAAGAATTCTAATGGTCAGCCTCGTAACATGCAAGCAATTCCGCACAGATGGTCCTTCATTCCTCTTTATGGACTTCTGTTAGGCAGCGAGGAACCCAGTGGGCGCACACCTTCGAGCACTCCAACTGGTGGCGGACTGAGCTAGCTCTACATTCAGAGACGTCCAGTCGTGAAGCGAGCTGTTTACTTCTGATCCATCGATCACCCTGAATGAGAGTGTCCCCACTGTTAAACCTAGCCTAGTCTTGAAATTGGGTTATCTAGCAAATCTGCTTTCTCGGATAGCTAGACAACATTCAGACAGATTGTATTGACGAGTTTTATTACAAAATGAAAAAATACAATACTTAATTTTGTGTTACACAGATGTGTCGCAAACACAGGGCGACAGACATAATAAGAAATCCCTCATTAGAGTTGGCGCTTCTATCCATGTTGGTAGACTTGAAGCTGCTGTAGAACTGGGCCGCCACCAGTCGGCACGGCGCTTATGTTTACTTCGCATAGGGGCCGATGCTGTCGCGTTTTCGTCCTCGAGAGGGGTCGGTCAGATTGCAATTGGCTGAAGTCTTCTCACAGCCCTCTGCATCTACATCTACATCCATACTCCGCAAGCCACCTGACGGTGTGTGGCGGAGGGTTTCTTGAGTACCTTCATCGGTTCTCCCTTCTATTCCAGTCTCGTATTGTTCGTGGAAAGAAGGATTGTCGGTATGGCTCTGTGTGGGCTCTAATCTCTCTGATTTTAGCCTCATAGTCTCTTCGCGAGATATACGTAGGAGGGAGCAATATACTACTTGACTCCTCGGTGAAGGTAAGTTCTCGAAACTTCAACAAAAGCCCGTACCGAGCTACAGAGCGTCTCTCCTGCAGAGTCTTCCACTGGAGTTTATCTATCATCTCCGTAACGCTTTCGCGATTACTAAATGATCCTGTAACAAAGCGAGCTGCTCCATCTCTTCTATCAACCCTATCTGGTACGGATCCCACACTGCTGAGCAGCATTCAAGCAGTGGGCGAACAAGCGTACTGTAACCTACTTCCTTTGTTTTCGGATTGCATTTCCTTAGGATTCTTCCAATGAATCTCAGTCTGGCATCTGCTTTACCGACGATCAACTTCATATGATCATTCCATTTTAAATCACTCCTAATGCGTACTCCCAGATAATTTATGGAATTAACTGCTTCCAGTTGCTGACCAGCTATATTGTAGCTAAATGATAAGCGATCTTTCTTTCTATGTATTCGCAGCACATTACACTTGTCTACATTGTGATTCAATTGCCATTCCCTGCACCATGCGTCAGTTCGCTGCAGATCCTCCTGCATTTCAGTACAATTTTCCATTGTTACAACCTCTCGATATACTACAGCATCATCCGCAGAAAGCCTCAGTGAACTTCCGATGTCATCCACAAGGTCATTAATGTATGTTGTGAATAGCAACGGTCCTACAACACTCCCCTGCGGCACATCTGAAGTCACTCCTACTTCGGAAGACTTCTCTCCATTGAGAATGACATGCTGCGTTCTGTTATCTAGGAAGTCGTCAATCCAATCACACGATTGGTCTGACAGTCCATATGCTCTTACTTTGTTCATTAAACGACTGTGGGGAACTGTATCGAACGCCTTGAGGAAGTCAAGAAACACGGCATCTACCTGGGAACCCGTGTCTATGGCCCTCTGAGTCTCGTGAACGAATAGCGCAAGCTGGGTTTCACACGATCGTCTTTTTCGAAACCCATGCTGATTCGTACAGAAAAGTCATTATAATCGAACATAATACGTGTTCCAAAATTCTACAACTGATCGACGATAGAGGTATAGGTCTATAGATCTGCACGTCTGTTCGACGTCCCTTCTTGAAAACGGGGAAGACCTGTTCCCTTTTCCAATCATTTGGAACGCTACGCTCTTCTAGAGACCTACGGTACACCGCTGCAAGAAGGGGGGCAAGTTCCTTCGAGAACTCTGTGTAAAATCGAACTGGTACCCCATCAGGTCCAGCGGCCTATCCTCTTTAGAGCGATTTTAATTGTTTCTCTATCCCTCTGTCGTCTATTTCGATATCTACCATTTTGTCATTTGTGCGACAATCTACAGAAGGAACTACAGTGCAGTCTGCTCTGTCGTTCCCGACTGGTGCGCCAGCGCTTGGCTTTACGCCGTAACGCCCACTTTCGAACATTCCAGAAATCACAGCTGCGTGCGGCCGGCTGGCACGCGGGAAATCGGATAGGTTTGCGCAACCCTGTTGCGATGGTGACAGACGCCTCGCCCAACAACTCACCATGCTTTTGTTCACTTCCAGGTCTCCGTAGGCATTCTACAAGCTTGTATGAATATCTACGACGCCCTGGTTTTCCGGCAAAGAAAACTTCGTATCAGCTCTCCGATTGTAATGCACCTCCGTTACAGACAACATTTTGAAGGCTACGCGTAGTGCCGCCACCAATTCGAACTTTGTGGAACTATAGGGGCTGAAGTGAGAATATGCCAAGATGTCCCACAACAAATTCCGAATTTTTGTCCGAGAAAACAGAATGTGTTGCATTACTTATCGCACTCCCCTGGTACTACTGAATGTCCAACTGTACCGCAACTGGCTGTCTGGTGTTTGCGTAATTGCGTTGCTGTGTTTGTATGCTATCTTCGTAATTTTGTGATCTTTTGCTTTTTTGTAATTATGTTTCTGTGGCTCTTTATAACCATTGTTGCCTCTATGGTACTTGTAACACAAAGCCAAAATAAAGAAATAACAACAAATTTAAAAGAAAGAAACTGGACCGCAGCTATACTCTTTGTAACTCGCTGTTCTTTGTAATATAATTTCGGCAGCAACTTGATATCTCAGTCCAACTCCCTAAAGTTCATTCATTCATTCATTTATTGGTCCATTTGATTCATTACATACTTAAACAGTACGTTTAATATAGGACAAGTCAAAATTGCGAAAGGAGCAGAAACAAACACACACACACACAGAGAGAGAGAGAGAGAGAGAGAGAGAGCATGACAAAATTAATTACAGATAACAATCATAAATTTGAAGTGACAAATATAGCAATTTGAATTTAACCATTATTATATAATCATTGTTTAAAAGGCTATTCTTTTACAGAGTTAAAACTTTTTTCCACTAGAAATGACTTAAGATTACGTTTAAAAAAATTTTTACGTTGCTGCTATTTTAAATCACTGGGTAAGCTGTTATATAGCTGAACTGTTATCTGTGATACACTTTTTTGGTACAGTGCTGTTCTACACTGTGACATGTGGATATTATTTGTGTTTCTTGTGTTGTGACTGTGTATGTGCTTATTTTGTTGAAGATGTCTAGTTTGGTTTAAAAGTTACTCATTTGCGAACAGGATACAGTCATATATTTAAAGGCTCGTTAGGCTCATTATTTTCATCTGGATGAAATGTGGTTTACATATTTCCAGTTTCCTTAGGTTGCAGATAGCCCTGATTGCTCTTTTCTGCACCCTAAAGATCTTTATGCTGGTGGCTGAATTTCCCCAGAAGATTAGCCCATATCGAAGTAGTGCAGGAAAGTATGCATAATACGCCTGAATAACTGTTGACTTGCTTGCACTTTTATTTAACACACGCAGAGCATAACAAGCTTTTGAAAGTTTTTTCTCAAGTTCTTTTACATTATGACACTGTGCCTGCTCTGTCTGTAATCTCTGCTTGGACTCCAACTGCTGTCTCATGTCT
Organism: Schistocerca americana; assembly: GCF_021461395.2. NCBI lineage: Eukaryota > Metazoa > Arthropoda > Insecta > Orthoptera > Acrididae > Schistocerca > Schistocerca americana. The sequence continues at coordinate 260,154,000 of NC_060121.1, read as the reverse complement.
GTCAGTCGGAGTCAGTCAAACACCTTTTTGTGGTGTCGTTCTTCTGGAAGTATTCGCACCTTCTCTTCCCGCCACATTCTTTTCAGCCCCGAGTCCATCTCATAGCCGCCAATTCTGCAGTCACTGCACTACAGCCGACTGTCAGTGCGATCTGCCAGTATGCCGCTGCCCTGTCCTTCATGCCAATAATTCGATCATTCTGACAGTTCGAAAGATGGCGATAAGCTGCACGTGCCTGTCCACCTGCCATCTCGTGTTGTCATTGTAATGTGGTTTAATTTTCATGTAGTTCCAACCTGCATATTTTAGTCATATTTCTATGCTCTAATAGTACTCCCCAAGTGCGTTAACATAATGAATTGGTAAATGAGATGTTGTCTTCATAATTTGTATTACTACTTGCAAAATGCATGTATAATTCCATGTGTTGCCTATGGTCAAGCTAGGAACTGGATTAGCCGTTCGCTTCGGTTTATGAGAATCCGTATTTTTCCGTGTATTTAGCACAGCAGTCTAGCAGAGAGAGAAGATGGAGGGACTCGGGCATTCAACCTTCATTACAGTCATAATTGGTCTTGAGGGCCGACGCATCTTCCACCCTCGCACTTCCTTTGATTCTCGGCTGACCATCTTAACACGGGAGGTAACGCGCTGGGTAGCCTGAAAGCACCTGTGCAAAGCCGTGATGTCTACGTGGAAATGTCTTCTTCACTTAAAGAAAGTGACAGCTGGAAGTTTTCCATTGGAACCGTGGGGCACAACGTCTCAACGGCTTCTTTGGAACTTGGCTAGGAAGACGGTTAGCTTTTGCCCAAGCCCCTGCCCATAAAATAAACAAAATGTCTCTCTCTCTTACTGGCGCTGTGTCGAAATCTAGAAATATCGTTGAGGCAGTGGTAGCAATCTCGGTAAAACTTGTCTAGAGATTGGACGGTGCTCGGAATTATTATCGTCATTGGTGGAGCACTTGGAGCTTTTCCAAACTTGATATAGAATTTCGAATTTCTGTTGTGACAGTTTGCCTCCTGCTTCCACGAGTGACGGACTTGACGGCGTCCTCACGGGCCGCACACGCGAAGATTGAGCCAGTCCACTGTTAACTGCCACTCACAGCCGGAGATTCGACCAGCAATGCTTTTTTGTGGAATAGTTCACGGGGTGCGGTATTAGTTAACCTTGCGGAATTAATCGTTTCGGTAACTAATGAACGCACTTAGTTGTTTGTTTTTCAGGATGCACTTTGTATCTGTAAACAGTATTTGCTCTTCTGAGTTCACTTTTCGTTAGCATTTCCTGATATGCTCTTCGCTTGCCCATGACCAATATTCATTACGCGATCCTAAAAGTAGTACCACCATCGGAATTAGACATAATTGTCTGTTGAAATTTGAATTCATTGGTATCTTGTTGAAGATTTTTCTTGATTGAATGCACGTTAAGGCAAATAAATAGCGTCTTTTCTAAGTGTGCTTCCTGTAACTAAAATGTGTGTCGTGTGGTGGCTGACCTGTGTGTTTCATGCATGACAGTTAACTTTTGAAGGTGGGGCTACCCTTGCTAAATTCGGACTTAATAATAAGTTGTCAGTTGCGTGTCTTGTTTCATTCCTTTTAAAAGCATATTTGAATGATTACATGTGGAGCTTCAGACCGTTTTTGGACCACAGGGACCTCAATTTTGGATCTCAGGGGTATGTACTGTTACAACGACAACCACCCCACCTCACACCATCTCCACCAGAAAAATTTAGCTAGCGTTAGTCGCATTCAGTAGCCATTATGTAGTTATCATTCTTCATCTGCAGGAACAGCTTTCTTTCTTACTGAAAATACTTAAGTCTGCTCGCATAATGATGAAATATTCAACATCCATTATCTAACTGGGCATAATAAAAAGAACAACTACAGTTAGCCAGTTCAATCAAGCTATAAGTCAGTCGCGGACTCACAACAAAAGAAAATTGGTAGTCATCATTTCAGGTCAGAGGAGTAACCGCGCCATCGAGTGGTGCAATTGCCGCGTTTATCAGTGAAGAAGCAAGAGAGGCTTATACATTCTGACGCGCTGCTCTATCGAAATATTGACACGAAAGACGATATCTGAAATATGACCAAACCACGCTAGGAGTTTGTGTTTTTCTACTAGTTACAGGGTGGCGCTGTCGTGAGTGACGGACCCCGTTTCACCTCATACCGACTGGGACAACCATCACCGCCAAGTCGTGTCAACTAAGGAGATGCAGATGCCACACTGGATGGGGAAAATTATTCTAATGGCATACTATGGCTATTCGGAAAGTAAGTTCCGATTGGCTGCCAAATGAAAACCGTAGTGAAAAGGCGATGAAGCTTTGTACAGATGTGTTGGGCAGTGTGTCTAATATGCTCGTCAATCACGACACATTGTTCTGAGCGCACAGTGAGCACGTAAAGATGCATAGAAAATAATGTTTCCCACCAAGTATGGGGGTCTTGTGACAGATTTCGCCTGATGTCATGCAGCCCGCATAACACAACTGTTACGCGTTCCCTTCTTCATGACATGCCATAGGGTGGTGGGGTTTCGGGTTCCGCTGGATAGGTCAGGAGTCCACTACACGCAACATGCGGCTACACGGGTAGCAGGGGTTGTGTGGCGTGGGCTGGGCGGTTTTTTAGGTTAGATGGCCTTGGGCAAGTACAGAAAGGGCAACAGCCTCAACGGGTGCGGGGCAAAGTCAGGACATGCGGGGACCAAGCAGCAATCGGTATTGTAATTGTCAACTGTCGAAGCTGCGTTGGTAAAGTACCAGAACTTCAAGCGCTGATAGAAAGCACCGAAGCTGAAATCGTTATAGGTACAGAAAGCTGGCTTAAGCCAGAGATAAATTCTGCCGAAATTTTTACAAAGGTACAGACGGTGTTTAGAAAGGATAGATTGCATGCAACCGGTGGTGGAGTGTTCGTCGCTGTTAGTAGTAGTTTATCCTGTAGTGAAGTAGAAGTGGATAGTTCCTGTGAATTATTATGGGTGGAGGTTACACTAAACAACCAAACTAGGTTAATAATTGGCTCCTTTTACCGACCTCCCGACTCAGCAGCATTAGTGGCAGAACAACTGAGAGAAAATTTGGAATACATTTCACATAAATTTTCTCAGCATGTTATAGTCTTAGGTGGAGATTTCAATTTACCAGATATAGACTGGGACACTCAGATGTTTAGGACGGGTGGTAGGGACAGAGCATCGAGTGACATTATACTGAGTGCACTATCCGAAAATTACCTCGAGCAATTAAACAGAGAACCGACTCGTGGAGATAACATCTTGGACCTACTGATAACAAACAGACCCGAACTTTTCGACTCTGTATGTACAGAACAGGGAATCAGTGATCATAAGGCCGTTGCAGCATCCCTGAATATGGAAGTTAATAGGAATATAAAAAAAGGGAGGAAGGTTTATCTGTTTAGCAAGAGTAATAGAAGGCAGATTTCAGACTACCTAACAGATCAAAACGAAAATTTCTGTTCCGACACTGACAATGTTGAGTGTTTATGGAAAAAGTTCAAGGCAATCGTAAAATGCGTTTTAGACAGGTACGTGCCGAGTAAAACTGTGAGGGACGGGAAAAACCCACCGTGGTACAACAACAAAGTTAGGAAACTACTGCGAAAGCAAAGAGAGCTCCACTCCAAGTTTAAACGCAGCCAAAACCTCTCAGACAAACAGAAGCTAAACGATGTCAAAGTTGGCGTAAGGAGGGCTATGCGTGAAACGTTCATTGAATTCGAAAGTGAAATTCTATGTACCGACTTGACAGAAAATCCTAGGAAGTTCTGGTCTTACGTTAAATCAGTAAGTGGCTCGAAACAGCATATCCAGACACTACGGGATGATGGTAGCATTGAAACAGAGGATGACACGCGTAAAGCTGAAATACTAAACACCTTTTTCCAAAGCTGTTTCACAGAGGAAGACCGCACTGCAGTTCCTTCTCTAAATCCTCGCACAAACGAAAAAATGGCTGACATCGAAATAAGTGTCCAAGGAATAGAAAAGCAACTGGAATCACTCAATAGAGGAAAGTCCACTGGGCCTGACGGGATACCAATTCGATTCTACACAGAGTACGCGAAAGAACTTGCCCCCCCTTCTAACAGCCGTGTACCGCAAGTCTCTAGAGGAACGGAGGGTTCCAAATGATTGGAAAAGAGCACAGATAGTCCCAGTCTTCAAGAAGGGTCGTCGAGCAGATGCGCAAAACTATAGACCTATATCTCTTACGTCGATCTCTTGTAGAAATTTGGAACGTGTTTTTTGCTGGCGTATCATGTCATTTCTGGAAACCCAGAATCTACTATGTAGGAATCAACATGGATTCCGGAAACAGCGATCGTGTGAGACCCAACTCGCCTTATTTGTTCATGAGACCCAGAAAATATTAGATACAGGCTCCCAGGTAGATGCTATTTTTCTTGACTTCCGGAAGGCGTTCGATACAATTCCGCACTGTCGCCTGATAAACAAAGTAAGAGCCTACGGAATATCAGACCAGCTGTGTGGCTGGATTGAAGAGTTTTTAGCAAACAGAACACAGCATGTTGTTATCAATGGAGAGACGTCTACAGACGTTAAAGTAACCTCTGGCGTGCCACAGGGGAGTGTTATGGGACCATTGCTTTTCACAATATATATAAATGACTTAGTAGATAGTGTCGGAAGTTCCATGCGGCTTTTCGCGGATGATGCTGCAGTATACAGAGAAGTTGCAGCATTAGAATATTGTAGCGAAATGCAGGAAGATCTGCAGCGGATAGGCACTTGGTGCAGGGAGTGGCAACTGACCCCTAACATAGACAAATGTAATGTATTGCGAATACATAGAAAGAAGGATCCTTTATTGTATGATTATATGATAGCGGAACAAACACTGATAGCAGTTACTTCTGTAAAATATCTGGGAGTATGCGTACGGAACGATTTGAAGTGGAATGATCATATAAAATTAATTGTTGGTAAGGCGGGTAGCAGATTGAGATTCATTGGGAGAGTGCTTAGAAAATGTAGTCCATCAACAAAGGAGGTGGCTTACAAAACACTCGTTCGACCTATACTTGCGTATTGCTCATCAGTGTGGGATCCGTACCAGATCGGTCTGACGGAGGAGATAGAGAAGATCCAAAGAAGGGCGGCGCGTTTCGTCACTGGGTTATTTGGTAACCGTGATAGCGTTACGGAGATGTTTAATAAACTCAAGTGGCAGACTCTGCAAGAGAGGCGCTCTGCATCGCGGTGTAGCTTGCTCGCCAGGTTTCGAGAGGGTGCGTTTCTGGATGAGGTATCGAATATATTGCTTCCCCCTACTTATACCTCCCGAGGAGATCACGAATGTAAAATTAGAGAGATTAGAGCGCGCACGGAGGCTTTCAGACAGTCGTTCTTCCCGCGAACCATACGCGACTGGAACAGGAAAGGGAGGTAATGACAGTGGCACGTAAAGTGCCCTCCGCCACACACCGTTGGGTGGCTTGCGGAGTATCAATGTAGATGTAGATGTAGATGTAGACAATTGTCGGCCGCACTTTGCAGAGGCAATGCAAATGCTCATGCAGCGTTTTCGATGGGAAGAGGCACTTTCTTCTATGGTGAGGGTACTGAAAAACTGATTCAGTGCCATGACAAATGTCTAAGTCTGAGCGCCGTCTACGTAGGCTAGCATCTGGAAGGTTTAGCTAACAGTAGAAAATAAAATACTTTTCATTTTCACAGTAGCTTTCATTTCGTGACGGATCGGACGTTACTTTCCGAATAGGTCTCGTAATAATCCGACCGGTCACAGATGATTAGCAATGAGTTCCGAACTTTGAAGGCTGTTCGAATCTGTGGTTGAAATTATCCAGTTAATTTTATTTTGACATCTTTTTTTACGAAGTGAACTGGGTGATACAGACGTTGTGCCCACGCCATGCGCGTTGTACGTCCAAAAAAATCTCAGCGTTACACGTATACTTAAGACAGAACACCCAACAGACATTTGATTACTGGTGAAGTTAAAGTTTGGCCGAGGTCGGTCGCGGCGTTCATGATATAACACTTTCCATTTCCATGACTGTACTTTCCTCGTCCCCGTCTAACAAATCACTGATATCTGTTATTCCGCTGACAGTT